>NW_022436985.1:15488718-15915448 GCF_009761245.1 Sapajus apella | reverse complement strand
ACCCCAAAAAAAAAAAAAAAAAAAAAAAAAAAAAAAAAAAAAAATTACAACCAGTTAACCAGTGAGATTCCCTGTTCCAATTATTGGTGTAATATTCTCCTGAAAAGCCCTGAGAAACAAGAGCACCTACCTCATTAGGTCACTGAGAAAAATGCTCCTATTGTACCTGGAGCATAGGGCTTGCTATATCAATGTTAGCTCTTATTATGTGATTAAGTGTTGGAGCTGGGTGGGAACCCGGGTCTGTCCATCTTCCTAATCAATAGGTTTCTCTAACAAAAACAGCTACTGTTTACACAGGCACAGGTTTAGTGCTTCCACATATGTTGCCTCTCTTAATTCTCTTCATCACCTCTTAGATGCTTTGAATTTCTGCAGTGTTTCTTTCTCTGACAAATTGGCATCAAGAAAGGTATCCTGAGTTACTATGTCTATTATCCTGAAAGGCTAGGCAAGTACTCCCATCAGTGCAAACTTCTACTGGAAGAATAATATGTAAACATAAACCTCTCTAAAATTAAACATGAACTTCTCCAAACTTGCCCCATGTATCACCAGGAATTAAAATAATTTAAGTGTGTATGTGTGTATTCATGTGTGTTTGAGAATATTTTGAAATTTCAAATTTTCTGTTGTTTGAATTTCTAAACTATCAATGAAATATAGAATCTAAAAATTATTAAAAGGCTATTTTGCACCAGGTACTGGGATATAAGTGTTTTCACATATATTATCTCATTTTATTCTTAATATATACTACCCTAGTAGGCATGATCATCTTCTCAGTACAAATATGTTCAAGGTCACATAGCAAAGTGGCAGAACCAAGAATTGAAACCAATTCTTTCTGACTCACAGAGCCCATGTTTTAACCAATTCATCACAGGTCATAAGTGAGGGTCATTCTCCACAACAGATGCTGAGACAATCAAGTTGAGTAAAAATATGAACTGAGATAGGAACACATTCCTTCACTGTGAAGTGCTTAGAAAATAAAAGAGCTGAATATAGTACTATATCTTCTGACCTTGCTTTCAGAATTGCTTGTAAGCCATGGGAAAATTGTCAGGTTCTGTCACTAGGTTTCAAGAGTCTCCCTCAAATTATATTTCATTTCAAGGATTTCTCTCCAATTTCAGTTTTGCTATTATGAAGGCAAAGCAAATGAGAATAAGAACGACTTTGTTTCTGGGTATGTCCCGGCCACCCAAAGACAAGTCATCCTTTTCAGCAGAAAAAACAAAAATAATGAACAATATGGAAAAAAAACATACCTTTGGCTTGGTGCTTGATTTCAGGCCAACTCGGGAATGACTTTTGGACTAGAAGAAAGAATGAGAAAGAAATATGAAAAACATAGTATAATAGTAGAACTTATTTTGAAGTCATTTCTTCTATTATAGGTGTAAGTTTTAAGTTAAAATCCTTTCCCCTAAACTTCCTTCACAGCCTCTAGAAATCTAAGACTAGAAACACAGCACAGCCTCCAGTGTTGAAACTGGAAATTTACAAACTGTTTAAGTCCTGGAGCTGAAAATGCAAAGACTGACCTACACTTTGGCAATGCCTTGTTCATATTTACCAAGTCAGCATCGTTTCTTAGAGGACATTGGCAGAAACTAAAAACTGCAGCACATGAAGAGATGCCCACAGCTCTAATAAAGGAAAGGGAAAGAAGGAATAAAATGGGTGAAAAATGAGGCAAGAAAGAAAAAAGAGAAGGAAAGGAAAGAAACAAATGTCCTATGAATTGGAACACAATAAAACAGGCAGAATGAAGAAAACAGCATGCTTATGCAAGATTTCCAAGGGCAGATTTTAATCTGTTAATTCAAATAAATTTTCATTACATTGAAAAAAGCTCTCAAAAACATTAATTCTTATATAGGGCCTTTTTTTTTTTCCAGTTTGTTCACGATTATCTAAACTGATCTGGGATTAGCAAAGGTAAACCAGGCATTAAGCCATACATGAGAATATTTTTATATGGAGCATTATTATGATTTTTCCCCCAGTGAGAAAAAAAGCAAGTCAGACTTACTATATTTAGTATTCACATAGTAAATATATATATTTTTAAGCATACTATGAATCAAAGTTAACTCTAAACCATTTGTGGCAACATAGCTAGAAAAATGTCTCCCTAAGTCACCAGTCCTCAAACGTTTTGGTCTTAGAGTCCATTTATACTTTTTAGAAATACTGAAGTTCCCAAAGAGCTTTTGTTTACATGGGTTATATCTACTGATATTCACCTCATCAGAAATTGGAGTTGAGAAATTTTTAAACATATATTTATTAATTCATCTTAAAATAGCAAGAATAAGTTCATTACATGTTAAAAAATGTATTTATGTATACATCAAAACAGAAAAAACTAGTGAGATGACATTTAACATTTTTGCAAATTTATTTAATGTTTAGTTAAAAAAGAAGATAGCTAGATTCTCATACCTGCTTTTCATTTCATCTATTTTGATAGGTTTTTGCTTTCAGTAAATGAAGAAAATCCAGCCTCACTCAGATGTGAGGTTGGAAAAGGAACAAGTATTTGTAATGATCCTTTCAGAAAACTGTGGATATTCTTCTCTGATAATATACCAAAACTTGACAAGTGGTCATTTCTTAAGGGTTTGTTGCAATATATAATCTGAAATCATATCATGAACATTTTACATTCCATTACATTAAAATGTGTTGGTCTATCTTACACTTTGAATAGATCTTTAGTAGCATCTTGCATTGGTCATTTTGAAAACATTGGTTCAGTGACTTATGCAGAATTCCCAAACGTTGACCCATTTCATTATATAATATCCAAAACATCACATTTGTTAATAACCAACCTCCCTGAAAAAATCTTCAACTCCTTGTAAGCTATTAAGCTCATAGTAACAGATACAAGCTTTCTAAAATTCTAATTTTCTCTGGAAAGCTTGAATTTTATCACAGGTAACAAATACTGTCAGTTGCTTCCTTGAAGTAATATACTTATATCATTCATTTTTATAAACATGTCTGCCAGCCACCTGAATCTAAATAATCATAGTTCATCTCTTGTTCTTTTAAGATAAAATGGTCATTTATGAAAAAAGAGGCTAGTTCAGCTCACAATTCAATTGCACAGTGCTCCTCTTCAAAACAGTCACTGAATCTTTGAATGCAGCAAAAGTGATATATGCATACTGTCCATTTTATCACACAGAATACTAAAGAGATACGTACTCAAGGGTTGAGATTTAACAAACTTAATAATTTTTGGTATTTCAGCAAGGACACTCTTTTTTTTTTTTTTGAAAAAGAAAGATATTAGCAGGAGGAACAGACATTCCATTTAGAAACTCTAACAATGTTTTTATGGCTAAAACAATAGTTTCTGGAATATGTCAATTGGTGACTGGTAAAATAGACTTGAATACTACTGAAGGCTGTAATAGGTCACGGAAATAAAAAACAACTCTGAGAAGAAAGAGAAGATTCTTTATTTTTTTTTTTTTTTTTTTTTTTTTTTTTTTTTTTTTGCGATTGGTCATGATTGCAGTATTCTTTACATTGGCACCATCTTTAAAAAAAAAAACAAATCATTTTATTTTGATAAGAAGACTTAACCTGAAATCTACTCACTTAACAAAATTTCAGATGTATAGTACAATAAGCAAGGACACTCTTAAATGAAAGAGGCACTTTTTTTTTCCTGCAGTGAAAATGCCAGACGTGAAATTATAATGATTACTATACAGTTTGGTGCTACTCCGTTATGTCATGCTAAAGCACCAACAATTTTAGCTGCCATTGCTTCTACACAGTCAGTGCAAATGTCACCCAGTAAAAAAGGCAAAGAATGTCCTCTTAATATTATGATGAGAGTATTTATTATTTTTTTTATTTTAGAGACAGTTTCACCATGTTAGTGAGGCTGGTCTTGAACTCCTAACCTCAGGTGATCTGCCCTCCTCAGCCTCCTGAAATGCTGGAATTATAGGCGTGAGCCACCACGCCTGGCCTTGACAAGAGTTTTTACTTCTGAGATTCCTTATGAGAATTGCCACCCTTAGTCCTAACAGTCGAGCCTAAAGCAGAGAAATAGATCTTTTGAGAAACAGGCCAATGAAAAGCAAGTTGTTATTTTGCTACTTCCCTTCTGCCGCCTGAGACAAGAGAAACAAATCAGTGGTAGAATTCCTTCTGAGGGACAGAAGCCAGGATGGGGAAAGAAACTTGAGATGATATCAAGTGTTCATCTTTTACTTATTCATATCACGTTTTGAGATCCATCTAGACTGTTAGGAGCTGAATTATTTCCTACTAAAATTTGTACATTGAAGTTCTAACCCTAGTACCTGAGAATGCAATTGTATTTGGAGATAGAGGCTTTCTAGATAAATAAAGTAAAATGAGGTCATATGATCTGGCATCCTTATAAGACGAGGAGATTAAAACACAGACAATACACATACACAGAGGAGGCCTCCAAAGGAAAGCAACCCTGCTGACAGCTTGATCTTGGACTTCTAATCTCTCTCAGAAGTGTGAGAAAATAAATTTCTGCTATTTAAGCTACATAATCTGTGGTATTTTATTATGGCAGCCCTTGAAAACTAATACATAGACCCTGACAAATCTAGTCCAAAGAAGAAGTCAAAAGTCCAGAAAATGTAGGTCCAGCAAAACTAAGCCCTGAATCAAGATAGACTGTTATCATCACATTCATTGTCAACTATGTAAATCCTGAGAAAGAAAGTCTGGATCAATGCTTCTCAAACTCTAGAGTTCATAAAGATCAGTTAGGGGGCTGTTAACCATTCAATTTCCCCAACTCCAACTCCAAAAATTCCAAGTAAGAAGATGTAGGTTTAGGATATCTCCCTGGAATGTGCATTTTAACAAGCACCCCAGAGAACTGAAATAGATATACGGTCTACAAAGAACAATTTGAGAACCACTCGCTTGCCAAGGACAGTGGTAACTTGGGCTAGGAGAACTGAAACAGGGTAAATGTTGGCAAGTTATTCACAATAGCCCAAAAGCAGATCTACAACAGCTCTTTAACCTCTCCAATTAAAAAATAATAATAAGCACACAAATTGTGTGTTTATTTATATTTTTTAGAAATTTAGCTGAGCTTCTATACCGTATTAAATCCCGCAAATACCTATGAATGTGGCCTTTGTATACACATCAAAGTCATGACAGTCAACATGACTTAAAGGAAAAGCTCTCAATTTCTATAGGGGATTAAAAGCCAATTTAAAGAAATACCTTTTTTTATTTGACATTAAATTAGCTCTTGAGTCTTGACAGAATGGAGGGTGGACTTAATAAAGGTCACCTGCGTTGCACATATCATGCTATGGAATGGGTTTCCTATTTACAATCTGGTGGCCTTCTAAAAATTTCTTTCATAAGTTAAGCGTTAAAGACTAGAGTTTATTTTCTCCATAGAGATAATTTTTTAGGCTATACCACAAAGGTCCCTTTAATCACTAATATAACTGAAATGCTAAGTAATTGCAATAAAAAGCAGTAAACTACCACACTACTGACAATTAAAGCAGAAAATAATAAAAATCAATTAAGACCCTGTTTTACTTTTTCCATAAATCTTGAACAATAGCATAAATCAAAATGTATATTTAATTCGAAGAAGATGAAAACCCAGGCAGAAATTCCAGAATTCTGTAGAGGCCTTTATAGAAATTTGAAGACATGGTATTCACAGCTAATGTGTCCGATGCCCCTCGTCCTCCCCTCCCAAGTGGATGGTTTTGCTTTTCTACATTCAAGTGCATCACCAGCACTGCTGTGATCTTTAGCAGCTATGAATAGGGTCACTCAGGACGCCTAGTGGTAAGGAGCAGCAAGGGAACTAAAAAGGCTATTAGACAGTTCCCTGAGGCAGGCACACTGGCCCAGGCCAGCTCTCACCAGAGATGGACTATTGCCTGTTTTCACCGGTGTCCTAGCTTGGAAAATGCACAAATGGGAAGAGGATATGAAAAGAAAAAAAACTTCTTTTCTCAAAAAATTGAGTAAAAATTTGAAAAGAAAGGAAAGATAAGGCAACAAAAATTATGCTACATGAATAACTGCCTCAAAAGAAAGAAGGAAAGTCATGAAGAAGAGGTAAGTAGGTCAGAAATTTGCCTAAGTCAGACTTTAACTGGCATTAGTAGCCAAGGACCCCAAGATTGCTCTCTGGAACCAGTGAATGTCAAGAAGAAAAGGGGAGCAGAATAGCTTGGCAGTGGGGAAGGCAGGAGGAGTTATTACGTGGTAAGTGGCACCACATATGCAAGAAACTTTTTATGGGAGAAGGAGCCTATGCAACAGCTAGTCTTAACTGGAAAGAAGAAACTTTATGGCACATTTTGAGAAACTTAGTGCATGGGCTCAGTGGGCCACCTGGTGGGGCACCAGCTTATAATGGGTTCACATCTAGGGCAATGGTGGGCCTTGCCTTCGTGTAGCCGAAGCCAGATGACAGTACCATTGTCCTCTTCACAGATGCAAACCACTATACCCTTGTTGGTGATGGAGGAAACTAAATTAGGATCTTCCTTGCTGCCTAAAACTGCCTTTGGAGGTAACATTTGGAGGCAAGGTTCAGTCCCTTCCTTGCAACCATCATGACCTCCCTCTCCAATCCAGTCATCTGTTCATCATCACTAGCAACGCCACCTCCAGATGTCATGGAGCACACCACAGCCTCCCCATTGGGACACAGGCCCTCAGGGCCTGCACGGCTGTTGCTCCAGCTCCGCAAAGTAACCTTGAAGGCAACTTGGGGAATGTCTGTGTAATGTTTTATTGCAGACTTCAACACATTTAAATAAACGTAGCCTGCCTAACAAAGCTTACCTTGACTCCCACATACACACACATACTCAAAAGAGGAAGGAACAGCAGCAGAAGAAAACCTTATAAAAGAAATTCCCGGTTTCCTTCTGTAATTGAATCATAACAAGCTGTCTAGAATTTTGACCTTAACTTTTATAAGTAAGTATTAATTAAAATAGTGTGTTCTCTAAAGTTACTCCAGAGTTCAAAACAGCAAGGGTTGAATGTGATTATGTTTTCCAGGCTTATTTATGAAAATGAGTATTCTGACATCTAAGTCTGCAGCTGTGATTGAGTACAATGCATGCAGGTCTTTAATGGAAACCAAAAGGGAATTTAAGTGGCCTCTCCTAGCAAATACCACGCATCTTCCCCACCAGTGATACTCACATGGACAAAGGGGCCCACCCTTATGATCCCTCTGCTATTTTCAGTTGAATTAGGAAATGATTCAGGTTGCTCTACCAACATTATTCAATTTAAACTCCAAGATGAAACAGACAAGCCAGCACTATTAAATATGGGCTTTGGTCTAAGCTCCCTTAATTGAACACTGCAGGGTAATGTAATGGGATCACTGTAAATGGGGGTAATAACCTGTTTGAAAGTGTCACTCCATGCTCAGAGAGTGGCACAAGGGACAACTCTGAGCTGATATGACATTAAGAAAGCCTCCCACTTCACATCCATGTGTTGCTTGTTTTCTAGAATGATACAAGAAGAAATGGCTAAAATGGAAAGTTCAAAAACAAGAGTGTTTGTCACTTAACAATTTGCAGGATACTAACAATGCAGTCAAGACTGACTATACAACATTGACAGAAGATACTCCTTTGACTTGGGAGTTGTTTCTCAATCCAGTCTTCTTTAAAAGAAATCTTGAAGATATTTTAAAATAAAAAGTCCTATGATACTCTGAACTGCAATTCTTTTAGAATGTAAGACCACCATCTCCTTGTCTGCACTAGGGAAAGAGAAAGTATCTGACTTACCCACAGAAATGTAAGGAGTCCTTCCTTTTAGAGGATTATCTGTACAAATGTTTAGGGAAAAACTCCTCTCTGGTCATTCTGGGCTGCTATCAGGCCCTTCTAGATTCTCTTTTTCCAATTTTATTCTCTTCCCACATCTGGGGTAACTGAACAGCTGTGGACCCAATCCTGTCTTCAGGGGATGACTGGACAGTTATAATCCAGGGAGCCATGGTGGGTCAGCACCAGTTGCTGCCAGACATCTGTTGTTATCCCTTGCCCTGCATCCATCCCCTTCTTTCTGGTAACAGCACTGTATCACTGCAACAGCCAGGAACCCAGCAGGAAACACAGGGCTCTCTGGAGAGAGTTTAATCAAGCGATGTTGTACAGAGGTCCAAATAGGTTTAATGAAACCAGTAAGAGATGGGGAGACACCCCAGGCTAACAACAGTAGGAAGTGATTATCATCACTAACCCCACACAGGCAATCTCTGAGAGAGCTTTAGCCACAGGAGAAAGTACTATGGGGGCACAGTGGCTGCCAGGATACAACCCAGCAGGCTAGGAGCTGGAGGATTCTCTCCTGTCCCCCTCCTATCACCTGCTGCCAGTGCCCACTGGCCAAACCGAAGTGGAAGGCAGAGGACAAAGGAGTTACGGTCTGTTGTTCATCTGGTGATGGACACTTGAGTTGCTTCCAAAACCTACTGTTCTTAACCGCCACACTTAATCATCTCCCAGATGCCTTTCTGCCTGCTGTCTACATTTATACCCTCTTCCATAACTGTCTCATGACTGCTTGGGTGCTGTGGTCTGCCTACTTGCCTTGTTCCTTCTTCCCACCACCAGCTCATGCCTCTGCCTGGTCCCCACTTAGCCTCTGTCTAACCCTGGGGTGGGGATAGGAGGGCTTTAGTTCTAGGCTCCAGTTTCTCCCTGTCTTCCCTGGTTGCCTTGATTCACTCCTCAATGCCAGCCATATCATGAACCACAACAAAGCAACAAAGAGCAGGGTTTATCAGCAACAAAGAGCAGGGTTTCTAAGGAGTGGTACTCCAAGCATACAAATTACTTAGGAGATGAATCCGTCTATCTCTTTTGAACATCCCTCTCAGGCATGTCACTGAAGCTGGGAAGCTCCCATTTCTATTAATAACTCTATAGTACAGAGGGGAAGAAGGAGCTGTGCTCAAAATAAAACAATGAACTCAATACATGAACAAGTCCAAGACAAATGACTATAATGTATTCTGGATTCATATGTCTCTAAGGCTAATTAATGTAGGAAAGTCTAATACTGAGCGTTCTCGGAAAACACAGTGCTACAAAGAAAGTATTAATAAAGACCAGATATTTTCACATGATAAACTCCAAATCAAAGGTTATGTCTTAGAGGTCTCTACCATTCTCTGAAGACACATAATAGGCACTTATTTATTCATTCCACAAATGTTTTCAAGTTTCTACTCTAAAACAGGTGACAGATAACTGCAGGGGATGCAATGGTGAGCCAGGCAGATACAGCCCTGCCCTCAGAAGGCCAAATAAGCCAGCTATGACTCAGTGTGATAGGCATATTGATGTCTGTAGCAAAGCAGTTATGAAACTAACAAAAATCCAGATGGAGGAGCTTCTTTTCCAGCTTATTACTTTTCAACTACTTTTTAGCTAGAGAAAAACACACAAAGCCTGAGAGGCAGACATTTTATTTGCCACTACAGAAATAGAAAGATAATTAAAATTGCTTAAAAAGCATTTAGAAATACACTCCCACCATACCCCACTCCCCATCTTACATCCTTAAAAGAGCTTCATTTTTTTTCCTCTCTCTCTTTTGGTTCTGAGATCTTGTCCTCCTTTGCACCTCCTTGCAATAACACATGAAAAATGGCACAGCACTGAAGTGTCAGAAGCAGAGTCCAGGAGGCCTTTTCCTCTTCTCTCCTCTTTCTAGAGTTCAAAGGGAACCAAAACATACATATGCACACGAAGAACTCTCAAAGCTGGTCAGTTTGAAGGTCTACATGTTCATTTACACATCCATGCATCCCCACATTCTTACAAGTAACCATGGAACCCAATCTATGCCAGTTGCTGTTGGGGACCCAGTTTTGGACAGGGTCAGTACAAGCACTGTAGACCTTCATGGGCAATGAAGCCATCACTAAGCCCTTTCTGAACCCCACATATATAAAGTGTACCCCCTCCAGAGTTTGACAAATCCTCAGTTTGTCTTTTTTTCACACTGGGCTGTGTTTGATTTTTACACTTAATTACTTAATCTATTTGGTATTTATTTTACTAGATTCCCCCATCTGCCCCCAAAAATGCTAACCAGACATCCTAACAATATCTATAGAAAAATTCTGCCCTTTGTCTCTGTTTTGTGTTATGTCTGGAATGTGAAGGGACCATAATTTATCAAAAAAATACTTCCCAATGCCTTTTCTTTCAGAGCAATCCAGCTTCTTGCCCTGTTGTGTTTGGGAAGGCAGGGAAAGCATATTAAATCTTTTTTCCACCATTGCTTCAAATGAAGACTCAGATCAAGATGAGATTGTTTACAGGCATTTTTAAAATTTGCATTATAGTATAATATAAAATATGCATACATACATAAACAACAAAAGAAAAATATATTTTTTATTTGTGAATGAGTACTAAAATATTTTAATAATTGTAGCTTTTTAAAGTCTAAATAAAGTAGCCTCTCACGATATACTTTTTCAGAATTTCATCTGTAAATTCTATTTATTTTTTCTGATAAATTTCTCCTCATCCCAATCAGATTTTAATTGCTATTGTATTAAGCCTACAAATCACTGTAATTTGGGGAAATCTCTACATGATCTAATCCTTCCATCTGGGAGATATTTACTTTTAATGAACTTGGACAATTAGGCTTCCCAAAGTTGCTCTTCAATTCCAGAATCACTGACCACAGCCATCCTGACCTGTCTCCATGAATAGCATCCTCACAAACATGCTGCACAATGACAGAGCCTCAGCATAAAAATGTGTCCCCCAAGTCCTCTCAATCATAGACCAACATGCATTAAAACTCTACATAAAGTTTAGAGCTGAAAATATAGCTCTGCCTCAAGAGCCTTATAATTTAGTTGAATAGGTATATAATATGCCCAGAAGGAAAAATAACCGTAAAGGTAACATTTATTAAATATCAAATGTGTCATACCTATAGGAAGTACTAAAGTGATGAGAACTGAGACCATTGATTAGAAGAAGATGCAAGTGTGAGGAGGACTTGAGGAGGACTCAAACAGTGGAGTCCTGTTTAGGAAGGAAAAGATAAGAGCCCAACACAATGTCAGACACAAAAGTAATCAAAATAACTGCTAAATAAACAAGGAGGGGCTTGCCAGGCAGAGGCAATGCCATGGACAAAGGTGCAGTGGAAAGAATAAATGCATATGATGTCCCTAGGGAATAACAAGTTTATCAGCTTCTCAAAAGGTTATGGAAAACAGGCAGAAGAGGTGGACAAATAAGGCTCGTTTCAAACTGGTAAGGGCTCATAGGATATACTCTTATCTAAATATTCTATTAGAGACTCACAATTCTCTGGATTTGTTGTTAGTGGTCAATTCAATTCTATAAGCACTTACTGAATACTATACATACCAGGCATTGTACACTCAGGATGTCAAAATGGGTAAAATCTCTCTCTGTACTCAAGGATCTCCTAGTTGAATAGTCAAACATATAAGCAAGTGACTGTCAATCAGTGTAGCAGGTATTACAACAGAAATGCAACTGCATAGAATATGGGAGCACAAAGGGAGAAGGTGCAGGAAGGCTTCTGGGAAGCGGCTAAATTTTGGAGGATAAACAGGAGTTAAGCACCATGGAGGTGGACATGACTCCCAGGAAGAGATCATAAAAAGGCATGAAAGAAGATGAGTCCCAGTACTGCACATGGTCAAGCAGAGCATGAGGATCAGTGATTGGGTACATATGACCAGAGAAATAGGTAGGGGTCTGGCTACTATTCAGAGGAGTCACTGAAGACTTTAACACGGAAGGAATGATGCAATCAGATTTGCTTTCAGAAAGAAAACCCTAGCAGGATTAAAGAAGTCTGAAGGAGGAGTTAGACGAATTGGTAGTATTTTAGTCATATCGCTTTTTTTTATTGCCAGCAATAGTAGCAATGTGGGGTTTCACCCTGTTGCAAGTAACTTAGTTCTTTTCCCAGCACTGACACTAACAGTAATGCACCTTGGAAAAGTCATTTCTCCTCTGTGGCTCTAAGTTTCCTCACTGCAAAATGAAGACACTGTACTAGATGACCTCTAAGCTCCAGATGGCAATAATTCTTCAGGCCTTCTTACTTATCATCAAGGAAAAACTGAGTATGTAGAAAGAAAGACAGGTGGAGTTTCAACTTTACTTTGATTTTTATTGAAGGTAAACAGTTTAAATGAGCGAGCTATCAAATTTATCAAAGATTTTATTCTTTTAAGTTTTATCTAAGTTGCAGAGAGGCTTAAAAGTCCCAGAAAATTGTGCTTTATGTACTGCATGTGCTTGCATAGACTTTAAATTAAACTGCATTTATAAAAACCCTGTGAGCTTTTTGGATTAAATACTATATTTCAGTCCTAAGAATTATGCCAGTGCACAAAGTGCACCCAGAGGAACACTAACACTCTCTGATTGCTTATGCAACCTCCCAGTCCTAGCTCAGCCCAGTTTTATTAAAATTTCTATTAGTGCAACTCAGTTATGATTAAATAGTCTTCCTACTTTTTCAAGAAGAAAAGAACACAGCTAACTCTTGATAGCTTGTGTCAACTGGGGACATGGATCACAGGGATAAATTAAATCCATAAATAATCCAGAACCTTAATTTAAGCCAAGAGCTTCAATCTCCTTCCTCAACCAACCTTTTCTAAGAACTGTTAACAATTGTATTCAAATTGCCTTCAGTAAGACTCCTCTGTACAGGGTCAGCTCTAGGTGAAATTGGGAGATGGCTATTTGCTACCCTCCACCCCTGGGACCCTCACTGCCTCCTTGCTCTGTATCACATTCATAACTATCTAAGTGTCAACTTGCAGTTTTCTTCTTATTTAACTGTTTTGCAGCTTTTGACACCGTTAACCACTCCTAGTTTCCTCAATCTCTACCCTTGGCCTCCACGGCTACTCTCCCCTGGGTCTCTTCCTACCTTGTCAATCATGCTATTTTGGCCATCTCTTATGTCAGTTCCTCCCCCACCCCCCAACCCTGCTACAGTTTGTTTTTTCTCTGCATGGTCTTCCTGAGCGATATCATTCACACCCATGGTGATGCCACATAAATATAGCCCTGTTTTACCTCTTTTTAAACACATATTAAATGCTCAGCAAATACCTGTGAGGTTGAATACAACAAAAAAAAAAAACAGTTATGTGCTTCTAATATGAAATTAAATTAGACTGTACAGGGAATGTGTCTCTGTCTAGGTCATCTCTCCCATGTCTCTCTCTCACACACCTTTCCTCCATTATTGCATGAATTCCTGTCCACCTACGGCTGCCCCATGATCAATAAGCAAGTTCCACTCTAACTTTGCAGATGGCATATCAGCAGAAGGCTGGCTCCCACCTACTTCATGCGCCAGACATAGCAGTTGTCTGATAGGCTGTGGCTTATAGGTCCAAAGTAAGCTTTACTAATTTCTTCATCCCCTTTTCAACCCCAATTCACCTTCCAAACCCACTTCCAACATTAGGGCTTCTGTGAAGTATTATTCAGCTCTCTCTTTCTACTCAAGCAGAATTGCTCACCTGCACTACTAGACTCTGAAAATGCGCTTCTCTAAACTAATCTGTAATAGCATTGAGCAAACTGAAAAATAGTTGATGGTGAACTGGTCCATCTCCTGAACTAGATGGCAAACTCCCTAAAAGTAGGGACCATATTCTATTCCATTTTGTATCTTAAGTGACTAGCACAGTGCCAGACACATGGGGATCATATCACTCCATTTATGTAAAGGGTTTTGACTAGACAAAAAGAGTGGGAACCTATGGATCATGAAAGCAGGCTTTAAGTTGGGGCCTTTCCCTTTCTTTCATCTTTTATTTCTTTTTTCTTTTTCACTTAATAACAAACAATGTTCAAAAAGTGCGGAAACTAATCCCATTTCTCATTCCACAGCCAAATACATATTATACCAGTCTAAACAGGGATACTTGTAATTTAAAAAATAAGGTCATGGATAGCCTCTGTATTATTTATAAATGACTAAAATACAAGAAACACAGAGTTCCAAATGTAACACTGAACTCACCTATAAAAAAATATGTAAAAATTTCACAAAACATATGTTATATAAAGGCAAGTTACCATTATTTTTCTACTTGATAGATTGCCAATGTTGAACACTGATTTGAAATTACAAAAACAAATGCTAGATGACTATCTTTGGGGCAGCCTTCTTACACAAGGAGGGGATCCTTATCATATGAATTGTCACTGAAAGCTGACTTCCCATTGTTGACAACAATAGCTGTGGAATCAACTACGTAAAAACACCAAGACAAAGAGAAGTGATCATCAACAACATTACATGATACAAGTATGCTTGATAAGTTACATCTGTGAGAATTTTTGTTAAACAAATCCAGTTTTCCAATTGACTCATATTTTGCCTTAAGAGAAGTTTATCTTTGTTTCTGGTTGCTCTCCAATTGACAGCCAATTAAAGTGGCTTCTAACTCTTAACATGTATATCCCTTTTCTCTTTAGTCACTTCAAAATAATTTGTGATGTATAAATGTGTACTTTAATAACTGTATTTATAAATTCTACAGTGAAACTTTTCCTTAAAATGCAAGATTCTTTGAAATAAAAATACCAATTAGAGAATGCATCTATTTGACAGACCTGGGGCAGTTATTATCTACTACTATGGTTTCCACTACAGATGCAAGAAAAGAGTGATCTCCACTTTTCAAAAGAAGACACATATGAGGCCAACAAACATATGAAAAAATGCTCATCATCACTGATTATTAGAGAAATGCAAATCAAAACCACATTGAGATACCACCTCATGCCAGTTAGAATGGTGATCATTAAAAAATCGAGACTACAGATGCTGGAGAGGATGTGGAGAAATAGGAACATTTTTACACTGTTGGTGGGAGTATAAACTAGTTCAACCATTGTGGAAGACAGTGATTCCTCAAGGACCTAGAAATAGAAATTCCATTTGACCCAGCAATCCCATTACTGGGTATATACCCAAAGGATTATAAATAATTATATTATAAAGAATATGCACACTTATGTTCATTGCAGCACTGTTTACAATAGCAAAGACCTGGAACCAACTCAAATGCCCATCAACAATAGACTGGACAAGGAAAATGTGGCACATATACACATGGAATACCATGCAATCATAAAAAACGATAAGTATGTGTCCTTTGTAGGGACATGGATAAATCTGGAAACCATCATTCTCAGCAAACTGACACAAGAACAGAAAATCAAACACCACATGTTCTCACTCATAGGTGGGTGTTGAACAATGAGAACACATGGACACAGAGAGAGGAGCATCACACACTGGGGTCTGTTGGGGGGTGCCAAGGGAGGGACAGTGGGGGGAGTAGGGAGGTTGGGGAGGGATAACATGAGAAATGCCAGATGTTATGTGACAAGGGGATGGAGGCAGCAAATCACATGCCATGTGTGTACCTATGCAACAATCCTGCATGATCCCCAGAACCTAAAGTACAATAAAAAAAGAAAAAAAGAAAGAAATAAAGAAGAGTGTCCTCAAGCTTTCTGATTGTGACAGACAAAACTGAATGTGGGAATACGGGGAAGAAACAGAATTTTGCAACTCAAAACTAACCTTGTATGAAAAGCCTGCTTTCCTCCAAAGAAGAATCCAAAATTTAAGTTTAAAACATTTAGCTGGACAATTTAATATGAATAGCAAAAAACAGACCCTATGTTTTCTTAAAATGTAAGAAGACATAAAGGCTGTGGCCAGTATTTCCGTGCTCTCACTACATTAGTCCCTCCTTTCAACTTTCAAGATAATGGAGAGAAATACGTAGAAAGACTAGACTTTAAAAGTATCTAGTAAAAGCTGTGTTGTTCTTTACAACATTCTATTATGCATTATACATCTATCATTTACAAGAGGTTCTTTTCCTAAGTTAGAGTAGTCCCCATTACTTCACAAGAAAGTCTTAGAGACCCAGAAGTAGAATAAATTCCTCTTAATATGAAGTATATCCCCTCCACACTACCTACTCTGTCATAGAACTTCAAATTGGATTTCTCCAATCATAAGTCTCAGTGTCAAGAGACCATCACTCCTACCCAAAAGGCAATTTCTGAGAGTCTGATGTATATCCACCACTCCCTCCAAATTCTGTTTGTTAGTCTATTCCAAAGGCCTAAAAGATGATTCTACTTTTCCTGGGTTAAAAATACTTTGACTTGGTTCTAGGGTCACAACTGTCCCTTATCAATCCCTATCTAAGACCTAGGCTCTTAGAGGAACTGTAGCCACTAACCAGAAATGTTTCCAATTGCATATTTATATGCCCCATTTTCCCAGACAACCCACTTGGTATTTCCATGACACCACTGTAGACGGGTTATAAGTTTAGTGATGCTCATTTCACTTTTAGGTCTTATAGGGGCTGTTCCCACATACACTTAGATGCTTAAACTAGAATTTTACTAACATATGTTGCTGAGTCAGAGAGACTTGTCTTTAATTTTTTTTTTTTTTTTTGAGACAGAGTCTAGCTCTGTCATCCAGGCTAGAGTGCAGTATGCAATCTCAGCTCACTGCAACCTCCGCCTCCCAGGTTCAAGCAATTCTCTGCCTCAGCCTTCTGAGTAGCTAGGATTATAGGCACCTACTACCATAGCCAACTAATTTTTGTATTTTTGGTAGAGATGGGCTTTCACCATCTTGGCCAAGCTGGTCTTGAACTCCTGACCTCATGATCCACCCGCCTTGATCTCCCAAAGTGCTGAGATTGCAAGCATGAGTCACCATGCCTGGCCACTACATAAGCTTTCTAAGCCTTGGTTTCTTTGGCTATGAAATGGGAGTACTAATACAGCTACTTCAGAGGGTTTCCATAAGGTTATGAGAAAATGGCATAAATCACTTAGCACAATTTCTGACCCAGTGAAAAACAGACAAGAAGGTATAGTGTTACAGTAGTAATAGTAGTGGTGGTGGTGGTGGCAGTAATGGTTAGCTAAGGTATAATTTTCACGTGCCATTGTGTTGTTTCTTTAGCCAGTTCTTGAAGACACAAGGTTCCACAATCGTAACTCATGTGTGCTATGTTCTAAATGACAGAAATGCTGTCCCAAGACATTAGTTAATTTTGTATAATTCAATGTTGCATTGTGAAGACATCATATACCTTTCTTTGCTCTTCATTTGATTTCTCTGCTCTCTCCCCAACTGTCAACTAAATTTTCTAAATTACTATCAATGGGCATATGAAAATCCACACAGCTCCTCCAACATGCAGGATGAGTTCCTACACCGTGCACGGCCTCCTACAGGAAACAGAAGCACAATGCTTTGAGGTCCTATTTATGGAAGCAACGTTTGTCACATTAGTGTGCTGCTCTCACCCACTTACGGGGTGTCTCAAAATTGAGCTAATTTTGAGAAGGGGCCCAAGGCAGAGGAGGTGCTCCATTTGGTCCAGGTTGCAATGCAATCTGTTTTGTCATCTATGACTCAGTGGATCTAATGGTGCTCAAAGTGTCGATGGCAGATTGGAGAGACGTATGTCACCAGTGACAAACCCTGTTAGGAGAATCACAGTGTCAACTAGAGGAGTTTTGGAACACATACATGCCTTATTTGTCAGATAACTATTTTTCTTTTGAGAAAAAGAGTTGGCTTGCTCCTAAGCTATGGAAGAGACTGAATGGCTCATCAAGAAGTCAGATTACCATGAAGTCTGAGCTGCTCATCTTGAGCTGCATGTTATTTTGATCCATCAAGCCACCAAGTAAGGTTCACCAAAACACCCAGCTCCACTGGAGACTCTCAGCATTCAGGTGGACGTGTTGACCTGCCCTGGGTATGTAAGATATCTTCTGACCCCAGTTAACCCACTGCTTATTCAATGGGCTCATGGACACAGTGACCATGCAGGCAGGGACTGTCTGCTCCATTTTTTAAACAATCTAGACGTCCTTGCCAAGGCTGACCTGACTTTTCATAAGCATCGTCAGCAAACTCTGAGCCTTCCAAAAGGTACCAAACTCAGGGGAAGTCATAGACAACAGCCACCTGAGAGGTTACATAGATCTCTCTCTCTCTCTTTTTTTTTTTCAGACCAAGTTTCACTCTTGTTGCCTAGGCTGGAGTGAAATGGTGCAATCACGGCTCACTGCAACCTCCGCCTCCTTCCCAGGTTCAAGCGATTCTCCTGCCTCAGCCTCCCAAGTAGCTGGGATTACAGGCAAGTGCAACCATGCCTGGCTAATTTTGTATTTTTAGTAGAGATGGGGTTTCTCCATGTTGGTCCAGCTGGTCTTGAAACCCTGACTTCAGGTGATCTGCCCACCCGGGCCTTCCAAAGTGCTGAGATTATAGGCGTGAGCCACTGCGTTTGGGCACCTGGCCAGTGTAGACCTCTTTAATCATGTAGGATAACAGCATTTTGTCCTCACTGTAATAGGTAATGCTTCTGAACTTGGCCTTTCTTTGACCCCTGTGCCTGCATTATTGTCTGAATGCCTTGCTCACCATCATGGTATCTTATACAATATTGCTTTTGACCAAGGACCTCACTTTACACTGAAAGAAGCAATGTGGTGGGCTAATTTCTGCCCTTCAAATAGCAGCTGGCCTTATCCAGTGCTGGAATGACTAATTGCAGACTTAACTATTGTGCCTGCAGGACAACCTTGCACAGAAAGGTAGCACTGGTGTCCTAAAATCTACAGAGTTCCTTTCAAACTCAAAGCTGACATATGGTGCTATTTGTCCTGGAGTCAGGATACATGGCTACAGGAACCAAGAGAATGGCACCTTTCACTAACACTCAGTGACTTACTTGCAAATTTTTTGTTTCCCATTCCTTCACCTCTAGGCTTGGCTAGTTTGAAGGTCTTAATAATCAAGGAGGAACTCTTCCACCCCAGAGGATTCAAGTGTGGTTTAATTGAAATAAAAGTTGAGACCCTGGCTGTTTCAGACTCCTCATGGCAGTGGGTGAATTGCAAAGAATAATATAATGGTGTTGGCTGTGATTATAGTAACCATTAAGGAGAAGTAGAGTTGCTGTTATATGATGAGCAGAAGGAGGTGAAAGACAGAATTCAGTCACGGTAGTGCCTCTTGCTACTGGCATGTCCAGTGGCAAACATTAACAAGCTTAGATTCCTCAGAAATCAGGGCTATTCCTGACTAGCTGAGATGCCTGATGAAGGGAAAGGGGGATTTTGTAATGTCTATTAAGGAGAGCAGTCATATACCAATTACATCTCTATGACCAGTCACAAAAAAGAAAAGAAAAGAAAATCCATACAGCTTCAGATGTCACAGGCCAATACAAACATTTTACAAGATTCTGGAGTACCTGGACTGCCACTCCTGCCATGGGAAAACAAAAAGATTTGGGAAAGGTGCTTGCATCAAGGGCACAGAAACAAGAGAAGTAACCATGAGGGACCTTGCATTAGGTACAAGCTTCGCTAGGTATACAACTTGTCTCCAGTATGATAAAAAGGAAAAGGGTTTTAGACAATTATTTTTGCAGCATATGCAACCCCTTGACACATTTCAAAAAGCCCTTAATTAATTAGAAGCATAAATGAATTCTCAAGAGAAAAATTATTTCATTTCTAAGAAAGTATTCACTACTTGAACAGGTAGTTGTGGTTTATCAGTATGGCGAGTATTTGGAAGCCATCTTCTTTCCACACAATTTTGACACATTACTTTGGGGGGTTGTTTGTTAGCTTGCTTTTGTGGAGTTTTTTGGGTTTTGGTTTTTGGTTTTATTTTTTTGTTTGTATTTTGTTCATTTTTTCCTTTATACCTATCTAATGATCTCAACACAAGTTTCACTGTGTGATGCTAAACACTTCCAATGGCACCAAAATGTTGCAGTGCCATTTGACAATTAAATAGAAGTATTTTCACCAAAAGTTGAGTATTGTGTAACCCCTAATGAATATACCGTATTTATGGAAGAAAAGCATACTGATTACTACCCATAATTGAACAGAAAATTTTTACTTTGGTAAACTAACACCTACTTCCAGGATTGTTTTGGAGTCATGGTTACTATACGGAAAAAGTGAGACTGAGGTGGCCAACCAGTTTCCCCACCATTTTGGGTTCCCTGGCAGGAGACCTGCTCCTGCATCAACCAGTGGGAAATACCATGAGTGCCTGAAAGGAGAAAAACTTCCAAGGACAGCCAGAGACCAAGAGAGGGAAGTGGGACAAGCATCGCCAGCCCAGAAAATGCTACTCTGTATCTGGACCAAATGAGACATCACATCAGACTGGCTGTTCAGCAGCACACTGTAGGGGGTCATTCCATGGATTATCTGGGTATGAAACCCTAACTATCCTTCCTACACTGCAGGGATATAACTTTCGGAACATCCCCCATCCGGGACAGACAGGGCCCCAAAGTTTGCCAGAGCCAAAACAAACCTGGGCATAAGGCACCATCAAGTACTTGAAAGGAGGTAGTGACCTAGCCGAAAAGATATTAAACAGATATGTTGCAAAGAAATCTCTAAGCAAACATAATGAATAAAAACCAAAACAAGCCATGTAGAGAAGACTGAAATAACTAATCTTTAAATGTGAATACAAAGATGCACATACACAAGAAACAATAGCAAACAGGGAAACATGATCTCACCAAAAAGAAAAAGCAAGGAATCAGTGATCAACCCAAATGAGACAATAATAGGTGAGCTCTCTGATAAAAACTTCAAAATAGCAGTTATAAGAAAACTCAGTGATCTCCAAAATAGGACAGAAGGCAACTCAAAAATTTATCAGATAATTTTAACAAAGAGATTAAAATAATGTGTAAAAATCAAACAGAAATCCTAGAACCAAAAAATGTATTTTCTGAATTGAAAATTTTATTAGAGGCTCTCAAGAGCAGACTGAACCAAGCAGAGGAAAGAATCAATGAGCTTGAAGATAGGCTGTCTGAAAATATACATCAAAGGAAAAAAGAAGAATAAAAAAGAATAAATAATACCTACAAGATATAGAAAATTACCTCAAAGGACCAAATCTAAGAATCACTGGTGTTCAAGAGGGAGCTAAGCAAAAGCAAGGGATAGAAAGCTTATTCAAAGAAACAATAATGAAAAACTTTCCAAAACATGAGAAAGACATAAATATTCACATACAGTTAGGTCATTCACAATAAGAGGCACCTTAGAAACTACATGAACACATGGAAATTAAACAACATGCTCCTGAATGGTTAATGAGTCAATAAAGAAATTAAGAAGAGAATTTAAAAAAAAAAAAAAAAAAAACAGAACAAACCAATAATAAGAAATTAAAAAAAAACAATAATAAAAATTCTCTCATCAAAGAAAAGCACAGGACCTGATGGCTTCACTGCTGAATTCTACCAAACATTTAAAGAACCAACACCAATTCTACTCAAACTCTGCAAAAAAATTGCAGAGGTGAGAATACTTCCAAACTCATTTTATGAGTTCAGCATCACCCTGATACCAAAGCCAAAAAAAAAGGGACACAACAAAAAACAAAACTACAGGGCAATATTCCTAAACAACACAGATGTAAAAATCCTCAACAAAATACTAGCAAACCAAATTCAACAACACATTAAAAAGATCACCCACCATGATCCAGGAGGATTCATCCCTAGGATGTAAGGATGATTCAACATATATAAATCAATAAAAATGATACATAACATTAACAGAACCAAAAACAGAAACCATATTATCATTTTCATAAATGCTGAAAAGAAATTTGATAAAATTTTGTATCCCTTTATGATAAAAATGTTCACACATTGGGTAAAGAAAAAACATACCTCAAAACAACAAAGGCCATATATGATGGACCTAATGTAAAACCATACTGAACAAGAAGAGCCTGAAAGTGTTTTCTCTAAGATCCAGAACAAGAAAACGATGCTTACTTTGACTTTTATTCAACATAACACTGGAAGTTTATGCCAGAATAACTAGACAAGAGAAAAAAATAAAAGGGATCCAAATAAGAAGGAAGAAGTCAAATCACCCTTGTCAGCAGATGATATGATCTTATATTTAGAAAACCATAAAGACTCCACCAAAAAATTCTTAGAACTGACAAATAAATTCAGTAAAGTTTCAGGATACAAAATCAACATACAAAAACTAATAGCATTTATGTATGCCAGTAATTAGCAATTTTAAAAACAAATCAAGAAAGAAATTCCATTTAAAATAGGTACAAGACACATAAAATACCTAGCCATAAAGTTAACCAAATAAGTAAAATATATTTATAAGAAAAACTATAAAACTCTGATGAAAGAAACTGAAGAAGACACGAAAAATGGGAAAGCCATTCCATGTCCATGAATAGGAAGAATAAATATTGTTAAAATGTCTGTAATACCCAAATTGATCTATAGACTCAATACACTACCTAACAAAATAACAATGACATTCTTCACAGAAATAGAAAAGACAATCCTAAAATTTATATAGACTTACAAAAACCCTGAATAGCTAAAGCAATCCTGACAAAAAATAACAAAGCTGGATGCATCATACTACCTGACTTCAAAATATATTACAGAGTTATGTAACTAAAACAGCACAATATTAGTATAAAAATAGATATGTGGCCCAGTGGAACAGAATAGAGAATCAGAAATAAATATATGCATTTATAGTGAACTGATTTTCAACAAAGACACCAAGAACATACATTGGGAAAAAGACAGTCTTTTCAAAAAATAGTGCTGGGAAAACAAGATAACCATATGAGGAGGAATTAAACTAGACCCCATCTCGCACCATTTACAAAAATCAAATAAACATGGATTAAAGACTTAATTAAAATACCTTAAACTATGAAACTGCTACAAGGAAACATTGGGAAAATGCTCCACAGCATTGGTCTGGGCAAGGAATTTTTTAGTAATACAAGCATAGGGAACCAAAGGAAGAATGGACAAATGGCATTACATCAAACTAAAAAGCTCCTGCATAGCAAAGGAAACAGTCAACAAAATGAAGAAACAAGCCACCAAATGGAAGACACTATTTGTAAATTATCCATCTAACAAGGGATTAATAATCAGAATGTACAAGCAACCCAATAGCAAAAGAAAGAGAGAGACAGAGAGAGAGAAACTAATTTAAAAATGGAGAAAAGATCTGAATAGACATTTCTCAGAAGACCTATAAGAGGCCAACAAGTAACAAAAAATGCTCTAATCATCAAGGAAATGCAAATCAAAACCAAAATGAGGCCAGGTATAGTGCCTCACACCTATAATCCTAGCATTTTGGGAAACCAAAGCAGGAGGACTGCTTGAGCCTAGGAGTTCAAGATTAACCTAGGCAATAGAGGGGAACTCCATCTTTACAAAAAATTAAAAAATTAGCTGAGTGTGGTAGCTCATATCTATCTCAGCCACTCTGTCTGGAGACTGAGGAAAGAGTATCTCTTGATCCCAGGAGGTCAAGGTTGCAGTAAGCTGTGATCGTGCCACTGCTCTCCAGCCTAGGTGACAGGGTGAGACACACATACACACACACACATGCACACACACACATATACACATATACACACACAGATATCATCTCACCCCAGTTAAAACAACTTTTACCAAAAAGACAGGGAAAATCAGACGCTGGTGTAGATGGAGAGAAAGGACACTCATACATTGTTAGTGGCAATGTAAATTAGTACAGCCATTACGGAGAACATTATAGAGGTTCCTTCAAAACTAAAAATATAATTACCCTATGACTAGCAATCCCTCTAGTGAGGACTTATCCCCTCAAGCAGGAAATTAACATATTGAAGAGATATCTGCACTCCAGTGTTTAGCACTACTCACAATAGCCAAAATATGGACTTAACCTAAGTGCCCATCAACAGATGAATGAAAAATTTTAAAATGGGGTGTATGTATGTGTGTGTGCATGTGTGTGTGCATGTGTGTGTGTGTACTTTTTATATATAAGTGCCCATCAATAGATAAATTAAAGTGCCTATCAATAGATGAATGAAAAATTTTTAAATGTGATATATGTGAACAGTGAATATTATTCAGCCATAAAAAGAATGAAATCCTGTCATTTCCATGCAACTGAGATGATTATGTTAAGTGAAATTAGGCACAAAAAGATAAGTTTCACATGCTCTAACTCAGATTTGGGAGTTAAGAAAATGGACCTCATGAAAACAGAGACTACACTGGTGGTTACTACAGGCTAGGAGGGTGGGGATGAGGTGAGTATGAAGAGAGGTTGATTAATGGGTACAGAAATACAGTTAGATAGAACAAATAAGACTACTGTTTAATAAATAAGTAGCAACACTAAACAATAATCTATTGCATATTGTTCAATAGCTGGACGATAACAATTCAAACATTCCCAACATAAACAAAATTGTTTAAGATGGTAGATATTCCAAATACCCTGATTTGATTAATATGCATTATATAAACGTGTCAAAATATCATATGTACACCCAAAATATGTATATCTATTATGGATAATGAAATTAATTAATTAATTTTTTAAGTAGGAAGAATCCTAGATGCCATGGTTCAAAGACTCCCAGTTGAGTCAGACCATAACACCAAGAGTATAGACCAAATTGGACAGACAGTGGTTCGGAATACAGCTGCTTAAGATACAATATTGGCCTCTCGAGGGGGGATGTACTATTTTAGAGAAAGAATATTTTAGTTACATCCATGCTGGCTTGTCTTGGATCTTTAATAGCCTGAAGAAGACTCAGAAGCAAATAAAGAAAATTGGGTAATGTGGCTAATAACCCCACATGTAGTGCTGTTGGAGCTTTCCATTTGACATGAGATCTCATCTCTTGGTTTAATATGAGCTGTCTTGGCTCCTAGCTGAGGAGGCCACTACAAACTCTGATCATAATCCTTTTCTTAGTATTTTTGTCACAATGTTCAGATGCGTGATCTCTAGATTTTAAATGCTGCTGTGTAGTCTCTGTCCCATGATGTGATCTAACAAATTATCATCAAACAGAAAGAGCAGGAAGTTACAGAGGTAGAAACAACCACATCTATATGCTTATATGCAATTGTGACACCTCAGACACTGGTGAAGATCTGGATTGATCGATCACACCCCTGGATATAAATGATCTATCATTCAGCTCACGTGGGGGCACTGGGGGACACTGGGAACCTAGACCATCTACGTCCATACATAGCTTAGACAACAAGGATCTACCCTGGAACTACCTTTTGTCTCTCTCCTCTCTTTCTCTTTCTCTCTCTCTCTCTCTCTCTCTCTCTCTCACACACACACATAGACACACAGAGCTGTCTACATCAACATGACTGTAATCCGCATTACTTTGCCACTCCAGGACACTCTTGTTGAGGAACGTACTTGATTGTTCATCACAAGAATTTCCCAAAAGACCATTAACTCTTCAATAAGAAGTATCAACACTCTGTAATTCTAGCACTTTGGGAGGCTGAGGCAGGTGGATTACTTGAGGTCAGGAGTTTGAGATCAGCCTGGCCAACATCATAAAACTCATGTCTCTACTAAATATACAAAAGTTAGCCAGGCATGTTGGTGCATGCCTGTGATCCCAGCTACTCAGCAGGCTGAGACACAAGAATTGCTTAAACCAGGGAGGTGGAGGTTGCAGTGAGCCAAAATCTTGCCACTGCCCTCTAGTCTAGGTGACAGAGTGAGACTCTGTCTCAACAAAACAAAAGCAAAAAACCCTAAAACTTAGGAAGCGGAATCCGGCAACATATGAAAAGGTTTATTTATATACTATGACCAGATGGGATTTATCCCAGGAATGCAAAGTTTAACGTCTGAAAACCAATATACCACATCATATTAATATAAAGAAAAAAACACACGCTAACCTTAACAGATACAGAAAAAGCACTTGACAAAATACAATACTTTTCCATGGTAAAAACAAATACACACAACAAACTAGAAATAGAAGATGTTAGGAAGTGAATTGTGTTCCCCCTTCAAATTCATATGTTGGAGCCCTAATCTCCAATGAGGTTGTATTTGGAGACATGACCTTTAAGGAGGTGATTAAGATTACACGAGGCCAAGCACAGTGGTTCATTCCTGTAATCCCAACAGTTTGGGAGGCCAAGGCAGGCGGATCACTTGAGGTCAGGAGTTTGAGACTAGCCTGGTTAACATGATGAAACTTCATCCCTACTAAAAATACAAAACTTCTGGGCATGTTGGTACACACCTGTAATCCCAGCTACTTGCAAGGCTGAGGCAGTAGAATCACTTGAACCCAGGAGGCAGAGGTTGCAGTGAGCCAAGATCGCACCACTGCACTCCAGCCTGCGCGACAGAGCAAGACTCCATTTCAAAAAAAAAAAAAAAGAATGGCAATGTAACAATTCAGGATTGGTAGAAACAGCAAGATGAGGAGTTCTAAGAGTTTTGATGCTTTTCTTTTTTTTTTTTTTTTTTTTCAACTTTTATTTTAGACTCAAAGGGTACATATGCAGGTTTATTCTTGGGTATATTGTGTGATGCTGATTTTGGGCTAGGAAAGATTTCATAGTGAGCATAGTACTACCCGATAGTTTTTTGATGCTTGCCCTCATCCCACCTCCCTCCAGTAGCCCCCAGTTTCTATTATTCCCATCTTTATGTCCATGAATACTCAATGTTTAGCTCTCACTTATAAGTGAAAACATATAGTATTTGGTTCTCTGTTCCTGCATTAATTTGCTTAGGACACTGGCTTCCAACTGTATCTATGTTGCTTCAAAGGGCATAATTCCTTTCTTTTGTATGGCTGCATAGTATTCCATGATGTATATGTACCACATTTTCTTAACCAATCCACCTTTGATGGGCACCTGCGTTGATTCCATGTCTTTGCTACTGTGAATAGTGCTTTGATTAACACGTGAGTGAAGGTGTCTTTTTGGTAAAAATTACCACGTAACTATTCCTTATGAATCAGGTATCTATGGAAATAACTACATTTTAACATAAAAACGGACCATCATTTATTCATTCATCTCCCTGTTCACAAAGAGATTCACTTTTCTTCAAGAATTTTGGCTCCTTGACACATACACTAAAAGGCAATTTTCTTGTCTTTTTTTTTTTTTGGAAACAGTTACTTTCTTGACACTGCAAAATACTCCCAAATCTACCTGGCTTAAGATAAGAACTGATTTTTTCTCAACTATAATAATTATTGGAAAAGCACTCCCCAAAATAAAAGAACACCCCACAGAGGGATGGTGAAGTAACAAAACAGTCAAGAGCCAAAAACAGGCCTGTATTCACGGAACCCAGGGAAGAAAGACAAGATGTTATTTCAGTAATACTAGAAATGAAGCTTCAATTACATTTGAAGTGAGTAATAAAGAATAAATAACCAATGTTTGGGGTTGCTAAGACATTTCATTGAATTTTTGTGAATCTTAGATTAACTCTGAAGGAAAACCGAAGGCATCTGGCAGCAGGCAGTTAAGAGCAACCAGCACTACCTGCATTTATTCCTGTGCCCTGCCAATTACTAACTCTTAACACCTAGACAGCTGACAGTTGGTTGTCGCCCTGTTGTTCCTCCACATCCATGTGCCATCCTATTCTGTGTCCTGGAGGCTAAACCATAGTGACTGCATCAGTGGCTCTTCTGCCCTTTAACTTCCAGTGGGATTCTGCCAATGAAAGTCACCAGCAGGATGCCGGAGGGTAGGAGAGTGAGGCTAGATATTTATTATTACTCCAGCTCCCTGCAGAGTCTCTGAGGCTGGCAGCATATGTCTCTCCAAATCCACAGACCCCATCAGGGAGGCCTCTTTGTAGAGCTTTGGATCCAGGAACTGTTCCCTCTCCTTGTCCCCTTAATTGTATGGGTAGAACTGACTCCCGATGTTGCTAACTCCTTGTTGCTCCTTAAACCTTGCTAACACCCTCATAAATAATCTCTTAAGTAAACTCTTCTCCAAATACTCAATTTGAATGTGTTTCTTCATAGGACCTTGACTGATCAAGCTATCTAACTTCTTTGGGCTTCAGGGTCTGCATCCATAAAATCAGTCTAGTCAGAGTACTGCTTTTATGGTTGTTGTAGGTGCCTAGCACATAGGAATTACTCAATTACTCCAAGTATATTACATCTCCTGTCATTATTCAAACAGTGTGGATTTTTTATCAAGGCAGAAATGCAATTTATTTTGCCTAATAACACTGTTTTGCAAAATGTCCGTGATTCTTCTGTTTAAAAATGAGAATTTCATTGCTATTGATTCCTGTAGTATCTTGGTAGCCCCTTAATGTTCATCTTTTGTCTCCTGCTTTTTGTAGTGAATAAACTAGCCTTTTTAGTCCACATACAAGATATAAACAGAAAACAACAAGAAATAAAACAAGGTTCAACATTAAATAATCTATCTCTTAAAGATGCTTTGGGGATAAAGAAAGGAGAAAGAAGATTTTAACAATGCCTAAACATGTTTCCTGAGAGACACATGCCAACCCATTTGAAAGGTTTTATTGGCAGTGTAAAAATTCCATCCATGAAAAATAATGATCATTAGCTTTTCCATGACAATTGTCTTTTGCCTACAATATCCATCCATCATGCTCCTGGAGACCATAGCTTTTTCACAATTTCAGTACCTTGGTACAAAACATTATTGAGTATTGATGCTATTTTAATTGTTTCTCACATAAAGTCCACTGCTACTTGTTACAAAGTCCACATACACTAAAAATCATTATTGAACTTTTGGGAGATGTGTATGTATGAAGCAATTCTGAACTTGCCCTGAAATTTTAACCAGGTCATACAAGTGAAAGCCTTGGCAATTTGGTTTGATTAACAGGGTCAATTTAAGTGAGACCCCAGATTTAAAAAGATTTTTTTAAGTGGCAGATCTGTACTAAAATGTCTACCAAAAAAAAAAAAAAAAACATAACAGAAGGACATATCACAGAACACATATTTTGCAAGAAAAACCTATATCACTTTTACTTAAATTATTTATTTTACTAAAGATCCTCAATTTCAGAAGTCAAAATAAGTATTATTTTTGAAGCCTGAAATAGCTTAAGCCCTAAGAACATTACAATGGATTTCTGTTTCAGTAATTTCCAACATTTAAAATAAGCCTAAACGCATAGCAGTCTCAGATTCTAGGTGTACAGTGCCAGAAGAAAAACAATTTTCTGTACTTCCTATATAGAGTATCTACAGCCTTCCAGACAGAGTCTGACTTCTAATATATAGAAACACAGCTTTTAACATTGTCTATGCATCTGAATGGGTATGTACAAATAAATCTATGTATTAATTTAGTCACATATCTATGCACACATACATGTATACATAAACATACAATGTATTTCAGCAATTCTAAAGTGCAATATTTTTTCACATGTTAATATCTCTGAAAATGGTATGCATTATATACATGTAATATACAATACATATTATATAATCATAACATAATGTATTTTGGTGTTGCATGTTTTCAATTTTAGCAGCAGTATATACTATAGGACATATGCATTGAAAGATGACACCATCTCATAATCAATGGCATCTTGGATTGTATGTGTGTGTAGTCTGTGTATATGTCTTACTCTTACTGACGTCTTTTGCTATTATTTTAGCATTTTCATCTTTTATGTGTTTCCTATATTAATTTTAAGCTTAAACTCACAGGTTTATAAATCCGGTAAATAAACACTAGTTACTAAGAGAAAATTAGTAAGGCCAATGATGAAACATCACATCAACACTCACCACACAGAAATTAAAGCTTGAATTTGTTAACCTTATTATATAGTATAGCCAAACTTCAGGAACAAAGTTCCAAGAGAAAACACAGCAGGTGAGCTGCACCATTTCCACAGAAGAAAATAATGACCCGTGAAACTAACTGAAGGTTATCAGGCTTAAACTTTATGGATATCTTATCACACTTACCAATGATTAAAATGACTTTTCAATGCATGAATGCATGAAACCAAGTTTTACATAATATTAAGATATACCAGCAGTGCCTAGTTTCAAATCCATGCTATTAAAACCACAAATATTAAAGCTAATTGCATCTTTTCTATGCTTAACCATGGGTAGATTTCAGTACGTCCCAATCATTCCCATTAATCTTGCTTTCCATTTGCTGTGTTTAGCTCTTATAGTCTGTCATTTTTCTGATTTAACCTTTTTCTTCCCTTTATTTAGGTCAAATTTGGACTATATTAAAGGTGGAGTTCTAGTTTTCAGAATAATTTATTCTTATTATTATTTCCTTGAGTGTTTTTTTTTTAAGGAATCTTTCACTTGGTAAAAAAAAAAAAAAAAAAAAAAAAAAAAAAAGAACAAAACAAAACTTTATCCAAAATCTTCAATAGAAAGTGCCAGCGTGCCCACTCTGCTAGAGACCAAGGATATGAAGGTGAATGAGACAGTCTCATCCTCCCTCCTCACAATGTGGCCCACTGCACAGGAGCATCAGCATCACCTGGAAACTGGTTAGAAATGTACAATCTCAGGCCCCACTCCCGAGCTACTAGATTAGGGCTATTCAGAGAAACAGAACCAATAAGTGATTGACTGATATCTTTAAATACACATAGATTGATTTATTATTAGAAACTGGCCCGTACAATTATGGAGACTGACAAGTCCTACGATCTGCTGGGTGAGTTAGAGAATGAGAGACCCAGGAGAGACAATGGGCTAGTTCTAGTCATAAGGTCAGCAGGCTCAAGACCTGGGGGCCGGGCGCGGGAGGGGGAGGCGCTGATGTTTCAGTCCAAGTCCAAATCCATGAAGAAACTGATGAGCCATCTTTAGAAGCCCAAACCTCAGCATCACTCAGTATACCCATGTGACAAACCTACACTTATAACCCCTGCATCTATAATTTTAAAAATGAAGAAGATGATGTTCCAGTTGAAAGGCAGTCAGGCAGGAAGAATTCTTGCTTACTCTAGGAGAAAGTCAACCTTTTTGTTCTATTAAGGCTTTCAACTGATTGGATGAGGCCCACCCACATTTGGAAACACAATCGGTTTTATTACGTCTACTACTGATTTAAACAATAATCTCATCCAAAACACCCTCACAGAAACATCAAGAATAATGTCTGAACAAATATCTGGGCACTCTGTGGCCTGCTCAAGTTGATACATAAAATCAACCATCACACCTACTGAATTAAAACCTGCATTTTAACAAGATCTCCCGGCTATTTATAAATATACTGAAGTTTAAGAAACATGAGATAATTAGTCTACATGTACAAGGAACTCATAGAAATATGAACAAATGACTATAATACAGTGTGGGCTCCTGCTACAATCAAACTGCTCAAAGAAAGAATGGCAGCTACCATAAGTAGCAGTAAACAATCCTCCCAAACATAGCACGAAAGACTTCACAGATGATATCACAAAAGAGAGGCCCCTCAGCTAGGTGCTAAAAAAGAGCAGGGGGTTCCCATGCACAGCCTCTGCAACCAGACTGTCTGGACATGAAGCAGTAACCCTGCCACTTTACTAGCTGTGTGGCCTGGGGCAATTTAAACTAACTGTGCCTCAATTTTCCCATCTGTAAAATGAAGGAAATAGTAATGTCTAATATAAAGGATGATTGTGACGATTACACAAGCTAACATATGTAAAATTAAAACAATGCCTGACATATAGTAAGCACTATAAACTATTATTATCACCACTGTCTCCTAATCCACCAGAAGTTAGTGCTTGTGATTTATTTTTTTATATTAGATTTGCTTCTGTCCCACTAACAATGGCATTCCCCTTCATGTAAGAGCTTTGCTGGAGACAGATACAAGATGGCCGATTAGGAGCAGCTCAGGATTGCAGCTCCCAGCGAAAGCGCAGAGGATGAGTGGACGCCGCATTTCCAGATGGATTTTTATTGCCCACAGACCAGGAGATTCCCAGGCAGAGAAGCCTCACGGGTCGTCAGTGCAGCTGTTTTGGCCAGCGTGGCTGTTTTCGCCGGCATGGCTGTTATGGCTGGTGCCTCAGCGAGGCAGTTCTCCATACAAAATACACGGGTCCACGTGCCATTTTAGCTGGCGATTGGAGCTCCTGGGAGACACAGTCACTCATTCAACTGATAAAAAAGGGGGCTGAAACAGGGAGCCAGGCCAGGATATTCCCGGGCAAAAAAACACCAGGAATTGCAGTGCGGCTGTTTCACCTGGCACAGTAGGTCGCTGCACTGGAAATCACCCAGCACCTTTTCAACAGGCGAGTGAAACATCTGGGAAACAGAGTCGCCATTCAACTAAAATAAATAAATAAAAGAGCTCTGAGTCAGGGAGCCAGGTGATCAAGTCCCACCCCAACAAAAAAAAAACAGCAGTCAGAAACACTCTGGATTGAGAGTTTCACAGAAAGCACAGCTGAACCTGGGATGGTCCAGCTCTGTGGGGGAGGGGCATCTGCGATTATCAAGGCAGTCCACTACTACGGAGGTAGTCCATCATTGCTGAGGAAGCCTGCCATTGCCAAGGCAGCCCACCATTACAGAGACAGTCCACCATTATAGAGGTGGGCTGCCACTGCTGAGGCAGTTCTAACTACACCCATATGAATAGGACTGCAGGGAAGTTCACAAGGCAGCTGTGCAAGCCCACAGCAGTTCAGCAAAGCCTCTGCAGCCAGACAATGACTAGGCTGCCTCTTCGCTGTGCAGGGAAGCCCTGAAAACAGGCAGCAACACAACAGAAACTCATAAATAAAGCCCTAACTCCCCGAGACAGAGCATCTGGCAAAAAAAAAAAAAAAAAAAAAGAAGGGGTTTATGAGGTCTGCTGCAGCAGACCTAAACGTACCTGCCCAGCAGCTCTGAATGAACAACGGAGCTCACAGCTCAGCACTTGAGCTCCTATCAATGACAGACTGTCTCCTCAAGCAGCTCCCTGACCCCCATATATACAAAGAGTCACCTCATAAAGGAGAGCTCAGGCTGACATCTGGCAGGTATCCTATTGGGACAAAGATAGCAGAAGAAGAAACTGGCAGCAACCCTTACTGTTCTGCAGCCGCTGCAGGTGATCCCCAGGCAAGAAGGGCCTGGAGTGGACCTCAGCAGGCCTACAGCAGTGGGGCCTAACTGGTAGAAGGAAAACTAAGAAACAGAAAAAACATAACTTCATCATCAACAAACTAGACGTCCACTCAGAAACCGAATCTGAAAGTCAACAACTGCAAAGACAACATGCGGATGAATCCACAAAGATGGGAAGAAACCAGCACAAAAAGGATGAAAACACCCAAAACCAGAATGCCTCTCCTCCTACAAGAGATCACAACTTCTCACCAGCAAGGGAACAAGGCTGGATGGAGAATGAGTCTGATGAATTGACAGAATCAGGCTTCAGAAGGTGGGTAATAAGAAACTTCTGTGAGCTAAAAGAACATGTTCTAACCCAATGCAAAGAAACTAAGAACGTTGAAAAAAGATGTGATGAAAGGCTAATGAGAATAAACAACTTAGAGAGGAATATATGTGGATTGATGGAGCTGAAAAACACAACACGAGAACTTTGTGAAGCATACACAAGTTTCCACAGCCGAATTGACCAAGCAGAAGAAAAGATATCAGAGGTCGAAGATCAACTCAATGAAATAAAATGAGAAGGCAAGATTAGAGAAAAAAGAGTAAAAAGGAATGAACAAAGTCTCCAAGAAATATGGGACTATGTGAAAAGACCTAATCTACGTTTGATAGGTATACCGGAATGTGACGGAGATAATGAATCCAAGCTGGAAAATACTCTTCAGGATATTATCCAGGAAAACTTCATCAACCTAGCAAGGCAGGCCAATATTCAAGTCCAGGAAATACAGAGAACACCACAAAGATATTCCTAAAGAAGAGCAATCCCAAGGCACATAATAGTCAGATTGACCAGGGTTGAAATGAAGAAAAAAAAGCTAAGGTCAGCCAGAGAAAAAGGTTGGGTTACCCGCAAAGGGAAGCCCATCAGGCACACTGGATGTCTCGGCAGAAACCTTACAAGCCAGAAGAGACGGGGAGCCAATAGTCAATATCCTTAAAGAAAAGAACTTTTAACCCAGAATTTCATATCCAGCCAACTAGGTTTCATAAGCAAAGGAGAAATAAAATCCTTTACAAACAAGCAATTGCTAAGAGATTTCATCACCACCAGACCTGCCTTACAAGAGCTCCTGAAAGAAGCACTAATCATAGAAAGGAACAACCAATACCAGCCACTCCAAAAACGTACCAATGGTAAAGAGCATTGACATAATGAAGAAACTGGGTCAATTAATAGACAAAACAACTAGCTAGCATCAAAATAGCAGGATCAAATTCATACATAACAAGAGTAATCTTAAATGTAAATGGGCTAAATGCCCCAATTAAAAGATATAGACTAGCAAATTGGATAAAAAGTCAAAACCCATAAGTGTGCTGTATCCAGGATACCCATCTCACATGCAAGGACACACATAGGCTCAAAGCAAAGGGATGGAGAAACATTTACCGAGCAAAAAAAAGCAGAAGTTGCAATCCTAGTCTCTGATAAAATAGACTTTAAATCAATAAAGATCAAAATAGACAAAGAAGGGCTTACATAATGGTAAAAGGATCAATGCAACAAGAAGAGGTAACAATCCTAAATATATACGCACCCAATACAGGAGCAACCAGATACATACAGCAAGTTCTTAATGACCTACAAAGAGACTTAGACTCCCACACAATAATAGTGGGAGACTTTAACACTCCACTGCCAATATTAGACAAATCAACGAGACAGAATATTAACAAGAATATCGAGGACTTGAACTCAGATCTGGACCAAGTAAATTTAAAAGACATATACAGAACTCTCCACCCCACATCCACAGAGAATACATTCTTCTCAGCACCACATCACACCTACTCTAAAATTGACCACATAATTGGAAGTAAATCATGCCTCAGCAAATGCAAAAGAACAGAAATCATAACAGTCTCTCAGACCACAGGGCAATCAAGCTGGAACTCAGAATTCTGAAACTAACTCAGAACAACACAGCCTCATGGAAACTGAACGACTGGCTCTTGCATGTTGACTGAATAAACAATGAAATGAAGGCAGAAATAAAGATGTTCTTCAAAACCAAACAGAATGAAGACAAAACATACCAGAATCTCTGGGACACATTTAACGCAGTGTCTAAAGGAAAATATACAGCAATAAATGCACACATGAGAAGCAAGGAAAGATCTAATATCGACACCCTATTGTCAAAATTGAAAGAGCAAGAGGAGCAAGATCAAAAAAACTCAAAACCTAGCAGAAGACAAGAAATAAGTAAGATCAGAACAGAACTGAAGAAGATAGAGACGCAAAAAAAACCCTTCAAAAAATCAATATATCCAGGAGCTGGTTTTCGATAAGATCAACAAAATAGATGACTAATAGCCAGATTAATAAAAAAGAAAATAGAGAATAAAAATAGATAAAATAAAAAAAGATAAAGGGATATCACCACAGATTCCACAGAAATACAAACCATCATCAGAGATTATTACGAACAACTCTATGCACATAAATTAGTAAACCCAGAAGAAATGGATAAATTCCTGGACACCTGAATCCTCTCAAGCCTAAACTAGGAAGAAGTCGAAACCCTGAATAGACCTATAACAAGGTCTGAAGTTGAGGCAGCAATTAAGAGCCTACCACCCAAAAAAAGCCCACGTCCAGGTGGGTTCACAGCCTAATTCTACCAGACATACAAAGAGGAGCTGGTACCATTCCTTCTGAAACTATTCCAAACCATCCAAAAAGAGGGAATCCTTCCCAAATCATTTTATGACACCAACATCATCCTGATACCAAAACCCAGCAGAGACTCAGCAAGAAAAGAAAACTTCAGGCCAATATCCATGATGACCATAGATGCAAAAATCTACAATAAGATACTGGCAAACTGATTGCAACAGCACATCAAAAAGCTTATCCACCATGATCAAGTAGGCTTCTTCCCGGGGATGCAAGGCTGGTTCAACATATGCAAGTCTATAAGCATAATTCACCACATAAACACAACCAAAGACAAAAGCCACATGATTCTCTCAATTGATGCAGAGAAGGCCTTTGACAAAATTCAACAGCCCTTTATGCTAAAAACCCTCAATAAACTAGGTATCGACGGAACATATCTCAAAATAATAAAAGCTATTTATGACAAACCAACAGCCAATATCATACTGAATGGGCAAAAACTGGAAGCATTCCCTTTGAAATCTGGCACTAGACAAGGATGCCCTCTCTCACCACTCCTATTCAATATAGTATTGGAAGTTCTAGCCAGAGCAATCAGGCAAGGAAAAGAAATAAAGGGTATTCAAATAGGAAAGGAGGAAGTCAAATTGTCTCTATTTGCAGACGACATGATTGTATATCTAGAAGACCCCATCGTCTCAGCCCAAAATCTATTGAAACTCATAAGCAACTTCAGCAAAGTCTCAGGATACAAAATCAATGTGCAAAAATCATAAGCATTCCTATACACCAATAACAGACTTAAAGAGGGCCAAATCAAGAACGAACTTCCGTTCACAATCGTTACAAAGAGAATAAAATACACAGGAATACAACTAACAAGGAATGTAAAGGACCTCTTCAAGGAGAACGACAAACCACTGCTCAACAAATAAGAGAGGACACAAACAGATGGAGAAACATTCCATGTTCCTGGTTAGGAAGAATCAATATTGTGAAAATGGCCATGCTGCCCAAAGTAATTTACAGATTCATCGCTATCCCCACCAAGCTACCAATGACCTTCTTCACAGAACTGGAAAAAACCACCTTAAACTTCATATGGAACCAAAAGAGAGCCCGCATAGCCAAGTCAATTCTAAGCAAAAAGAACAAAGCAGGAGGCATCACACTACCGGACTTCAAACTATATTACAAGGCTACAGTAATCAAAATAGCACGGTACTGGTACCAAAACAGAGATACAAACCAATGGAATAGAACAGAGGCCTCAGAGGCAACATAACACATCTACAACCATCCGATCTTTAACAAACCTGACAAAAACAAGCAATGGGGAAAGGAGTCCCTGTTTAATAAATGGTGTTGGGAAAACTGGCTAGCCATGTGCAGAAAGCAGAAACTGGACCCCTTCCTGACACCTTACACTAAAATTAACTCCAGATGGATTAAAGACTTAAACATAAGGCTTAACACCACAAAAACCCTAGAAGAAAATCTAGGCAAAACCATTCAGGACATAGGCGTAGGCAAGGACTTCATGACCAAAACACTAAAAGCATTGGCAACAAAAGCCAAAATAGACAAATGGTACCTAATCAAACTCCACAGCTTCTGCACAGCAAAAGAAACAGTCATTACAGTGAACGGGCAACCAACAGAATGGGAAAAAAGTTTTGCAATCTACTCATCTGACAAAGGGCTGATATCTAGAATCTACAAAGAACTAAAACAGGTTTACAAGAAAAAAAAACAAGCCCATTCAAAAGTGGGCGAAGGAAATGAACAGACACTTTACAAAAGAGGACATACACGAGGCCAACAAACATATGAAAAAATGCTCATCATCACTGGTCATCAGAGAAATGCAAATCAAAACTACATTGAGATACCATCTCACGCCAGTTAGAATGACGATCATTAAAAAATCTAGAGACAACAGAGGCTGGAGGGGATGTGGAGAAATAGGAACACTTTTACACTGTTGGTGGGAGTGTAAATTAGTTCAACCATTGTGGAAGACAGTGTGGCGATTCCTCAAGGACCTAGAAATAGAAATTCCATTTGACCCAGCAATCCCATTACTGCGTATATATCCAAAGGATTATAAATTGTTCTACTATAAGGACACATGCACACGAATGTTCATTGCAGCACTGTTTACAATAGCAAAGACCTGGAACCAACCCAAATGCCCATCAATGATAGACTGGACAGGGAAAATGTGGCACATATACACCATGGAATATTATGCAACCATCAAAAACAATGAGTTCGTGTCCTTTGTAGGGACATGGATGAACCTGGAAACCATCATTCTCAACAAACTGACACAAGAACAAAAAATCAACCACCACATGTTCTCAAACAGAGGTAGGTGTTGAACAATGAGAACACATGGACACAGGGATGGGAGCATCACACACTGGGGTCTGTTGGGGGGAAATAGGGGAGCGATGGGGGGGTGGGGATTTGGGGAGAGATAGCATGGGGAGAAATGCCAGATATGGGTGATGGGGAGGAAGGCAGCAAATCACACTGCCATCTATGTACCTAGGCAACAATCTTGCATGTTCTTCACAGGTACCCCAAAACCTAAAATGCAATAAAAAAATAAAGTGATCTATCATATCACACAATAAAAAAAAGAGAGATCTATCATCTCACAAAAAAAAAGAGCTTTGCTGCATTCTTATGCTATGTGAAAATAAGCACAAATGCAAAGGTCTTTAGAAGTCCTAAGCTAAATCACAATAAAGCCCTTGAATAATTTCAAGAAATGACATTTATTATGTGCCTACTGCAAGCCAGAAAACATCTTAAGCACTTAGATTTATTAATTCATGTAAATCCCCTAACACTTCTCTGAGATAGGTAGTGTTATCACCAGTATTTTGTAGGTGGAGAGACAAAGACATCGAAAGGTTAAGCAACTTGCCCAAGTTCACAAAGACAGTAAGCAACAGAGGCAAGATTTACATCCATCTGTCTCCATAGTCTATGCCATGCTTCCTCTCAATGACCTAAGCATTTGAGGAATAATTTGGGACTTATAAATCTAAGGAACACTTGTTTCATTCATACATCTGTGCCCACCTATAGATGTCACAAGCACAGGAAATGTAGCCTAGTCTTCTCTTTTTCCTATGAGTTCAGATGGACAAAGGATTTTCAAAGACACAATAAATACAGAGTAACAAGATCAGAGGTCTACACAGGGAGTCTGTTTCCTTTTCTATGATAGGGTAATGTTAGCTCATTCAACAAATAGACCTACAAATGTGTAGCAGTTCAAACACAATAAAAATTTATTTGTTGCTCAGGTAAGAATAAAAGGTGGGTGTTATGAATTGACAGGTGGCATTCACAATGGCCCCACCATGCCCAGGTGGAATTATCTGTGTGCAGCCAGTAGAAGAGGAAACAGAACAAAGCAGTAGCATCCCTCCTTCTTAAATGCTATGGCCAAGATACAACACACATCATTTCCATGACCGTTCCATTAGTGAGAAAAAGCTACACGGCCACACCTAGATCTAAGAAAGATTGGGAAGTTTATCTCCTGCTGACTAGCTACTTATCAGAGATGACTGTTTACTATAAAAATGGAGCATGAATTTGCAGGTATGTCTGGCCACCTCTGCGACATTCATCCCATGGAGATTGTGTGGACTCTCTACCACTCAGACATACATGACAGTCTATGCCTATGGGGGACTCTACCAGGGAAACTGATGGGAAAATAATAGGACGCTATTTTCACAGCTCATCTATGTCACTGACGACTGCAAGGGCAGTGCTCCTTGGGAATGCTAGATACATAGACAGACACCTTTCCTAAATACGACTGTAAAACCAAGATTGAGGCTCTTTCTTGTAATCCCTAACCATCCCCTAGTATGAAAGAAAGAAAAAAAACATGAAATAAATCAATAACTGTGTTTACATAACTCATCCTGATTGAAAATATCTGGCAGCAATACACAAATATCCTGAGTAATTTTTAGATGAAGAAAAAGACCTGAAATAAACTCATAGGTGATTAAAATGCACTAAACTAAACAAATAGCATGAATTTCAGCTCCTTAAAACCAGCAATTCTCTAAATTGAGCTCCAAATGACTTTCAGAATAGCAGAAAAAAAGGCTCTGATGTATTCAATGACAGTGTATTTTCACAAAAATATTTCCCAAGGATGTAATAGTTATGGTAACTACTGCTAAATGTATGGTCAGAACAAAGAAAGGCCTAACTGAGATCACCTATTTCAATGAATAGAAAATAAAAATCAACTTCAACCATTCCTTTTGCCCCTTCTACGGATGCCCCTTATTTCCTACGATAGTATCTCCAGGTAGAGCTGAGAAAGCACAGCGAATTGTTTTCCAGCCCAGTAAATGGTTTTGCAAAGTTAGATTTAAATGTCAAGTATGTTAAGCTCCAGAGCCTTCTCCATCTTATTTATGTAATTATATAATAAAATTAAAATTGTATCAAATGTTTCAAGCTTCGGTTTGGCATTAAGAATACTATCCTAAAGGAAATCAAAATTCTGCTGAATAAATACATATATTCCAGAAGAGAAACTGTATCAGAAGTGAAAAGACTGGAAATGTTCATCACTTTTTTTCTTGTAAACTAAGTACTGGTATTACAAATCCACAGCTCTTCACTGAGAAATCAAAAACCAGGGGCTCAGTCAGCAGGATCCCCAATGATTGTGAAGACTCTGCACCAGCCATGGTCTGTTTATATTTACATAGAATAGAAGTACACCTCTAAGAGCCTAAGAAGGTGAGCCCATTCATTACCAACGCAGGTGTTCTGCTCCCAGCTCCTAGATCTGCTGGGTTTCTTGCCCTTTCTCAAGCCTGAATCTTAAGCCTCCTGAAGATTCTATGGGCATTGCAGCAATTTCCAAAACATGCTCTTCTACTTAAGGTGGTGAGAGTTTGTGCTGCTTAGAGACAAACTCTAACAGAAATACCCCCTTTTTCACCTGAGAACACTGAGGCTCAAAACAGTTCTATGTATTGGCAAAGGTTACACAATTGGTTGGTAATAAAGAACGGAGTCTTATCTAGCATTATTTCTGCTTTTCTGAGTGGAGTCACTTGTAGGAACTCTCAGTTACAGATTTCTTTCTAAATTTGAATGTACTTGCCCTGATCTGGGATGTTTCCCCGAAGGCACTGTTCTCACTTCACCCCTTTCCCCCTCCTGGGTTACAGCTGGCAAGTGAACCTGGACACTGCACCATGGAAACCTATTGTGTTCCCACCTCTTAGGGCACCTTGATTAGACATGAGTTCTGAAAGCACACTTCTGTGCCACCCACAAAGTCAGAGGTTTGTCAATCATTTTGATTTGGGCTGAATATGCACAAAATCCAGATTAATCAGGAGGATATAGCTGAAGATTATTAGAACAACTGTTTCTTTACAAGTGTTTCTCCACAACTGAGGGTTGAAATAAAGAATTACATTTCTGAATTTGTATACTAAAAATGTCACAAATAAAAGCCACCAGCTGTTTTCCTGAGCTAGAATTTTGCCAACCCCACTTATCCCCCCACACAATGAGAGGGCTCAGCACTATGGAGCAGAGGCTTGCAACAGGGGAGCCACCAGAAATGCAGTTAAGAAGTGCCACTCCGCCACTCCACAAAGGGACACTGTCATTAGAGAAGAAAAAGGCTGGCCCCTTTCAAAGGTCTAAGTCCTTCTCTCCCAACAGAAAGGAATGCTGTTTTATCAGTACATCTGATCAGGAAAGAATTAAGAGATAGCCCCGAAAACATTGTAACAAAGCAGGAAAACACCAGTGTGCTCCCTTATATATCAGAAACGTTTATTTTTTCTTCAAGCAAGCAAAGACTTTGCTTAAAATAAGAAGTACTCCATCCAGTACAGGAAGATCTACCTTGAATCTCTGAGAGGTTTCCACGAATATTATCTTCCCTCAAGTAAAGCTTCTAATAAAGCTTGATTTGACTCACTGGAAAATTAATTCTCTGCAAAATAATTCACAGATTGTGAGCCAGTTCTCTGAAAATGCTGCTGCTTGCAGCCTGCATAATTCATTGGTTAGACTACGAAGAAACATATGAGCCAGGAACCCCAAGAGAAAACTAGAAATCTTCAAAGGGCTTGTTCTTGCCTAAATTTATGCTCCTGAACGTGGGGGACATTCCAGGAAAGTAGTATCCAGATACGTAAAATTCTTGGTTCTGAAAACAATCCTCTGTCCATAGAACTACCAGAAATTTTCACCTCCCTTAAAACTCAGCTTAATCAACTTTATCATAGGTGTATGCCTCTGTCCAAACTCATCAAATCATGTATATTAAATATACACAGTTTTTGTATATCAATTATACCTCGATAAAACTTTAAAAAATCAATTCCTATTGAAAATCTTTCCTATTTAAAGTCAACTTCGCCGTTCCACTCTCCCCAAGCTTATTTTACATCATCCTCCACATTAACTAGCTCTTTGATGTTGAAAACATCACTTTGCCTCTCGGGGTCTAATGCCCACATTTGCAAAATTCTGAGAGGGTTGTTTTGGTGACCTTGATATAGTTTTCTAAGTCTACGATTCAATGAATCTAAGTAAATGGCCTCAGGAATCAAGTGGTATGGAATATGGTGCTCTTTTAATGGGAGACGTTATAATTGAAGGAATTCAAAAGAAACAGAAGATTCCAGGATATGTAGTGATTAAAATGGTGGATTTAAAGAATAATGACACCCTCAAAAATACTATCTATACAGCATATATAATCATTTTAAAAGTCATTACATTGAATACTGATACCAAGTCCCTATCTTAGGTGTCTTAGGAGCTCATCAAAACTCAAAATTGACACAATCTAGAGGCACACCATAAGACTGCCTATCATGGTGTGCCAGCCATAGGGTGGTGGCCACGACTGGACTCTCCATTCCAAACATCTCCATTCATTATTTTCCATTCAAACATCTCATGGACACTCCTTTTCATCAACGTCTCGTAAGTAGCACAGATGTAATAGTCATCATATATTCTATGCTTTGAATTTTTTCCAGCAATAAACTAGTGTCTACTCCTGACTTGTTTCCCTTAGCCCCTCTGAGCCTCAGGTCTTGCACCTATGATACATAGATGGCAATACCTATTCTTCTCAGGAGGTAGTGTGAAGGGCAAATCAGAGCATGCATTGAATAGCACTTGGTAAGCTTCATAAAACAGTACATGATTATGACCACTATTGTTATCAATAATAATATAATATTTTTTCTCCTTCTGGATTACTCAAAAGTGGCTTACCTTGGATAAATACAACATAAATTCACCAAAAATTTATTAGAAAAATAGGCAACAGATTACACAGCACTTCATAAAAGAGGATATCCAAATAGCCAATACTTGCATGAACTCAGAAGTGCTCAACTTCCCTAGATATCAGAAAAATTCCAATTAAAACCACAAGGACACAGGCAGCAACAATTAAACAAATTACACAGTATCAAACGAAAAAACTGCACAGCAAAGAAAACTATTAACAAAGTAAAAATACTTTGTTAATAGTTTTAGACAAAGAATTAGACAAAATATGTTAAAACTATACATTTGATAAGCAATTATATATCCAAAATATATAAGGAATGCAAACAACTCAATTAAAAAATGGGCAAAGGATCTAAACAGACATTCCTCAAAACAAGACATACAAATGGTCAATGGGTACATGAAAAAATGCTCAGCCTCATTAATCATTAGGAAAATTAAAATTAAAATTTTCCACTACAAGGTATCACTTCACACTTGTTAAAATGGCTTTTATCAAAAAAGATGACAGATAACAAGTGTTAGAGAGGATATGGAGAAGAGGAAACTCTTGTACACTGCTGGTGAGATTGTAAATTAGTAAGTCTTTATGGAAAATGGTATAGAGGTTCTTTAAAAAACTAAAAGTAGAATTACCATATGATCCAGTAATTTCACTTCTGGGTAAGATAGCCATAGGAATTGAAATCCATATGTTGAAGAGATATCTGTACTTCCATGTTCACTGCAGAATTATTCACAAAAGCCAAAATATGGAAACAATCTAAGGGCTCTTCAACAGATGGATAAGAAAGTATGATTAAATGGAATATTATTCAGTCTTTTTTTTTCTAGATGGAGTTTCACTCTTATGCCCAGGTGGGAGTAAAGTGGCGTGATCTCAGCTCACTGCAACATTTGCCCCCCAGGTTCAAGCAATTCTCCTGCTTCAGCATTCCGAGGAGCTAGGAATACAGGCACCCACCACCATACCTGGCTAATTTTTATATTTTTAGTAGAGAAGGGGTTTCACCATGTTGGCCAGGCTGTTCTCAAACTCCTGACCTCAAGCAATCCACCCACCTCAGCCTCCCAAAGTTATTCAGTCTTAAAAAGAAAGAAATCTTTTCATTTACAACAACATGGATGAATCTGGAGTATATTATGCTAAGGAAAGTGTGCCAGGCACAGAAGGACAAATACCACATGATCTCACGCATATGTGGAACCTAATAAAGTTAAACTCATGAAAATAGAGAGTAGAAAGATAGTTACAGGAGGCTGGGAGGTAGAAAGGAAGGGAATGGAGGAGTTGCTGATCAAAGGGTAAAAAGTTTCAGACTGACAGGAAGAACAGGTTTTGAGATATATTGCATAGCAGGGTAACTACAGTCAATAGTAATGCATTATGTATTTCAAAATAATTGAGTAAATTTCAAATGTCACACCATAAAAAAGATAGGTAAGTGAAGCAATGGATATTAACTAGCTTGATCTAATAATCATACCACATTGTACGTATACATCAAAACATGACAAAATACCCCTTAAATATATAGCAATCAAAAATAATATTAATAATACATTTTTAAAAGAAAACCACAAGAGACTATGACTACACAACCACCAGAATGACTAGAATTTAAAAGATAGCAAATGCTATGTGTTGGTGAAGATTTGGAGCAACTGGAACTGGTGGAAGTATAAATCAATGCAACCTCTTTGGAACACTGGCAATATCTTCTAAGGTTGAATATACTCGGACCCTATGACCTTGCAATTCTACTCCAAAGCATGTATTCAACAAAAATAATTCAATATAAAATCATATACTAGAATATTTATAACAATTATTACTTATAATAGCCCAAAACTCAAAACAACCCAAATTCGCATTAATACCGGAACAGATAAATCATGGTATATTCATAGAATGGGATGCTATACAGCAATGAGAATGACTAACCCACAACTACATGGAACAATATGGGCAAATCTCATGAATATAATTTGAGAGAAAGAAGCCAGACACAAAAGAATACAGACTGCATTATTCTATTTAAATAAATAACAAAAACAGGCATAACTTCATTGTGTTGTTAGAAATCAGGATACTAGCTACCGTTGGGGGAGATGGGGTACTTACCCTTGCAGGAAAGAGACCTGAGGGAGGCTCCAGGGATGCTGGTAATGATCTGTGTTCTGCTTCCACCAGTGAGTTCAGTTCATGAAAATTCATCAAGCCATAAATGTAGGATATATGCATGCATATGTATGTATGTATGTATGTATGTATGTATGTTTATTTAAAAAAAACTTCAAGTTTTTTAAAAATCATGTCCTCATGAAGTTTATATTCTAGCACAGCCAATGATATTGTACTTAATGGAAGCAGAGGGCTACCACCGAATTGAGCAAACGCATCATTTCTTAGCCTGAATTTTCCAGGTTCCTGGGACATGCACAGCAAGCATCCTAACACTGTTAAACTGTATTCTGGCTACACTTCTGTCCCTTCCTACTCAAGCTTATATTACCATTGCCCTACAATTTAACAATCCCTGCACTTATATTTAAAGTGAGCATTCTTAATGTGAGATTCTCAGACTCCTATGGAGCCCCTGGATAGAATTCAGTGCTCCCTGTACCTAGATGGGGGAAAGTTATGTCTTAAATCACAAACTCTAACGGCAATTTAGAATTTTCTTCAGTTACGAATGTAGGCAACAAAACATAATAGTGCCAGAAACACCTAAGACTTTATCACCAATAAACATGGGAGACATTCTCACGGGCATTTCCGCATTGCAGGTATCTTGAAATATCACTTACACTTATTTAGAACATTTGGTCATTGTAAGATTTTATAGTTTCATGTGTTAATAAACAAGCATCTATACTACTTAATCCCAATTTCATATTTTTAGTATTTTGATATCTATATTTCAATGTAATTGGTTTCCTTTGTAATCTCTGTGTTCTCTTTTTTAAATATTTATTAAGATTATTTTGAAAATGGACCCGAGAGTTTTCCAGACTGCCCAAAGGGGGTTCATGAAACAACAAAATAGATGTTTATATGCTATTTGCTATTTGCTCTCACCACTGCCGACCCTGCACCCCTGCCCTTGGGCCATGCACACTCTATGCTTCCCTGCCTTGCTCTGTGTTCCGGAGTATGACCCTGATGGAATCATCACCTGAGCTTCCTTGCCCCTTGCCTCAGCTTCTGGTTGGGGGTGTCCCTGGGGAGATACAATAGCAGAAGAATGGCAGTTGGACGAATTTCCCTAACTCACTGGGCTTCCAGTAGACAGCTGCATTTTGACAGCTCTCTTTATCAGTGACATCTCTCTCAAGGCATCAATAGCTCTGTTCCTGTGCCTTGCCCATTCTTGCCACCACCAGTCCCTGCGTATTTTGCCTCCTGTTGGTTCTTAAACTCACCCACACTGCTGGAAATTGCCCCTTCATTAAACTCTTGCCAGTTAAGTCTTCAAAGAACAACATCCAGTCTTACCAACCTGATTCTATTTACAAACACTGGGCTCACCTGATTTGTAGATTAAACCAGCAAGGATATGGTCACATTCTCTTTTGGGGTAGGGTGCGTGTGTGTGTGTGTGTGTGTGTGTGTGTGTGTGTGTGTACACACTCACAACTATTTGTGTTGGAATGGGACAGAAGATATCAGAGTCAGTGCCCAGGGACCCGTGAACAATAACTTTCTCCAGCCTTCAACTACTCTGAAAAACTCTAAGACTTTAAACTCACAGTCTAAGATGGGAAGCCAGACAAGGGCTGTTGAGCAAAGGTCATCCCTGAGTTGAATGTGTAAATAGCCAGCAGGAGGTAGCCAGGGGAAGTCCGGAGTAAGCAGGAGACAAGATTCTTAAGAGAGGGAGCAGCATTTTCCTAGGCTCAAACATAGAAGAGCTGATGCCCAACGTCTTCCTGTACCTGTCACATGTTAACATCACCTGGAGCAAGCCCAGGCAGCAGAAGGAAACATAAAGGAAGCTGTTCTTTGAGAATGTAAAAGATGAGAGACAGTCTGCTTGAAGGAGATCCACTGCTAGAGAGAAGCACAGTCCAACTTTCCCTGCACATGCTGGATATGCTCCTAGGTATCTCTGATTTCCTAAGGCTTAACTGACAGGGAAAAAGAAACTAGATAAAGTCCTTCTTGCAAAGAAAATCATTTCTCCTAAGATATTTCTAGGCATTTGCCCTCCCCTCTAATTCCCCAGGACAACACTGGCAGACAGCCCTCTGATATGGCAGAATGAACGAAGGAAACTGGCCAGGCAAAGAAAGAAGAAAGGAAGGAAGCCTGCCAGGAGCACACTTTCATATATCAGTGTAAGCTCAAGATAAATAATCCCAGCCAGCCCATGCAGCTATCAAACCAAAGGGCATGTTGCAGGTAGCAAGATAAATCGCTATTGTCAAGGATGTCTTTGTTTGTTCCCGACAACCTCTTACTATATCTCCCTCTCCTGACAAAGCAACCCCAGGAATAGGTTTCTAACACACATTGGCCTCTGGAAATGACAGTGTTTTTAGGGAGAGAAAAATGAGCTTGAGTTCCTGGGTCCAGTAGCCAATATACAGTTGGCTGTGGGGACTACTCACTAAATACTGGTTAGAAGCAAAATCTATTGTAAACAATAGCTACATGCTGTTTTCACCAAAGGTCATTCTATCAATCCAGCCTAGCAAATCTGAATTACCGATGCTCCATCAACTGGCTCATTTCATGAATTTTATCCATGTTGGCCTTTCATGGAATTCCTCCTGACTCCATCATAGGGATCATATTCACTGACAACAGAAGAGCTCCATGTAAAAAAGATTATAAGAAAACTAAGTGGTCAGTTTTAAAATCTAAACACAAATTGTTTTAAAATATGTCCAGAAATTTCAGAAGTAGACAAACTCTTTATTTGGGGTAATAATTACAACTGTATTTGTTAAAACTTTCCAGATATGTCCATCAAGATTTCATCTAGGTAATTTGGGGAAGGGAGTCTCAAATTATCTCTGTACCAGGCTCTCTCTGTCTACCACCATTTCAAGGTTTACTTGGGGTTTCTAATTGTGTCTGAAACAATAGAAATCAAAAGTAACACTCCAGATTTCAAAATGGGCAGCTTCAGGATCACAGAACCAGGCTTTGGCAGTGATCACCCTCCAGGAATGAACAAAAAGCTGGCTGAATTCCTGTAACACTCAACAAAAATTCCTGTTTATATACCCAGTTTCTTTCTTTCTCTCTCTCTTTCTCTCTCTCTCTCTCTCTCTCTCTCTCTCTCTCTCCTCCCCCCCCTTTTCACAAACAACAGTAAAGTTCAGAAAAAGTTAAGATGAGCCTTTTTCTCTTTATGTAAATGCAACAGGAACATAAGTTACTGTATTATCACAAAGCAAGGTACCTATCTGCTTTTGGTAGAAGCTTCCTTGCGTTTGTATAAAGATAGCCCCTAGAAGTCCAGGTGTAGCTGTGCCTTTCCTATCTTGAAAGCCCAAGTCCCTTATCCTTTCTTTTGCTCATCAACAAGCGTTAGCATGGTGAAGGAATTAAGAAAATGCAACTGAGCTGTCTGGGTTTCCATCCTGGCCCTATCTACCACTTACCATGGGTCCTTGGGTAAGTTATTTATTTGTGCCTCAGTTTCCCATCTGTAAAATGGAAGTAAAAATAGTTTTGTTATGAGAATGAATATATAAAACATATGGAATAGTGTCCACTACATAGTGCTAGTATTTGTTAAATAAACAAGCACATAACAAACAGATCAAGCCACCTCTTACCCATGTCCAGCTCTATTCTCATGTTGCCAGTAGCTCTTATTCTGGAGTGTCTCCCTGTGCGTGGCTGCGCCCATCCTGGCCTCCTTCAGAGGCCCTTGTGATAAGGATTCTAGAAAATACTGTGCTGTTAGCGTCAGATCCTCACACACCTCTTTACTTCATAACTAACCCATATTCATCCATCAAGTTCCCTCTTACATGTCTCTTCCTCCTGGAGTCTTCTCTGAGCAATCAAGCCTCCCTATTACATGCTCCCATATAGCAGTGTTTTCCTCTCCTTGGTCATTAATTCATCCATTCAGTGGAAAACTGTAGAAGGCACTGTGTTAGGTTTTGAGAGCTTACATTCTAGAGAGAAACACACAGGAGGCCTTCATAACTTTCTGATGAATGTATGTATATAAATGACTCACACATATATCTGATTCTTAGCATTTTCTCCCCACTGGAACAGAGAAGAAACTGTGCATATTACCAAATAATTCTGACTTTAGCCTACAGCAAGAGGATGTAAGCAGGTTAACCCCATCCCACTCTGGACCCAATGACATGGAGTTCCTTCTGAGCTGCCGTACTTATTTTACAGCAGCTAAGTATGTAGCACAAAGCACCAGCCCAGCACACACAAGCCTCAACTATTGCTAGATCTGTTCAGTGGTCTGCAGTGTCCATTCAAGTGGACTGTCAGACTAAGACAGTGGGATGACTGGGGAAGGGAGACATACCCCAGAGAGGGGAAAGGCAAAGACAAAACTAAAATGAGTCCAAAGATCAAGCAAAAGTTATTTTTAAAAATAAGTGAATTTTTCTTTTCATAAAGAAAAATTACCCCATTGACTCTTTTGTTCTAATTAACTGCATAATTTGGCAAATTTTCATTCACTAATTGAGACATACACGTAGATACCATGGTGCTCTAAGTCTTTCTCACAGATTGAATAGCCACCAGTTCTCAATTTATCTTCCTTTGAATATGATCATTTTTCAAGTTACTCAGCATAAACCTTAAAGAGTATTCAATATAACCATCATTCAGCTCTTTAATGAGATATAGAATGTAGGACATTGAATTCATAGATTTGGAAAACTGCAAGACAGAAAATTTTAAATGTGAAAGAAAAGCTTTTATAAGGATTAAAAAAGATATTTGTAAAGCAAGAAAGCTAAAAGCAGAGCCTGAAGGCCTCAGGCAAAGGCATTGGATTGCCATTGTGTTCAGCCAGAATTCTGGAACAGCAGGGTAATCAGCAGAGAAAATTAAAGTGAAGCAGAGGGGAGTAACAGGGTGGGAACTGGGAGAAAGCATTGGGTTTTAAGTCAGAAAGCCTGGATTTCATTAATAGTCTTGATTTTCCTTTTATTAGCTAAGTGATTTTGAGAATCATTTATCCTCTCCAGCCTCAGTTTCCACATGTATCAAATGGAAATAATATTAGTTTCTGCCCAAGCTATCTATTAAACTTGGCACTAGGATCAAGTCAGTCATGGGTTATGTAAACTCTCAGCAGAGGGCCTGATGTACAGTGAAATGCAATAAAATGTTTTGCTTGTATTTCTAAGTTAGAACAAAATAAATCACTAACCCAAGTGATCAGTTTGTGTGTTTCTAATTTGGACTATGATGAAATATACCAGTCCTAAGATTTTACCATCACTTTTTAAATCACTAACAATGATGACAGCTAACACTTACTGAGCATTTATAAAGGAGATGCCGGGAACAATGCTAAGTGCTTTAAATATACACACGTATTCCTCACATTATAATAATAGGCCTATTATCATAGATGAGGAAATGAGAGTGCAGGGAAGTTCGGCCACACTCCCAAAGTCTTATAGCTAATAAGCAAAGGAAACGTTTCTTATAATTTTTATTTAAAAAGCGAAGTAGAAAATTTGATCAGGAGAGGAAAGATATGAAAAAATATTCAAATTAATTTGAGGACACATATTCTTTATACTTTAATCACATCTCCTACCAAAGAGAGAGGCATGCCCCTCCCAGGGCTAATTTTCCTTCCATCCCTACTACTGCTAAGGCTTCTCCCACTGTTGCAGGGCCCTGAATTCCAGGCACCAGCCTTGTCAATGCTTGCAGAGTCAGCTGGTACCCTAAAAAACTTGCTTGTTTAGTCTTTACTTTGCTTTTTAGATCATAAAGAGATTTCTCAAAAACAGTATATTTTATTGATAGATAATATTCGTACATATTTATGGGGTACACATGATATTTTGATACATGCACAGAATGTATAATGATCAAGTTGGGGTATTTGGGATATCCAACACCTTGAACATTTATCATTTCTTTGTGTTGGGACCATTTTAAATCTTCTATCTACCCCAAAGTATACAATATACACAGTATATTAACTACTATGCTATTGGACACTAGAACTTATTCCTTCTATCTAACTGTATGTTTATATTCATCAATCAACCTCTCTTCACCACCCCCACACACGTAAATGCCCTTCCCAGCCTCTGGTAATTATCATTCTATTCTCTGCCTCCATGAGATCAATGTTTTTAGCTCCCACATATGAAAACGTGATATCTGTCTTTCTGTGCCTGGCTTATTTCACTTAATATAATGACTTCTAGTTCCAACCACATTGCTGCAAATGACAGGATTTCATTATTTTCTGTGGCTGAATTGTATATAAGTACCACATTTTCTTTATCCATTCATTTGTTGATGGACACTTAGGTTAATTCCCCATCTTTGCAAATAGTGCTACAATAAACATGGGGGCGCAGGTATCCCTTTTTCAGGCTGGTTTCCTTTCCTTCGGATAAATATATAGTAGTGGGATTGCTGGATCATATGGTGATCCTAATTTTAGTTTTTTGAGAAATCACCATACTATAAAAACAATATTTTTATCAAGAAGACAATGCACTTGTGATTCTAGCTGACAGATTTTTTTTATTTTTATTTTTATTTTTCAGAGAATAAATCAGTACTCTAATACTATGCATATGTCATCCATTCTAGAACCAGCCTGCACACCTTCCAATGCTGGCTCCTCTGCTTCTGAACTATGTGACATATTGATGGGCAGGCCACTTCCTCTCTTGAGGCTTCACTATCCTCATCTGCATTATGGGTGCAATACAGTACCCACCTCATTAGGTTGTTGCAAGACTTAAATGAATGAATAAATAGGGGGTGGAAGAACAAAGTGACAATGGCAAACTGATCAATAAATATTAGCTTTTGTTATTATTCATAGAAATCCAAGGGTGGATTTCTTAATGTAAAGGTGTTGTTGAAAGAGTACTGAATATAGAGACAGAAACCTGGGAGCTAGGCCTGACTCTGCCACTTACAAGCTTTATGACTTTAGAAACATTGTAAATAAGAGGCCATGCTGACCCACAGACATGTTTTCGGAGGCCGGCTCAAGGTTTTTCACATTTTTAGATCTAAGCATTTTCAGACAAGGCAGTTTCTTTGCAATTATCTTCCACTCCCTATTGTCTCATAACTGATGGGGTTTGAGTGTGCAACACTGATCACCCTCCACGGGTTTCATTCCCAACCACGAAAACAGGGAGAACACCTGCTCTTCTACTTAGCAAAATTGTCATTTGGCTAAAATGAGATTATGTATGTAAAAGTACTTCATCATCATAAAGCACTACGCAAATGGGGCTGCTTATTTGAAATGCAGGACATTTTCAGCATTACATTTGTATATTGTAGAAAATAGTCTTGTTTGACGGTACATGAAAGCTGGTGGGTGCTGTAGTTGTTTTTAAACACTTCTTAGTGCCAATTTTGTTCAAGCAATATATCCATCCCAATAATCCTTTCAGGGAGGAGCCCAGGGAATATGTCTCAATCATTCACAATTAGGGAATTAATTAATCTAGATGCCTTGGGGTGGGAAAATCCTATCTATCGCTTAGAAAAATATCCTCTGACAGCAGGAAAATGAAGCTCCCCAGTGAACTGGAAAGGCATTGAGACCTCTTTACTCACCCGCCCAGGTTCACCAGAAGCTTTTTCACTCTTTGACTTTATCCCAGTGTTTTCTTTTCTCCAGTTCATAGATAACATTTTGGGATCTCAAGAGACTATCCAAATACTAAAAAAATCATTTGGTCTCTGATTATAGTTTTCATTTCTCCCTGAAATGAGCACCATGTCACAAGATCAGTTACACTAATTATTTTTTGAGCTTTAATACTTTTATAGTAGTAAAAGGCCATGTGTCTAAAATGTAATAAGGATGTCTCACAGAGTTTATTAACAACAACACAACAGTGTCACAGAAACTTGGTGTTGTCATGGAAAAAACAACAAACTCTGAATCTGGGTTTCAGTCCATCATTAAAAACCTTGGGCTGGGCAGCTATAACAAGAATACTGTAGACTGGGGGGTTTAAGTAACAAACACTTATTTCTCACAGTTCTACAGGCTGTGAGATCTAAGATCAAAGTAGTGGCAGATTCTATATCAGGTGAGGGTCCTCTCCCTGGTTTGCCGAGAACTGCCTCTTGTTCCGGCCACTTCCTCTTCTCATAAAGGCACTGATTCCATCATTGGGATTTTACCTCACAATCTCCTCTAAACCTAATTGCTTCCCAAAAGCCCACTTCCAAATATCATCGCAGTAGACAATAGGGCTTTCAATATGCATTTTGCAGGAACTCACACATTCAGTCCATAGCAGCCAAGTTGCTTCCCTCTGTGAGCCTGTTTCTCAACTGCAAATAATAATGATTATAACAATAACTGTCATTTAGCATTTCTATGATGTGTCAGGCACTATCTATTAATAGGTACCTTTATCTATATTTTTTTCATTCAACCCTCACCCAGAACTGTGCAAGGTAAGTATTAGTATCCCCACTCTTTGGAGGTGAAGAAACAAGCTTTATGAATTTAAGTAACATGCTCAGGGAAACACAGTAGGACCAGAATTCATGGGTGTGATATTGTCATGGGGAAGATGAAATCTGATCTGCTTGCCTCCCTAAACTGTTGTGAAACTGAAATGAAGCTGTGTTTGTAAAAACATTTTACTAAAATGGAAAAGCACCATAAGTATGAAATGTATATCCATTTGGAAGTGACAGGTAATGAGCACAACATTTCAGTGCTGCAATTAATTAATTCAATCAGCCCAAATCAAATACGTAGACTCTGACAAAGGAAAAAACATAGATTTTCAGATTATTACACTGAGTCTATTTCCACAGTGTTAATGAAGCAGCTCTCCATCTTCAGCAAAATTTCCCCTTTTATCACATTTCAATGGGGTAAGCAATAGAAATCCAAGAAGGATATGGAACCCCAAAAGACCCCAAATAGTCAAAGCAATCTTGAGCAAATAACAAAGCTGCCAGCATCACACTTTTTGAAAATTCCTTACAAAGCTATAGTAATCAAAACAATGTAGTTCTGGCATAAAAACAGACATACAGACCAATGAATAGAATAGGGAGCCCAGAAATAAACAGATGCATTTATAGTCAACTGATCTTCAACATGAATTCCAAGAACACACAATAGGGAAATTATTATGTCTTCACAAAAAAATGAAATTGAACCTTATCTCACAGCATACATAAAATCAATTCAAAATGGATTAAAGACTTAAGCATAAAACTTGAAACTATAAACTGAAAATATAGAGAAAAACCTTCTTGATGTTGGTCTTAAGAATAATATTTTGAATATCCACCAAAAGCACAGGCAACAAAAGCAAAAATAGGCAAATGGGGAAAGCTTCAGCACTGTAAATGAAACAATCAACAAAATGAAAGGCAACCCATAGGATGGGAAAAAATATTTGCAAGCCACATATCTAATAAAAGATTAATATTCAATACATATAAGGAACTCATACAACTCAGTATCAAAAAATACAAAAACCCAATTTAAAAATGGGCAAAGGACCTAAATAGACACTTCTCTAAAAAAAACAAATCAGATGTTCAACAGCATACAAAAAGGTGCTCAGTATCTCTAACCATCAGTGAAATGCAAATCACAACCACAAGCTATCACCTCATACCTATTAGGATGTCTATTATCAAAAAAGTCAAAAGAAAACAAGTGTTGGTGAAGATGCAGAGAAAAAGAAACCTTTGTACACTGTTGGTGGGAATGTAAATTAGTACAGTCATTATGAAAAACAGTATGAAGCTTCTTTTAAAAAATCAAAAATAGGCTACCATATGATCCAGCAATCTCACTTCTGGGTGTATATCCAAAGGAAATGAAATCACTGTGTCAAAGCGACATCTGCGCTCCCATGTTCACTGCAGCAGTATTCACAATCGCCAAGATAGAGAAACAATTTAAATGTCCTTTGACAGATAAATGGATAAAGAAAATCTAGTATATATACATCCATTTATTTATTTATTTATTTATTTATTTATTTATACATGCAGTGGAATATTATTTAGCCTTAAAAAAGAAGAAAATCCTGCCATGTGTGACAACATGGATGGAGCTGGAGGATTTATGCTAAGTGAAATTAAAAAGGCACAGAAAGAGAAGAAAGAGGGGCTAGGGGACAAGGGGAAATGGGACGATGTTGGCCAGACAGTACAAAGGTTCAGTCAGACAGGAGAAATAAGTTCTAGAGGTCTAATATACAACACAGGGACAATAGTTAAAAATACCGTAGTGCATACTTGAAATTTGCTAAAAGAAGGGATCTTAAATTTTCTTGACACACATACACACACAAATGGTACCCAGATGGTAACTAGATGTGACAGATATATTAATTAGAGTGTGGTGAACATTTTACAATGTATATGTATATCAAAACATCAAGTTGCATACCGTATATTATATATATGATATGAATATATAAATAATATATATGACATATATCATGATATATGGTATATAAAAATGATATATATGCTATATATATCACTTATATATGATATATATGATAAACTAATGTGTGTGTGTGTGTGTGTGTGTCTGTGGTAGCTTAATAAAGACATTAAAAAATAAAAATAAATAGCAAACCCAAAAGTGATGAGGAAGGTGGACTCCATGGCTACCCAGAAAGAAGGTGGTAGGTACCTAGCAGAGTTTTTCAGCATGGAAACAGGAGCAGCACTGACTGTTTCACAAAATTAACCCTGCCACCAGCACTCTCCTCTACATACAGATATGTATGTTTCGGGGGGTTTTTAACTTATTTTCTTTTTAACCTGCTCTCTCTAAATAGAATGTAAGCTCCATAAGACAAGGATTTCTTTTCCTGTTTTTAGAACAGTGTTGAATGAAGGGCTAAGCCATGAAATGCACAAGCAGTGGAGACCAGAGTGGTAGAAAGACCCAGAGGAAAGTCCAGAGCACAGACACCACAGTGAGACGGAGAGGCAATACAAGGAGATTTAGACCAACGCAAAGAAAGAGTGAAACTGAAATGCACAGTGTCTAGGCCTCAGTGATGAACCAGTCCTCGCTGAAGCCAGGTTGGAGCCTTGGAAGTGAGTTGCACTTCTCACAATCCACAGATGTTTGTACTGCTGTACCAGTGTACTGTGTAAAATGCCTTACTGAGAAGACAAGTGAGTGTAGTGCATTAAAATGGATACGGTATGCTCAAATATAGCTTCTACTGAAATGTGGCTTAGAAATTAGAGAATATGAATTTGGACACATTGCAGAGACGGCCCCTGGAAGTTGGGCTTTTCCATCTGTGAGTCTGTGAATAATCACTGAACAATGATGGCAGGTTCATATCAAGAATCAACCAGCCTTGGAAACAATGGCACAATCATCTCCTCCATGACCCAGAGCCATGACACTTGTCCAAGCTCTCATTGGGTGACAGGAGCCATCAGCATAAGAGGTCTACCAGAAAGGTCCCCTCATTCAATCTGACCTTTCCACACACCAGACCAAGAAACTCTCTCATCCTCCTCCAAACTCCTATCAGGTCATCCTTCCTCCCAGTCTCTCTGAATAAGAGACACTGCAGAGATGAGGAAATGAGTAACAAAATGAACAGAGCACTTCATCAAGATCAAGCACATGGCTCAGTCCTACAAAGTGTCCTATATCTTGTGAATTAGAACACAAACAAAAAGCAAATGAAAATTACCTTTGGCTTATTACACTTGCAATGGAGCACAAAGCACTGCTCTTTGAGCCTCTTGACTCTGTCCAGAAAGATAACTTTACATATTTTTTTAGCCATCCAGGGCATCTGCCACAAAAACACTACAAAATATAGTTTATCACTGGCTTTATAAAAGCTCTGGGATAGGAATAAAGCTATCTATGCTGCTGGGGACATTCCATTTTATACCAACAAATGTTACATCATCTGTAACCATGCCAATTTCCATTTAAGAACGTCCAATTATTCATATTGCTAGGGGGTGAATTCTGGCTTTCTTGCTGATGGTTCCATTACCTCTTCCCCATCCGCCTTCACAAAAAAAGACAGATTGTAGACTTTTGGGGGTGGGTTGGGGAGGGGTTAGATAGCCATATACAAACTGCAAGGTCAACTTCCCAGTACTGCAAAACTGGGTACTATTTTCCATAGTTCCAAATGGCCTCATCAAAACCACATGAAATAAACCTATTTCATTTTTATACACACCACTGTTTCCCTGAAGGTTGCAGAAATGTATTTTCAGTCGGTCAGCAATTGTTCTATGTGACTGCAAATTTTCCTTATTGTCCTACCACCAGAGCACCTCAGACTTGGATAGAGGAGGAGGAAGAAACACTGGAGAGTGTGGAAAGGGACAAGAAAGTTAAGAGATGGTCTGCAGATCCCATAGGTGGCCACTGTAGTCATGGGAGCTGCACCTGCCAAGAGCCCGAAGGTTACAGAGAGGCAGGTACATTGGCTGAAGAATCAGACAGATTATAGAACTTGCTTCCCAGGCTCCTGATGGCACTGTGCATAAATTAACATCTCATTCCCTGCAATCACTGCAGTGGCTGGAAGACATGATTGATCTAACATTTGGCCTCCCTAGGAGGGATGTGTTAATTCTTTCTTCCAGCACTCCCCTCTTCTTTATGAGCTCAGCTTTTCATCACCAAATATCTGGGATGGAGAGCTGGGACCATCATGCGGCAGGCAACCTGCTGGGGTGGTTTCTCCACCTTCTGTCTGTACAGCAACACTTAACTGAAAAGGCAAGGTAAGCAATCTGTAGTCAGTGGACTCAACAACATCAGGAACCACAGCAGGTCCAGTTTCAAATTACTAACTTCCACACCCTTGAGGACTTTGTTAATATTTTTCTATGTAAAATTGTACATGCCTGAGCAAAGTTGCCTTACTTTGCAGGCAGGGCTAAATTTAAATTATTTTGGCTTATTTCCCTTGAAGTAGCTAATTAGCATTTGGTTTGTTTCTTTTCATAACACCATGCTTAAACCAACAAGCATTTCCAAGAGCTTTTCTGTTATCAGACCTGATTTGCTAGCTTGTCTAAGAGTGATTCCACTAAGGCGTTTGATAGAGAAGGGCAAGGGCTTCCTGGAGAGCACAGAGGACTTTTCTAGGAGTCTACCACAGAGGGAACATTTTCATACTTTGCACAAGGACTTTATATAGATGAGCTGCAGCCTCATCTATATAAAGTCCTTGTGCAAAGTATGAAAAGTAATACCATAATGTCACTGCAGTAAAATGTACACATGGCCTCTCAGAGGTTACAGAAAGGCTGCACAGTCGGTGCAAAGTAAATGCTCAATACATTTTAGCTAGCAATTGAGAGAGTTCTGTATGAGTGAAATGCAAACTGCTTTCCTTTTTTGGAAGAGTAGGAGGAGAGGAATTAATTGAAGTAATTCTTGGTGTGCTTTTGACTTATCAAGAAAAGGTAGATCACTTTGTGAGAGATTGAAGGAGTTAGAAGCAAAAGTGATGTGTTCACCTCTTCTAATGAGGACTGAGACTTGGGAAGAAAATAACATGAGAGGTATTGAAGAAATTGTTTTTCTAAACTGAGGTTTACAATACTAGATGCATATCTAGGGGGTTAGCTAGAATATGCTCTTCCATGTAACAAATATACATCAAGTCCATGCTATGTTCCAGACACTGAAGGAATGCATTTCATAAAGACTGTGAAAATAGGCTTGCCTGGAACCACCACTTAAGACAGTCATGTGCAAAACAAGCAGAGGGAGCAATGGTGTCTGGGAAAGAATAATCAGTTTAAGAAACTGGAGGTGGGGACACTCAGAGGGTGGAGGCAAGGAGCAATGAAAACTGTGTTCAACAACGTGAAGAGCTGTTCTAAGAGATTCTATTAGTTTTGTATGACCCTTAAGTATAGGACCACGGGTGAAAGTGTTGAGGAAGCAGAGTTTGAGTCTCAATGGAAATAAGAACTTTCAAACCACTATTAACTGAAGCTTTGAGTACTAAGGGCTTTTTCATCACAGAAGGTGTTCAAGAAAGAGTTGAACAGCTACTTATCCTGGATGTTAAAGTTGAAATTCAAGCAACACAACAGATGGTGAACACATTTAAAGTCCTTACGATCCTTATATTCCATGAGATTCTGAAAGAAGGAATCCTTGTGCTTTTCATGTCAATTCTAGGGACAACTCTTTCTCCTTCTTCTAATCATTTAATTTTAATAATGAATGTGTTATTAATCACATAATTTGGGTTATCTCCTAACATTTTTGCTGTTATTTATATTTTATGCCCTAACATGTATGCTATGCCCTAACATTTTTGAAGTGTTTGGTTCACCTCTGTTTAGCTTATTTTATAAATAAGAAAACTGGGAACATTTGTTAAACAACAATCAAGGCAGAGTTTATAGTATGCTAATAATGATTTGATTCTCAAGCTTTATGGTAAGCATGGATGACTATTCTATCTCTTTATCTGACTAATTGGAAGGCTGCAACTAAATTAGAAAGAAACACAACTAACATCAGAATGCCTAGATTCTAAAAACTAAAGTTAGAATGCCTCTGACTTTCTACTTTAGAGTCCATAACTTAACACAGCATCCATATGTAAGATTAAGAATATATAACCTAAGTTAAAGAATTTTTCACTTGGCTTCTAGATATTTGACCTCATTAAAAATGTCATTAATTACTACTCAAATTGGCATCAGACTCATCCACATTTTTCAGTGCCCCTCTCTTGGCTTAGTGACTATGCGTACTTTTCCTCTTCCCTTCCCCAAACCACCCAGGGTATTACTAAATGAAAGCAAAAGCTATCCAATCTCAAATGCAATCAAACATACCATCCTTCTCAAGTTGCCCTGATTTTCTTTCTCTCCCTCTCACCATGATTTACCTAAACTCCTTCATTGCATGCATATACACTACACACACAGACACACACACACAGACACACACACACACACACACACACACACACACACACCCCCTCTGGAAAATTCATTGCCTCCTAGAGGCTCTGAGCACTAGCAAATTGCATAACATCAGAAAATCCATATACATACACACACACCAGTAGGCTATGAAAAAGAATTTCCCCTGAAATTTTATGAGATTACCATCCAGAATCAGAATAACACTTATTTGAGACATTTAAAACACACCAGACAAAGCACTAGAGATTATAATGTACAGATCAATTCTCCCATAGCAGAGAAATGGATGTGATTTAATGTACCTTTCTCATTGTTAATTTCTATGATCTTGAGATTAATTTGAATGCAGATGGAATCCATTTGAATAATGGCTCAAGAAAAGAAGTTGGTTGCTAATTCAATAGGTGCCAGAGTGTGAAAAATTATTGCCATGATTATAGTAACTGAAACTGAGCTTGTAAAAATATTTTTGCAGAATATTAATCAGTTCTGTAGTGACTAGGGCCACACACACTTACATACAACACAGCAGGCTTTTATCATGAATTAATATGTTTCCTGAAGCTAATTGTGCCAAGATACTGTTGGATTAGGATTGTCTTTGTATATCTCACTATGATTGGTCATGGTTGTGTAAGAGATATGAGATAAATAAGAATATTTAAATATCTAAATAAGAATATCAGTTAGGATTGAAAGGTCACTGAAAGCTAGAACAAATACTTAAAACTATAATGTTGAAGGACATGGCAGGGATGGGGGTGTGGTAGGAAGACATCCTCAATATTTGCATTTTGGATTTCTTGTGTCTTCTAAAACACAGGTTTGCTTCTTTCAATAGTATCTGTCCATCAAAGGCTCATTTTGTCCTTGTCTATCAACTAAATTCCCGGACAGCTTGGGTAAAATGCTGTAACCCCTATAGCATATGCCTCAATACTTGCATTTGCACTTATGGTATACATTACCTCAGTGATAAAATAATAAATGATAAATATTTGCATAATCAATGAATAAAGATACTAAAAATACAATGCATCACAATGATTTTATGTTTTATTTTATGTTTTGTTGGCTTTTTTTTTTGATAATGAAAAGGTCAGAAAATAATAAAGATGGGTAAGAAACAGTTCATCTCCTACTTTCCAAAAACAAATTTTAAAACGTAGTAATAACATCCATACTTCACTGGGCATTTACTACATACTGTGTAGTTTATGAGCATTGTCTTAGATCCCTATGAAAACATGTATGCAGGCATTGTTATTTTCATTTTAGAGATGAATAAACTGATAATTAAAGAGGTTTATTACCTTGTCCAAAGAAGTCAGTGACCTAGTAAACATATCATTTAACTCCAAAGCACATGGTATTTCACGTGCATATGTCAGCATCCAACATGAATATCTGAAGGATGATGGCCCCTATGGATAAATGGTGATTGTGAGGGAATGTGTTCTCTTTCCAGGTCCATGAGGGGGCATGGTTTTAAGGACAAGGATTTCCCAGTGCCATGGCCCCCTCCCATCTGTCTCCATCCGGGAGATTTAATGGTTTATGTTTGAATTTCGCAGTTGCAGGAAGAAACTAAGAGTCAGTCACCCCAGCAGAAGTTTAAAGGAAGTCCTTTCATTGGCCAGAGGAACTTGGAAATGTGGGAATGTCTCCCAGGACAAATCCCCCTGCTCCTTCACCCACACCAGCTCTCTGGGATTTCCCCTCTGGAATCCCCTTCCACAGTCTTCATGGAAGTCTTTCTCTTCTCCTTTCCTTCTCTTTTCTCTACCTAAATAAAATCACCTTTCTGCAACACTTCTTGGGTCCGACATTTACTTTTACAGCATACGGCGCACCGGCAGTGGTCCCATCGCTTATTCTTTAAGAGATTGGAGGCCGAGAACCCACAGCATTATCTCGGGGGAGCTGTGCCTCACCAGCACCCAAGAAAAAACCCAGTTACAATTGGGCTTGACTTTTCAGGGTTAATATTTTTCATTTGGACACATTTTCCTCTCAAATTATTTTGCAATGCAAAACTTAACTGCACAGACCCTAGAGAAAGAGTGTCACTTTTTTTTTTTCTTTTTCTGAGACAGGGTTTTACTCTGTTACCTGGGCTGGAGTGTAGTGGTACAATCTTGGCTCACTGCAATCTCCACCTCCTGAGTTCAAGAGATCCTCCTACTTCAGCCTCCTGAGAGGCTGGGACCACAGGGGCACACCACTATACCCAACTAATATTTGTATTTTTTTGTAGAGATGGGGTTTTGCCATGTTGCCCAGGTTGGTCTTCAACTCCTGGGCTCAAGCAGTTCACCCACCTCAGCCTCCCAAAATGCTGAAATTACAGGCATGAGCCACCACAACTGGCCAAGAATCATCATTTTGATCTTGCAAAACAGAAGAGTGATAATGGTCTAGTGTAAATCCTCCAGAGGCTAACTATGTTTTAACATATACCTTTATGGGCTTAGCTCAAAGGTACAGGGAAGTACTACTGGAGTTTCAGACAAAATGAAAGACACATTGAGGTGAATGGAGGGTTTGTGGGGACATACCTGGGATTCTTGGTGTCTCATCCTACAGAGGTAGTGAGAATTTGGTACAGTGTTTCCTTTCTTAGGCCTCATAGCTGGCAGCCCAGGCTCTTCTTCATGTAGAGTTTCAGTATGAAAAACATCCCATTGATCGAATTCTGTCTAATTACTTATAACATATTGAGATCTGCAGTTTACTTCTTACTGGTGTTATCTACTTAGACAATGGCTATATGAGACTTATGTGCAAGGACAGTCAGGATTTCATCTCACAAAGATATGTTTTGAGCCACAATCCTCAGAAATACTTTTCTTCTAAAGCAGATGCCACATGTACCAGGAAATAGCAATCAATTAAATATTTATCAAGTACATAAGACAAGTAAGGCCCTGAGGAGAATACAAAGAAGCAGCAGGCCTGGTGTCTTTCCTTGAGAGCTTAAAATACAGTTGAGGATTTTACAAGACAACTAATAAGAGAGTAGGTGGCAGGTGATGGCTCTGGCCTGGTGCTATGTCTCTATAGGTTGGCCTGGATCTAGACCAGGAATGAACCCACTCTGAGGCAGAAGGGGTTACAGAAGCTGCCTCTGAAATAAGATCAAGTCTGTAAAGCACTAAACAGTCCCTGGCAAACAGGAGATACCCAATGAAGACTGTTTTCCCTCCCTTCCCTCTTTGCCCGAGTCACTCTAGGGAATAACATCAAGCTCTCCCTGCAGCTAACCCTCCCCAAGCCTGATAAAGATGACCTTTCTTCTTGAGTGCCAGTGTCCACTTGATAGCCCATTTCTGGAACTCTGTCCTGCTCCCTATCTTAGGAACCTTCCCACATCCTGTTACCTTAACAGGTACATGATTTCTTGCTTTTGCTTCTCACTCTCCAAAGGACTAGCATTCCATGCTAATTAGTGACTAAGAGCTTGCTCTTAGCAACAATGCCATGAACTGTCTGACTGCTGTTCCAGATATTGCCTGCTCTGTGATTTCTTAACATCTAGATCTGTCTGCTATTTGAGTTGCCCAATTAGACTACAAGGATCAATTCATTTAAGTGTACTGGCTGACTAGAGCACTTTGTTGAAAAGAAGTCCAAGGCCACGTTCAGGTTCAAAAAAAAAGAATATCATGATCAATTAGTGATGCCTTTCAATGGTGTAGAAGGCTAGGGCTGGTGAGCACAAAGGCTATATCCTTTCTAGCCCTACATCATGAGCTACTTTAAATTTCCCTCCTTACTGGGTACCATGTTTACCATGCCACACTTACTGAAATCCCAGCACTAGCAACTGGGTATCTCCTTCCCATCCTACTACCAAGATCCCAAATGAATCCAGATCCAAATGCAAATATCCTCCCTGGCTTCACCATCCTATTGTTGAAGAAATCACAGGCTTAGCACAATAAAAGTTATATAGTTCAGATTGGAGAGGTCAGGGAAAGAGCAGTAAGAGAATACGACAATGATGTTCAAAGATGTGGCAGCCAGAAAATGCAAGCATAAGCAGTCCACCATGACTGACAGGAAGCCATTTATTCAAGTCTACCTTTAAAATATTATACATCATAATTTGAACTCACTTCTCTAGAACACAAGTATCAACAAAATTACTCATTTCTAACTCCTCCAAAGGAATTCAATATAAGATTTTTACCATTGAGCTGAGCTCCTAATTAGAAACATTAATTTGCTATCTAACTTAAATAATGTAAAAATGCAGACATGTTTGTAACCAGTTTTCAAGTGGTCTTGCATAAACTTGTTTTCCCATTGTCCTTGGCTAATTAAGAACCATAGTTTCCATGTATATTTTATTTTGCAGGTTGGTTAGGAAGGTTAATTGCCTACTACCTTTATTTGTCTTTTTCTCCTTAATGGAACAAGCCATCAGTTTGCCTGAATTGAGACACAAAATTACCAGGAAAAAAAATACACACTTAATGGTGGGCAGAGTTTCAAATTGCTGTGGATTTTATTTGGTCTGCATGTCATAAACAATATTTACCACACTGAATTTAAAAGAAATAAAATACAGAGGAACCACATAGAAGTTTCTAGGGATTCATTCTCTATATTTTTCTAGCATTCCTTTTAGTTCATTTTTTCGGGAAACAAGTTGATAGACCTAAAAAGTGAGTATCTATCCCTTTAGAAAGTTCTAAGGTCTAACCCATCACAATGAATCCAAGATATATCTCTATCAAAGCAGGCTGGCTTCATTCATGTTCATTTCCAACCGTGTATTCTATTTCTGTTTGTAATCTTGTGCTGCAGAAAAAGGAACACTACTGTGTTGTCTCCGTCGTCTTGGAGATATCCTTTGGAGGGGAGGAATAATGATGTCCTGTGATTAGAAAGAACATTCAAGATCTTAAATAGCTTGGGACAAAGGATATTTCCTTCTAAACTCCTGTTTGGTTACAACATGGTATTATATAACTGTTAAACTACAATCTAACTATAGTTACCATTATTGGAAATTTATACTCCAGGGATAGTTAACCACCATGTAATCGCAGGCAACTACTACAAGCCTTCATCTATCGTTATCTCTGATCAACACCAGAGGCTTTGACAAGTGGCTTAATAAAGGCTGAAAAGGGTTTTCAGGGTGCAATTAGTGGCTTGTAAACAGTATAACAGATTCTAGAAATGGGTTACCATAGATGAAATTAGAGGGATTCCAAACAGGTGAATTGGGACACTCCCTTACATGTATTAATACATGAAAACGGTACCAAAATATAATGAGACTTATAGCCATAGTTTAATCACTAAACATCTTGTGCCTAGCCACTGGGTTGGCAGATTTTGGATTTCCCAATAGTTTACTGATTCCTGACACTGAAATAGGGCGGCATTGCCTCAAGTGAACCTTACCTGCAAGACGTTTGGGGAGACCAAAAAGGACAGAACTGTGGCTTCATTCACCTGCAGAACAAGTGTTATAACTGTGCTTGCTAATAAGCACGTGCATGAGTGGAAAAATTTAATCTAAGACTTGCTTTCATTACAACCTGGTGCCAAGGATGTGTATGTTTGGGGGTGAGGAGTGGATAGCTAATCATTATACCCTCTAATTATTAGGGGACTACTAAGATCTACCCAAAAACCTATCCAAGTTTGTTTGGGCCGGTTTACAAAAGGCACCCACCCTCTGAACACACCTGAACACAGGTTCTTGTTACCAGATAATTCTATAATCTCTATTCCACAAAATCTATCCTTACACTAATGGGATTAATTTAAACAATAAAACTGATGTTGAAATTAAAAGACATAAACAAGATGGAGCCTCTGAAGGACAAAACAGACTACATGGTTGAACAATCATACTAAGCAATAATTTCACCTGCTATATCATCACTACATCTATAACCACACTGCATTTGAGAAAATCCTAGACTTACATGTTTCCTGTGTGAAAAGGAAAAATCAAATCAAATTGTTACCGAATCAAAGTGAGCTGTTTCTGCCCAGTGGGCACAGGTGCGGGACGTATGCACATGGGCATATCTTGTATCAGTGAGGACGAACGCTCTGCATGGCCTTTCCCCCTTTAAAGGCAAGTGGAGGAGGGCGGAAAAGGTCAGTATTTTTCAGAACACATTAATGGGACTTTAGTTTGAAGAGAATGGTGCCTGGAGCTGACTTTGGCAGCAGTTGAAAAGACAAAACCAGGCAACGAAACAGAACTTTCTGCGGACAGAAAAGAGAAACTGAAAACAAAGAAAAGGAAAGTAAACTAGAGTTTAGGAGGGAGGAAATTGCAACAAGGCTTTTTTGTGAATGATAATACCAAAAATTAAATTTCAATTTCAAGTTACTAATGTTATTGAAGAATGTAAGCCCCTTTGACTATGAAGTCCGATCCAGACGCAAAGATCTTAGGTGAGTGGTTTTGGTTTAGGTGAGTGGTTTTGGCATAAGGTGAAGCAGGGGAGGCAGGCAGCAGTAGAGGTGAGGAGCTATCAAGAAAAGGCTATTTTTTTTCTGTTTGTGTAGACTGTGCAATGCTCGAATAGCACATGTGAAATAGTGACATGATTTATAAACAATACTAGAGGTGATGGGAAGCAACTTCCTTCAGGGCACATATGAATTACATACTACATACATTACATATGAATTATACTTATATATTAATATATATTTACATAAATATATATTTTGCTTGGTCCAAAAGTGGTTGTGGTTTTTGTCATTAAAAGGAATGGCAAAAAAGAAAAGACCAAAAAAAAGATAAAAAAGAAAGAAAGCAATAGAAAAAAAGAAGTAAGTAATGGCAAAACTGCAATTACTTTTGCAACAACCTAATAGATACCATTGTGGGTGCTCTGAGTTTGAATGTTAAATAAATAGTAATTACAGTTAGTTATAATTTTCTTGGTAACAGAATCTTACACCTAAATCAGAGTCAAGGCTTCCTTAAAAAAGATCATTCATTCCTACATACTTAAGTCTCTACCCAAAGAACAAAATTTCAACATCAAGAGGTTACTGAGGGGCATATTACCTTTACTTGTTATATTACGTATTACTCATAGCTCAAATGATGGAGACACCCGCACTTATGAGATGCTGAGTTCAAGCTACTCTCTGGGGCTCATGGGCAGATGAGCAGACACGTAGAGAGGCACTCCCATAAAATTGAGGTAGAAGTGGTCCAGAAAGCTGCTCCAGTTAGGTAACATGTGACTCACAGCCAGCAACTCTCAGTCCCTGCGGGCAGACCCTATCCATCATCCCTCATCTGTCCACTCTCCATTTTCTACTGGAACACTCACTCTTGAAATAGTTTTTACTTACCCTAAGACATATTCCCCAAAATGGACACAATCTTAGACCCCATATGATGACCACTTATAACCATTATCTTAATTTACAAAGATGAACTTACATACAAAGATATAAAAATATAGATGAATTACAAATTAATACAATTTTCTGCTTTATTATTTTCACACTTAATGAGCTCATATCAATAAACAATATGTCCACCAAACTTCTGAACTGGAAGTGAAACCACTGCTAAGGCTGAAGGTGATTGTGAAGTGTTTACCAGCGTGAACTCTGAAGCCAGTTTATTTGTGTGCCCATCCTGGATGCCCTACTTACCAGCTTTGTCACTTGGATAAGTTAATTCTCTCAGTGCTTCAGCTTTCTCATCTTTGAAATGTGGCAGTTACAGTATCTAAATCATAGAGCTGCATTAAGAGTTGGCACATGTACCCATCTAGCCAGTGTTGTTTTGAAGTTGACTCCTATTTGTCCACAAGAGCCTACTGGTAGCATGTCTTCCTAACTTCCCAACTTCCTTCAGTGACAGCACATTTGTGGCTTGAAACTGACAACTGTGGGAGTATTTATACCACAGAAACTGGCAAAGGCCACAAATTGGAACTATTTTTGAGAGCCAGTTCCTAAACATTTACCAGTGTACCAATATAAGTAGCATAAGGGCTGGCCAATATTAGCTCTCAAGAAATGTGAACTATTAATAGAAAAGGCAAAAAGACCCTCTGGCAAGTTCAAGGATTTTTCCCTACCACAAACAATTCTTTGCAATTACAAGAAGAAAATTGAGTCAAACTATTCTTTAGTGATAGGGAAACTTAAACACAAATCAAATTTCCACATTTGATTAGCTAGATTCATCAAACTATATGATTTAGGTTGGAATCACCTGCCCATTTCAATCTAATATATGGCACTAATGTACCTTATAAAAAATACATCACATATAACATGTCGGTTCTCTTTCAATGGTCCTGCCAAACTCAAGGACATGTGGATTACATATTCATACTGAAGCCTGTAAATGAGTTCCTGCTTTGGAATCAATTCAAGGGCAAAACTCTTAAGTACTCCATGAACAACATGAATGTCTCAAAGTTACAATTTTAAAGAAAGGACTGATAGACTCCTTCTTTACCCCAACTAAGAATGAAACCAATGGAACAAAATCTTGTTAGCAGTTCCACTTTTGTTTTAAAGAAGATGGACAGAGAGTGAGAAAAATGAATAAACGTGGTTTTCTTTTCCTTTTTTACATTTACTGATAGAATTTTAAATCAAGTTAAGGTTCCTGCAGCTTTTACTCCATAGCATTCTTGGGCGGTACAGAAACAAAGATAATGAATTTTTGTGGCCTTAATTTTATTTATTTTACTTTTTAGTGTTAATAAGAAAAATGAGCAAATCTATAAAGGCAAACTCAAATTACCAATGAACCAGAAAACTGGGACCATTTCTTAAATAATTTACAAAGATGAACTTACATACAAAGATATAAAAATATAGATGAATTACAGATTAATACAATTTTCTACTTTATTATTTTCATACTTAATGAGCTCATATCAATAAACAATATGTCCACCAAACTTCTGAACTGGAGGTGAAACCACTGCTAAGGCTGAAGGTGATTGTGATGAGAAATCCTAAGTGTTTCAGAAACATTGTTCATAATATTCTAAAATCTCCTTTTGCCATCTCTCTTCAACTAAGAATTTGATTGTGTGATGCAGGCCCACACTACATAACAAGCCAATAACTCACCACTGTATCCCACAAGTCTCCACCAAATATTTAGTCATTCACACAACAGAGGTGTAGATTTTTGCCTATAGTTCTGGGTGAGATGTTCATTATTCTTCTCAGACATCCAGATAATCAGAAAAGAAGAAAAGTAGTCATTACCAGCACACTATTTCTGAGCTACAACAATTTCAAGTATCTCTTAAAAAGCAACTTGCTGTGCACATGGTAGTCAACATGATGACTTTGTCTAGGGCACTGCTGCAGGTAGATGGGATTTGAATGACAGGTTGCCTTAACATTTTGATTAGAGGTTTGGGACATGGCTATAGATGGAGTGTAACACACAAGACTTCCAGAGATGAAAGTAATAGATGTTTATGGCATTATTCACCAGGAAGAAAGTGAAGGAAGGCATTCTGCTCCAGAGACAAAGATAATCAGGAAATCGTGTATCCTCAGAAACAGATATGCATGTGCACAGCTGCCTACTCCCCCAAAGAGAAACAGAATACTCAATTTATTGTCCTTCTCCTCCTCCACTAACAGCAGAGAATCCCTTGTTGACCTTGGGGTGATGAGTTCTTAGCAGTGCAAGTGCAGATCCCTTGAAGCATATGAAACTTACTTAAGCAATGAAGTAACTTCCTGCAGGTCAGCTTAGGAAATCTCACAGGGCAAGGGTCTAGGCTGATGGCAAAACCTAGAATTAAGCCAAGTTGCTTAAACTGTATCCATTCATGAGGCTGCCATTCCCTCACAATTTCATAATATTTAAATGCTAGATGGACAGAGGAAGCCCAAGTATATTAAAACACGTTTAGTCGGCCAGGCACAATGGCTCAAGCGTGTAATCCCAGCACTTTGGGAGGCTGAGGCGAGCAGATCATGAGGTCAAGAGATCGATACTATCCTGGCCAAGATGGTGAAACCCCATCTCTACTAAAAATACAAAAAAAAAATAGCTGGGCGTGGTGGTGTGCACCTGTAGTCCCAGCTACCCAGGAGGCTGAAGCAGGAGAATTGCTTCAACCCGGGAGGCGGAGGTTGCAGTGAGCCGAGATCACACCACTGCACTGCAGCCTGGCGTCTGGCAACAAAATGAGGCTCTTTCTCAAAAAAAAAAAAAAAAAAAAAAAAAAAAAACCACACACACACACATTTAGTCTTACAATCAAATAAAATTTCAAAGAAAAGAGAACCCACATTTATGACATTTTTGGTTATTATTATACATGTGACAGTAGTCATGGTGATATTTTCTGCCAGTTATTCTAATTAGTATTACTTAGATATAGCCAGACCAGTTTTAAGTTCTCCACTCTTTTTGTTTGTTTTCCAGCATTCATAAATACCATTAAGATAAGTTGTCAGGATCCTTGAAGGGGCCTGTTAAATAAAACCCTCTGTCCTTCCTGGAGGAAGGAAAGGAAAGAGGAGCCGAAAAGGGAGGAGGCCTTTTGGAGTCAGTGACTGAGAACCATGCCTGAAAACAGTAGGTCAAGAAGCTATGCAACTCACTGTTTACACACCTGACTCTCTCTGCCTCAGGGATCCCATCCAAAGGTAAATCAAGCCTCTTCCAAGTCCACATCCTACTATGTTCAGGAAAGCTAGAACACTTAATGTTGTAGCCTTCTAGCTTTTAACTTCTATGTAGAGAGGGGGGTTAGGAGAACCTAAATACAGAAGAGAACCTCCAGAAGCATGAGCCCAGTGACCAGATTTAGTGCATGCAGAGGAGGAACAGGGGTAGAAGAGGGGATAATAGTGGAGGTCCACAGTTGTTTTAAATCCAAGGTCATGTCTTTGGATGATAGCGTGGTTGAATCAGTATATAAACAGATGATTAAACTGTATAAAATATGAACAGAACTGTTTATGCATTAAAAGGAACACTCCTCTGCTTTTGATGAAGTTTTCCACATGGAGGGAGCTTATTTAATGTAACACCCATGAGCTAAGGGAGTGACTTGCCTAAAGGATAAATTTAAAGGAGTAAACTGGACACACTCAGCTCTTCTATCTCCTGGTTCTTTTGTAGTCCGCTAAGAGCAACCCTGACATCTGTCACCCAAACCCACAGAGAATGGGCCTTGGTCTAGCACAGCCCACAACTAGGTAGGAACGTCTGATTAAACACATACTCCAAATGATCCTTTAGGAGTCGTAAAGTTGGCATTTTGAACTCTCATCTTCTTTGCTTTCTTGCTTTAATTCTTACCTTCCTTAGCACTCAGTTGGACACTGGGTTTTATTTGACAGGCCTCCTTTAGGGATCTTGCCAATTTGTCTTAATTGGTTTTATGGATTCTGGAAAACTACTAAAATGAATGGAGAACTTAAAACTTGTCTGGCTATATCAAAGTAATACTAACTAGAATAACTGGCAGAAAATATCACCCTGACTACTGTCACATGTATAATAATGACCAAAATGTAATAAATGTGGGTCTTCTTCGTTTTCTTTGAAATTTTATTTGATTATAAGACTAAATGTGTCTTAATATACTTAGGCTTCCTCTATCCATCTAGCTCTCAAACATTACAAAATTGAGAGGGAATGGCAACCACATGAGTGGATACAGTTTAGGCAACTTGGCTTAACCCTAGATTTTGCCACCAGCCTAGACCCTTATCCTTCAAGATTTCCTAAGGTGACCTACAGGAAGTCACTTCATTGCTTAAGTAAGTTTCATATGCATCTAGGGATCTACAACTTCTACCCTAGGGAGGTAGTAATTTAGAGAGAAAGCAGTTAGGATGTGAAGTTCGTCAACAGTAGAAACTCTCAGAATGACCCAGATGGCCTACTTCTAGGATAGAAAGAAGGATTTTAATTGACAGATTCAATCCCAGGTTCCTCCCAAGGGCTTCCCAATAGAGGTCATCAACTGTGATGCAACTGCACAGTTTCAAACCACTTTCAATTCTGTTCACACCAGACCCCTGTGGAATGCATTTCAGCTAGCAACAACATTCTATATCCCAATTTCAATTGCTCTGTCCCATCTCCCTGCTGTCCTATGCTTACGTCCTTAATACAAGAAGTTTAAGTTGTGTCAATCCCTGTTACGGATTATGCACCTGTCTTCCAGACTACTTGAGACCTTTCCAAAATGCATCAGCTCTGTCCCCCAACATTGATCTCTCTGATATAAATGGGTGAGTTCTTTTTGCTCAGGTACGGACACAAAGACTTCACTTTCCTGACCCAATCACAGTCAGACTGAGAATCTGACAAGAATTTATCCTTGAAACCAACCAAGAATCCTAGCAGTTCAGGGGCTCTATTTGGTAGTAAGATCTTTAAACTTGGGGGCTGTTCTTTTATTCAGTTCTGAATCCCCAGTACTCAGCAGAACAGCTTGCATGAGTAGGTGTTTAATAAATCCCTGCAAGTGAATAAATGAAGTACTTGACACTTTAAAAGCAAATCTCTGCACTGAAAGCCTTAGGAAATACTCCATAAATTAACAAGATGATGAGCAAGAAGGATGATTAAAGGAACCTGTGTATAAAGGTGTAAGAGACCCTGACTCCACTTTGCCAGATCTCATTGCCTGGGAGAAGTTTCCTCTTTTATACCCCAGATGGGCTGAACTGTTTACATTTTTGCTGGGTTTGATGCTCAGAATAAACTTCTCCCACCATGCAGCTTGAGTATTTTGGCCATCCCACATTTTATTTGGTAACTTCACTTTAGGGAAAAACTGAACACACATGCACGCACATACATGCGCACAGCCAAAGGTGAACTCTACTTTACTTAAGTTGATCAGCAACTGCTTTTCCTTGGCCACTGTGATTGGTCCAGGGATGACACAAGAGTCTGAAACTCAATCTAATGAGATGTGAAGAGATGCCTCTTAGTTTTTAAGAAAGCTAGTTCTTTACTCTTCTGTGACTATCACTGAGTTTTCTCCTGCAGGACAGAAGCAAGGAAGCAAAGAGCCCTAGAAACTGCTAGCAGCTGTCTTGTGGTAAGAGAGGCCAGCCTTAGACTAAAGCAGACATAGTGAAAACAGAGAAGAGAAAGGTAGAGACAAAATGATGGCATTGGTGAACTGCTGGCCCCAAGCCTGACCTACCTCCGTGACTTCTCAGTTACAAAAGCTGATAAACATCTTATTGCTTTAACCTATTTGAGCCTAGTTTTCGGTTACTTGCACATGACTAAAGCCAAATTCACTGAATTGATCAAGGCAGCTCTAAAAAATTGCTATGTCTTTGCTGGGTTAAGAAGATTTAAACACAGCAAAGTTAACTGGCCTGCCAGGGTACTTTTGGTGCAGCAAAAGGACTGTGAGAATGCAAAAGCCTTACCACTTCCCAGCCTCTGCCCTCACCCCTGGCCACATCAGCCTCCTTGGATTCATTCAGTAATTCACCTACATTCACTGCATGCTATTTATGTTCTATCCAGTGCCTACAAAACGAACAAAGACATTGTCCCTACTCTCTAGAAGCTTGCAAGTAACTATAGAATGCTTATAGGCAAAGGCTTAGAAGTATTCAAAAATCAAATCATTATGTTAAAATTAGTATGGTAGATTCCCTCATTAGAGTTCCTTTAATTGTAAGCTATATTGTTTTCTACAATTACAACTTTGATTTAAAAGAAGTTTAAAATCAACTAGAGATGTATTAATAGTAAGAGCCATACTGTGAATATAAACATTATAATGTCTGTGAAACCTTATGGAGCACAGAGCCCCATGTTTAATATTTATTGGACATCTACCCTATGTCATAAACTGGCATATGCTGAGCACTTTGTATACAGTATCTCAACATCTACCATAAATTATTATTTCCATATTACAGACACAGATGCCAAGAGGCAGATAATTTGATTCACTTACCCCAAATCATACAGTGAGGAAACAGAAGGTTAGGACTTGAACTCAGGCAGTCTGACTTCAGTGAGCCTCTTGCCACTGTATTATTCTGCTAAAAGCCTTCACAGAGTATGGGAAGTAGAATAATTATCCCCTCAAAAATGTACACGTCCTAGTTTCCTGCACTCATGAATATGTCAGATTATGTGGCAAGGGGAAATTCAGGTTGCAGAAAGAATTAAGGTTGTTAATCGGCCAACCTTGAGATGAGAAAATTATCCTGGATTACAAAGTAGGAAAAAAGTATTAGAAATAGTCAGAGTCAGAGACAAGAGATACGATGGCAGAAGCAGAGGTCAGGGTGATACAATGTGTGAAAGACTAAACCAGTCGTGGCTGGCTTTGAAGATGAAGAAAGGGACCATGAGCCAGGGAACTGGGGCAGCTTCTAGAAGCTAGAAAAGGCAAGAAAACAGATTCTACCCTACATCCTCTAAAAAAGAATGCAAGCCTGCTAGCACCTTGATTTTAGCCCAGTGAGACCCATTTTTGAACTTCTGACCTCAAGCAGTGAAAAATAATAAATCTGTTTTGGTGGTGGTGGTGGTGGTGGTGGTGGTGGTGGTGTTTGAGACACAGTCTCACTCTGTCACCCAGCCTGGATGCTGTAGCCATGATCTCAGCTCACTGCAACCTCCACCTCCCAGGTTCAAGTGACTCTCCTGCCTCAGCCTTCCCAGTAGCTGGGATTATAGACACCTGCCACTATGCCAGACTAATTTTTGTATATTTAGTAGAGACAAGGTTTCAGCATCTTGGCCAGGCTGGTCTTGAACTCCTGACTTTGTGATTCACCCACCTCAGCCTCCCAAACTGCTGGGATTACAGGCGTGAGCCACCACGTCCAACCAAAGTTGTTTTGTTTTAAGTCACTCAGTTTGTGGCAGTTTGTTGCAGCAACAATGAGAAACTAATACACAGAGAATGCGTACATTTTCATGTCATGTGGTATAAGGGAAGAAAAATCATTTTCCTCTACCTATCTTTAGGTTCACTGGTGGGACAGACCCCATAACAAAAGACAGATTAACAAGAGAAAAACAAGCAGTTTATTAAAATGCATATTTCATATGCATACATGGGAGACACTCAGGGAATGAGTAATTCTCTAAGAGGAGGTTTTGAATTCCAGCTTATATAGCATCTTCAAAAAAGAACAGTAAATTTTTGGAAAAGTGTCAAGACAAAGGAAAAGAACAGTTGAGTCTCTAGGGGCAGCAAATTGTGGTAAGGCAAATAAATGGTAAAGACTAGTTAGTAAAGTGTGTTATGTAGATAACCCTGGTGTCCTCTCCAGGCTGATAAGTGTTCACAGTTGTCTTCAGCGGTTAACCTTTGTTCTCCCTGGTAAGGAAGGGAGGCCAGATACCTTTGCCTTTGTAAACATAGGTCCTGCTGTAAACATATGTACAAGGGCAACAAGGCAGGTGATGGGGTAGAGGAAGAGCAGAGAGCCTTTCCTATGACTGCACCCTTTCATTAGCCCTCAGCTCAAAATGAGTTTTATGTCAAAGAGGCATCTTTGGAGTGATATATTCTGGCTTCCTTCAGTAGATGAAAGATTAACAAAATGTGTTATCACCAATACCATCTTAATAAGTGATATCAAAATTTATTTAACCCTGTAGGGGAAAAAAGTATTTGGGCCTTGGAGACACCAGAGTTAGGTTCATACCAGTAAGTTAGTCAAGCTTTCTGCATTTCCTGCTGTAAATTGGATATAGTGCTACGGAAGGACTAAAAGAGAGGTTTTAGGAAGAAGAAAACACAATGCTGAGCACTCAGCTGAGAGTCTCCTGACCCTTTCTTCTCATCAGTTACCAAGAGAACACTGAGAAAAACCAAGCTCATCTTTAGAAAAGCTGTAATTTGTGAATATTAAAAATGTCAAATAATTTAAATATCATCAATATAATTTGCTAAATGGAAATGGTATGCCATTTAATAAAGAGATACCCACATACCCAAAACTTTAGGGCAAGCAATGTCTCATCCCAGGGGTCATTCTAGAGTTTTGTGCACTCTCTCTGCAGAGATCAAGTTAAAGTATAATGGTAATCAAATAAAAACAAGGATATAAAAGATTGATTTATGCTCATTTTGCTGAGCAAATAACTAGCACTGCATTTGTTACATAGGCTACTTGTAAAGAGGAATATATAATTTTAAAACATCTTTCTCTGGGGGCTTCGATTCAGATCTGCATATCAAGGTTTTACCCTTTCCCCCAGTGACCTATTTGTCTGAGGGAGGCATTCAATTAGACTGCCAGCACAAATTGATTCAGTATTGACCAGGAAACCCTTCTCACTTGAAAGACGTATCACGCAGAGGAAGAGGTGTCACTGCTACAAGTCAATACTCCAAGTGCAAAGGCCCAGATGATTCAGGAATATGAAATGAAGAAGGTCCTCCCCGGGCATTTGGAACAGAAAAGCCTCCTCTTCCTCTTACAGAATAGCAGCATGAGAAAAAGAAGCTCATTACAATGTTTTCGTAAAGGCAGGAAACTGATTCCCATTCTCTGCTAGTAGTAAGTGGGAATAAAGGAATAAGGCAATGGTTTCTTTGCCTCAAGAAGCATCACTGGAATCTGAGGTTCCAATAATCTCATCTCTCAAGGTCACCACTCTTTAGGGAAACACCCCTACTCTTTCCATATACCCTTGCTCCACAGGCCCTTTCCTGTTGTCCTGATTCTCCTCCTCCTCTAGATCCCAGCCGTAAAGCCCCGGTCTGACAAATTTATCAGAACTCTTTCAGCACCCTTCACACATTATGTTTATCTTTATAAACAAAAGAAACTCAGTTATTTTAAATAAGAAACTGAATCTTCTGACATCTAGAGCATCAAAAAGCACTGTACACCCAGTGAGATCAAAATAAGTGCTAATCAATGATAAGTATGCTTTATTTAATGTAAAACTGCTACTTGGATTAAAGGGCAGGAAGGATGCAGGCTTGTGGTATCCAATGCTGGCTTTTAATCTTTGTTATTTCTCAAGTGATGGCTTTGATTTGTTGGAATGTTTTAGAGCCCTGAACATCTGACAGAATAAATTAAGCCCTTCCTAACGGCCTTCCCTTGATTATCCAAAGTACCCACTATAGATAAGATTGTATTTTACATCCAGCTTGAAAAAAAATCATAAAATTGGCTCCATTAAAATAATTAGGACCCCTTACTTTCATTTTAAGATTTAGCCTCTACATATTTACAGCATTCATTTTTATTTACATTTTCACATTGTTAGAATGGGGTAATCATTTTTATTATGTGGCACACATACCATTTAAGATATGTAGTTTCCAAATGTCACTGGTAAGAACTGAAATCCATTATCATTTACTCACAGAAATGAAGTCCATCACGCTGTGCACTCGCAGAAAAGAATAAAGAGGTTTAAACCAGAATCTGCATAATCCCAGGTAGAGGCAGCAGCAGCAGTGGGGGCAGGGCAGGGGGAAGCATCATCTCTGATATGCAAACCATGGAAAAGAGTGGCATATATTACATATCAGGCCATCTGAATGCAGAGGACCCAAGAATATGCTCAAATAAGTACACATATTATAATCAATCAATTAGAAGCATTGATGATCATTTGATAAGATATTTGATAAAGTTCCTCAGACATATATGCATAATTTTACAGTTAACAAAATACAGCTTCAGTGTCTTATTTTCACTTGGAATGAAATGTCAGATAAAAATGAAAACCTCTGCCTTTGACACTATCCAAAAAGATCATCTTCAGAGACCACTTCTTTCACTCATTATTTCATTCTAAATAAGTTTCCAATATTATTCATGTATACATGAAAAATTATTCCAAGTATTAGCAAAAAGGGGAAAATAAGAGCAATAAAGAAATAGGTGTGCACATGGCCCAGATGAAGAGAATAACCTTTGTATCCCAGAACTCTGCTCAAACAACAAACAAAACAGAAGCAGAAATGTTTCTCAAAGAATCAATTTCTTCTAACTATAACTCATTTTGCAATCATCACTTTAACCCAGTAAAGCAGTAAACAGCCACTAAAATGATAAATATGAAGATTATGTAAAAAAAAATGGAAAAGAGTCTACAAAGTGTAAATAAAAAAACATGCAATGTATTTATGCTACTATTGCAACTATGAGAAATTATACCATAGAAGAAGTTCACAAAAACCATATTATACACAAATATGATGAGAGTAGTTATTTTCGGGGCAGAGTGGTAGTCAACGGTGAATTTTTTTCTTTTTATTTCCCTGTTATTTCTAATATTTTACAGTAAGCATATATTGCTTCTTAATTTAAATTTAAATTCTGTTTTTTATTTTAAAGATCCAGCTAGGCATGGTGGTTCACACCTGTAATCCCAGCAATTTGGGAGACCAAGTCAGGCAATCACCTGAGGTCAGGAATTTGAAATCAGCCTGATCAACATGGTGAAATACCATCTCTACTAAAAATACAAAATTAGCCGGGTGTGGTAGCAGACGCCTGTAATCCCAGCTACTCAGGAGGCTGAGGCAGGAGAATCACTTGAACCTGGGAGGCAGAGGTTGCGGTGAGCCGAGATCATGCCATTGCACTCTAGCCTGGGCAACAAGAGCAAAACCCTGTCTAAAAAAAAAAAAAAAAAAAAATCCAAGAGGTTGAAAACTCTTGATGGGTTTCAAGAAAACTCCACCCCAAAATATGACTGTAGACCAGAATATGCCACCCCAAAATATGCCTCTTTGGTATAACGATTATTTTGGTCTGGTTATTTTGAGAAACCACAGACATAGGCATATCTCTAAACAGTTGTCTTTTTTTTTTTAATTAAAAAAAAAAGTTTCCATCTTACAAAAGGAAATCTCCATTTGTAAGGCCATTTCCCTATCTGATAGATGAGTAATACCATTGTTCAGAAAATAATGGTATTTGGCCGGGCACAGTGGCTCACGTCTGTAATCCCAGCACTTTAAGAGGCCAAGGCGGGTGGATCACAAGGTCAGGAATTCGAGACCAGCCTGGCCAAGATGGTGAAACCCCATCTCTACTAAAAATACAAAAATTAGCCAGACGTGGTGGCATACACCTGTAATCTAGCTACTCAGGAGGCTGAGGAAGAAGAATCGCTTGAACCCAGGAAGCGGAGGTTGCAGTGAGCCGAGATCATGCCACTGCACTCCAGCCTGGGTGACAGAGTCTTCATCTCAAAAAAAAAAAAGAAAGAAAGAAAGAAAGAAAGAAAAAGAAAATAATGGTATTTAAGCCTGACAACTCTTTTAAGATCTCCTCTAGACATTTACTCATTTCTCTGGGTTACCCCCCAGACAGGAGGCATACACATTATTAAACTTCTGTTTGTTTTCTCTTGTTAATCTGTCAGTCATTACAGTGGTCTATTCCAACTAAGAACTACAGAGGGTAGAAAGGAAATTATTTCTCCTTTTCTATACTCTAAACTGAGTCCCAAAATTTTTGGTAAAGGAAACTATTTTCTTAAAACACTGAATTCTCAAAGCCAGGAGAAAAGACTGCCAATAGGGGCTTAATATAATATGGCTGCAAACCAGTACATGCTGAATTTTTAAACTAGGAATTTTTAAAATTAAATTCACAAAGGCCATACCTGCTCAGGAGAATTTAGGAAGAAAAAGAAAGAGTAAGAGAACCCAAGAAGGAAGTGTCAGGTACGGTTGTGGCCGCTGAGCTTTCCTGGATATTTACTCACAGCATCATGATGAAAACTTACACTTATGCGCCAGGAGTTTCAGACAGCCTGGCCAACACAGTGAAACCTGTCTCTACTAATAATATCAAAAATTAGCCGGGCATGGTGGCGTTCACCTGTAATCCCAACTACTCAGGAGGCTGAGGCACTAAATTCACTTGAACCGGGGAGACGGAGATAGCAGTGAGTCGAGATCATGCCACTATACTCCAGCCTGGGTGACAGAGCAAAACACTGTCTCAAAAAAAACACAATACAAAACAAAACAAAAAAACTACACTAGTGAACCTTGTTAAGTCCAAATCACTTTGGAAAAAATTTAAGTCATCAGAAGAAGGGACTCATCCTTCGCATTACTACAGCATCCTTCAGCATTGGTCTACACCAGATTAAGGTAGCTTCTTTCCTCCCAATAAAAATGTTCAGACTCAGGTAGATGACACCCGAGAGCCTGAGAGGTGGGAGATAATAATGGAGGCTTTACCAACATCTGAATAAATGTGAGTGAATGTGCTACTTACAAAACTGAAAAATTAACAGCAATTAGGTTAGACCAGGCACTGAAGGATAATGTGTTCAACTTCTGTTAGTGTTCATATCCTTTTGCACTATCTCCTTGATAACAAAGACAAGCATATCTCTTCAACAGAGAGTCAGTTGTGCCAAAATTAGGGAAGATTTCTTACCTCTTAGGAAAATAAGCATGGTAAAAGACAGTATTTTTGATGTCTAGAAAAAAAATAGAGCTGTTCTTCAAGTATCTCGACACACATTAACCAAACGGTCACAAAGAATAAGAAACACTGAAATGAATGATAATGATATGTAAACAAGATGCCAAAAGCACAGAAATCTGATAACTAAACTCAACCCTGTCTGCCTATAGCACAGATTGAACAAAATATCTGAACATGTAGTACTGACATACATTCTAAGAATGAGCTAGGCAGAGCCTACTGATACTTTTCAATGGCTAATTTGCAGAACTGTAAAAATCTTTTGGAGGGAGATAAAAATATGTAGCTTGTTATTTATTTATTAAAATAAAACCAAAGGACAATCAACATATTAGACAATATTCCTGACTTTTCAATATAGTCGTGGTAGAGACAGTAGGGCTCACCAAACATTCCCACTGCTCCCCAACATAAGAAAAAACTGCCCCATCCCTGGGTCACTACTTGAAGAACAGTGTCCCCACTCACAGCAACTTTTGTTAAGCAGCTTCTTTTATGTCAAAACATTAACATTTAGGGATTATGTGTTCCCACAAAATGACCTAGCGTAGCTGAACTAAAACAACAGTCAACAACTTTTCTTTCTCTTAATACAACAAAAAATGATAATTGAAAAATAAGCCTAATCTTTTACACATATGAGGATAAGCAAAGAGGTATCCTAAATATTTAGGATTTTAGTTAGCATTATATCCATTGATATTAATTGGTGTTCAAGGCAAAAAAGGGCTCCACAATTGAGTAAGTTTGGGAAACAGAGATATGATATCCCTTCCTAAAGATTTAAAATGTAAAGTAATGTGTTCAAGGCTCTGAGATCCAGCATTTTTCAAGCAAATCGTCAACATTTCCAAGAAAGAGATCTTGGGAAATAATGCATTCTATTCTCCCCACCCAAAAAGACCTGATTTGCACATTAATAAAATCTACATCCAGCTACTATTAAAATTTATTTACATTCCCTAAGCAATTATCACCTGGTGAATGGGAAAAGGTGATATTGACAGGGGCGATAGTCAAAATCTTTAACAACAATATATCCTAGACATTGACCAATCAAAATGGACCCTCAGCCCTGCAGACATCCTGTTGTGCCAGGCTTCCCTTATTTACTTGCTGGACTGCAGACAGGCAGGGTACCGAGGTCAGTGGAATGTGTAGGTGTTCAGAGCAGTGGCTCTACACCAACTGATATAGTTTATGTCCAATACTAATTAAATATCAACTCTGCCTAAAAGTGATAGGTAACTATTATCTACTTTAAGATGATTATTTAACTATCTCTTCATTTGCCTAAAAGGCTGAAGTCTTATTTGATATTTTATTTCTTAAGACTTATTTTATAGTGGGCAGTCATTAATGAAATACAAAAAAATGTTTATTAGTTATCTAATATATGACTGGCACTATGGTAGGTGCATTCATAAAATTAAATAAGAAAACATATTTTTTTATAGTCCAGGACATATTGAGATATTTAATTAACATGTATCTGTAGACTGAAATATTGACAATAGTCTAACTATATCTTTCCTTATATGGAAGACCATTTGACTTTGTTGAAAGAATATCTGAAAGTAAATCTCATTTTACTGGTAAAAGAGGTTTATTGAAAGGATATTGTTAAGGATTACTTATCAAAAAAGAAATACGCCAAAGGATTCTTCAGTAATTGATTTGCCTCATCACCAGGTATCAAGTTATTGAACTATAAGAGGCATTTTTAAATGAGGGAGAGTGTTCTGTTATTATCAGAACAAACTCATTATATCATGAGTTTGGAATAGAACGTAGAAGGAGTCAATTGAGCTAATCTTCTATCTACATCCTTTCCTTCACAGCCAAAAATTCATATCTGTCTACTTACAAGGTATTTAAAACGCTGTGTTGGATGCAAACATCCAAGAAAATGTACTGTTTGTGTGACACTTCAGGACCCTACTCTAAACAGGGTCCTTTGGGTGGCTGAATCGATCAATGAACTAAAACATTTCTCAAAAATCTCAGACACTACCAAATGTAATTTGTATAAATGACAAACATGATGAAGTTGATCCAAGAATTATTCCTAACTTTTAGAAAAAGCTGTTGTCAGTGTTTACTTCTATATCCTTTAAAAGGAAGGTAGAGATTTGAGGCACTAGCGGAAAGAAAGACAAGACCTGGATTTTTGCAAACAGGAATTTAATCCTGCTACTTCTTTACTTCATTTACATCTCCTTAAATTCTAATCAGATTTTCATTTTTCACTCAAATGGCTTTGACAAACAAAAGAAATATCCAATCTTGATGTCTGAATAGTTCCATCATCATTTATTAATTCTTAATTTGTTGGAAGTTTTATTCCACTGGGGTTGGTCTTAAATATTCCAATTTATAACTCCTTGTCCAAGATACAAAGTCAGACCATGCTATGATAAAGGATGATGAAAAAGCTCTCAACTCAGTTCATATGGGATAAGCTAGTCAGATATGTTGTTTTGCCATGGTCTGTAATTTTTTTCTGTTTAAATTGCAACTCACTTATAGCTCGGAAAGCACTTTCAGACAATGTTGAATTAGATTTAAAATCTAACTCCAGGGCACAGCCCTAATGTAATTTACAGTAAAAATCAGTATGGATCCCTATTGTTAGGTGATTACTAAGACAATTCTCAGCTTAAATGCAATATGGGGGGTGAGGTAGTTTTAACTTAGGAAATTTATTCTCTATATTGTGAATTATTTTCCTTCGTTGGATTTATTTAATATAGTACTGCTTTACAACCTTTAAAAAGTACCAAGGAAACACAGTGTATCTATTTACATAATAAATCAATAGTTCCATCATCATTTATTAATTCTAAGTTTGTTGGGAGGGACTGGGATGTTAAGGTGAATTGAATTTCTTATTGACTGAAAGGAAATGAGAAGATAATTAGCTAAGAAAGATCTTGAAAAACTTTCTAAAATGTATGCATTTACTTCCTGTTAAACATGATGCACTGAACACCTCTGATACTCCACTTTTGGGAAAGGCCAACCAAAAACAATTAGAAGACAGAAACAAAATACTGGAGGAGGGAAAGGAGACAACAGACAGACAGGTGATCCTGATTTAGCAGACCTAAGAAAGTTTAATCCTAAGTCAGCAGTGAAAGAAACCAGTTGATTATGTCTTCAGAATCATGAAAATGCTCAGTAATTAGAATTACTCTGTACCTCTACATAGAGTAGAAAATTGTGCAGGGCTGAAAACAGGAAGATTGACTGGGCATCTGCATGAAAAGCCCTTTGACCTCTAAACATCCTTCCCAACCTGCAAGAGACTAGATTCACTAAATCTAGTGAATAGGAGGCATTGTGGGCTGGGGATGCCAGGGGCACAGAAAGTAAGAAATATCTGAACTAATACAGTAGTCTCCTCTTATCAGAAGTTTCACTTTCTGTGGTTTCAGTTACCTGCAGTCAACCAGGTCCAAAAATAAGTAAGATACAATAAGATATTTTGAGAGAAAAAGATAGTGAGATCCCACTTACATAACTTTTATTATAGTATGTTTTATGTCCAATTTTAGTATTAGTCCTTATTAATCTCTTACTGTGTATTAAACTTTATTAAGGTATATATGTAGAAGAAAAAACAGTATATATGGGGTTTGGCATGATGTGCAGTTTCAGGCATACACTGCGGGGGTGGGGGGTCCCAGAATGTATCTCCTATGGGTAAAGGGAGACTACTACAATAGGGCAATTATACAAAACCACACATTTAAAGGTGAGATTCCCAGATTCTCATCGACACTTGCTTCCAGGACTCACTTAACTTTGCACTTGTCTCCCCCAACAAGTAGAAGCTTGGGAAATATCTTTCTGGAGAAACTAAGCCCCTCAGAAAGGAGGAGCAAGTATTCATGGGGGAATGAAAAAGGAGGTAGAGGCAATGAAATGGCTTAGCCCAATCATCCTAAAGTAAAGGCTCGAATTGATAAGTATTCACACATAGAAGTTCCAATCCAAATAGTGCCCCATTCTTAAATATAAAAAGCAGAAAAACAGACATTTCCTAGGGGGAAAAAAAAAAGGCTCTCCAAATCTGTAGAAACAAAGCAGAAAAAAGAAAAGCTTTTTAAAAGTCACTAATATTGTCTGGTTCGTAGAAGATACTACAATGACAAAAATAAGAAAAAGAATTTATACAAAGAAACGCTGTCAAAGAGAAATGCACCAGACTAGTTAAGCAAGCAAGAAAGACTATTCAAGATCATTGCAATAGGGTCGAGACTATTTTAGAAGAAACAGGTTGAACTCAACTCTAAATACAAGGACAGTTGGAGATGTATATCCAATGGGCAGAATGAATGAGTCATTGGATGGGAAATGACTAAGAGAAACTTTGTTGGGAATCAAGCCTGGGAGAACGAGGAATTTGATTGGATATTAAGAATGCTGTGGTGGGGTTGGGGGGAGAGTTGCTGGCAAGATGGCCATATAGGAACAGCGCCAGTCTGCAGCTACCAGTGAGATCAATGCAGAAGGTGGGTGATGTCTGCATTTCCACCTGAAGTACTGGTTCATCTCACTGGGACTGATTGGACACTGGGTGCAGCCCACAGAGGGTGAGCCAAAACATGGTGGAGTGTCACCTCACCCAGGAAGCACAAGGGGTTGGGGAGCTCCCTCTCTTAGATAAGGGAAGCCATGAGGGACTGTGCCATGAGGAACAGTGCATTCCAGCCCAGATATGGCACTTTGCACACAGTCTTCACAACCTGCAGACCAGGAGATTCCCTCTGGTGCCTACACCACCAGGGCCCTGGGTTTCAAACACAAAACTGAGTGGCCATTTGGGCAGACACCGAGGTAGCTGCAGGAGGTTTTTGTTTTTTCCCATAACCCAGTGGTGCCTGAAACACCGGCAAGACAGAACCATTCAGTCCCCTGGAAAGGGGCTAAAGCCAGGGAGCCAAGTGGTCTGGCTTCGTGGGTCCCAGACACACAAACCCAGCAAGCTAAAATCCACTGGCTTGAAATTCTCACTGCCAGCAAGGCAGTCTCAGCTTAACCTGGCACACTTGGTGTGGGGAAGGTGCTAATCTCACAGTGTAAACAAATCCACCTGGAAGATCAAACTGAGTGGAGCCCACTAAAGTTCAGCAAGGCCGCTGTGGCCGGACTGTCTCTCTAGATGCCTCCTCTCTGGGCAGGGCATCTCTGAAAAAAAAAATGCAGCAGCCCCAGTCAGGGGCTTATAGATAAAACCCCCTTCTTCCTAGGACAGAGCACCTGAGGACAGGGGCGGCTGTGGGTGCACCTTCAGCAAACTTAAACATCCCAGCCTGATGGCTCTGAAGAGAGCAGCAGATCTCCCAGCACAGAGGTCAAGCTCTGCTAAGGGTCAGACTGCCTTCTCAAGTAGGTCCCTGGCCCCCGTGAATCCTGATTGGGATACATCTCCCAATAGGGGCCGACAGGCACCTCATACAGGAGAGCTCTGGCTGGCATCTGGTGGGTAGCACTCTGGGACAAAGCTATCAGAGGAAGGAACAGGCAGCAATCTTTGCTGTTCTGCAGATTGCACTGGTGATACCCAAGAAAACAGGGTCTAGAGTGAAGCTCCAGCAAATTCCAGCAGACCTGCAGCAGAGGGGCTTGACTGTAAGAAGGAAAACTAACAAACAGAAAAAAAGCATCAACATCAACAAAAAGGACATCCACTCAGAGACTGCATCAGAAGGGCACCAACATCATACACCAAAGGTAGATAAAGTCATGAAGACGGGGAGAAACCAGCGCAAAAAGGCTGAAAATTTTAGATACCAGAATGCCTCTTCTCCAAAGGATCACAACTCCTCACCAGCAAGGGAACAAAACTGGACAGAGAATGAGTTTGATGAATTGACAGAAGGAAGCTTCAGAAGGTGGGTAATAACAAACTCCTCCAAGCTAAAGGAGCATGTTCTAACCCAATGCAAGGAAGCTAAGAACCTTAAAAAAAGGTTAAGATGAATTCCTAACTAGAATAAGTTAGATGAATTGCTAGAGCTCCATCAGAATATAAATGACCTGATGGAGCTGGAAAATACAGCATGAAACTTCATGAAGCATACACAAGTATCAATAGCTGAATCGAACAAGTGGAAGAAAGGATAACAGAGACTGAAGATCAACTCAATGAAATAAAGCGAGAAGACAAGATTAGAAAAAAAAGAGTGAAAAGAAACAAAGCCTCCAAGAAATATGGGACTATGTGAAAAGACCAAATCTATGTTTGATTGGTGTACCTGAAAGTAACGGGGAGAAAGAAGCCAAGTTGGGAAACACTCTTTAAAATATTATCCAGGAGAACTTCTCCAAGCTAGCAAGGCAGGCCAACATTCAAATTAAGGAAATACAGAGAACACCACAAATACTCCTCAAGAAGAGCAACCCCAAGACACATAATTGTCAGATTCACCAGGGTTGAAATGAAGGAAAAATGTTAAGCGCAGCCACAGAGAAAGGTTGGGTTGCCTACAAAGGGAAGCATATCAGACTGACAGCAGATCTCTCAGCAGAAACCCTACAAGCCAAAAGAGAGTGGGGACCAATATTCAACATTATTTTTATTTATTTATTTATTTTATTGCATTTTAGGTTTTGGGGTACATGTGACGAACATGCAAGATTGTTGCATAGGTACACATGTGGCAGTGTGATTTGCTGCCTTCCTCCCCATCACCCACATCTGGCATCTCTCCCCTTGCTATCTCTCCCCAAATCCCCACCCCCCACTGTCACTACTCAATTTCCTCCCAACTGACCCCAGTGTGTAGTGCTCCCCTCCCTGTGTCCATGTGTTCTCATTGTTCAACACTCGCCTATGAGTAAGAACATGCAGTGTTTGATCTTCTGCTCTTCTGTCAGTTTGCTGAGAATGATGGTTTCCAGATTCACCCATGTCCCTACAAAGGATACAAACTCATTGTTTTTCATGGCTGCATAATATTCCATGGTGTATATGTGCCACATTTTCCCTGTCCAGTCTATCATTGATGGGCATTTGGGTTGGTTCCAGGTCTTTGCTATTGTAAACAGTGCTGCAATGAACATTCGTGTGCACGTGTCCTTATAGTAGTACAATTTATAATCCTTTGCATATATACCCAGTAATGGGATTGCTGGGTCAAATGGAATTTCTATTTCTAGGTCCTTGAGGAATCGCCACACTGTCTTCCACAATGGTTGAACTAATCTACACTCCCACCAACAGTGTAAAAGTGTTCCTATTTCTCCCCATCCTTTCCAGCATCTGTTGTCTCCAGATTTTTTTTTTTTTTTTGAGATGCAGTTTCGCTCTTGTTACCCAGGCTGGAGTGCAATGGCGCGATCTCGGCTCACTGCAACCTCCGCCTCCTGGGTTCAGGCAATTCTCCTGCCTCAGCCTCCTGAGTAGCTGGGATTACAGGCACGCGCCACCATGCCCAGCTGAGTTTTTGTATTTTTAGTAGAGATGGGGTTTCACCATGTTGACCAGGATAGTCTCGATCTCTTGACCTCATGATCCACCCGCCTCAGCCTCCCAAAGTGCTGGGATTACAGGCGTGAGCCACCGCACCCAGCCCTCTCTAGATTTTTTAATGATCGCCATTCTAACTGGCTTGAGATGGTATCTCAATGTAGTTTTGATTTGCCTTTCTCTGATGACCAGTGATGATGAGCATTTTTTCATTGTTTGTTGGCCTCATGTATGTCTTCTTTTGTAAAGTATCTGTTCATATCCTTTGCCCACTTTTGAATGGGCTTGTTTCTTTTTTTCTTGTAAATCTGTTTTAGTTCTTTGTAGATTCTGCATATCAGCCCTTTGTCAGATGGGTAAGCTGCAAAAATTTTTTCCCATTCTGTTGGTTGCCGATTCGCTCCAATGACTGTTTCTTTTGCTGTGCAGAAGCTTTGGAGTTTGATTAGGTCCCATTTGCCTATTTTGGCTTTTGTTGTCAATGCTCTTGGTGTTTTGGTCATGAAGTCCTTGGCTACGCCTATGTCCTGAATGGTTTTGCCTAGATTTTCTTCTAGGGTTTTTATGGTGTTAGGTCTTATGTTTAAGTCTTTAATCCATCTGGAGTTAATTTTAGTGTAAGGTGTCAGGAAGGGGTCCAGTTTCTGCTTTCTGCACATGGCTAGCCAGTTTTCCCAACACCATTTATTGAACAGGGAATCCTTTCCCCATTGCTTGTTTTTGTTTGGTTTGTCAAAGATCAGACGCTTGTAGATACGTTGTGTTGCCTCCGAGGCCTCTGTTCTGTTCTATTGGTCGATATCTCTGTTTTGGTGCCAGTACCATGCTGTTTTGATTACAGTAGCCTTGTAATATAGTTTGAAGTCTGGTAGTGTGATGCCTCCCGCTTTGTTCTTTTTGCTTAGAATTGACTTGGCTATGCGGCTCTCTTTTGGTTCCATATGAAGTTTAAGGCGGTTTTTTCCAGTTCTGTGAAGAAGATCATTGGTAGCTTGATGGGGATAGCATTGAATCTGTAAATTACTTTGGGCAGTATGGCCATTTTCATGATACTGATTCTTCCTAACCATGAACATGGAATGTTTCTCCATCTGTTTGTGTCCTCTCTTATTTCATTGACCAGTGGTTTGTAGTTCTCCTTGAAGAGGTCCTTTACGTTCCTTGTTAGTTGTATTCCTGGGTATTTTATTCTCTTTGTGGCAATTGTGAATGGAAGTTCGTTCTTGATTTGGCTCTCTTTAAGTCTGTTATTGGTGTGTAGGAATGTATGTGATTTTTGCACATTGATTTTGTATCCTAAGACTTTGCTGAAGTTGCTTATCAGTTTCGGATTTTGGGCTGAGATGATGGGGTCTTCTAGATATACAATCATGTCGTCTGCAAATAGAGACAATTTGACTTCCTCCTTTCCTATTTGAACACCCTTTATTTCTTTCTCTCGCCTGATTGCTCTGGCTAGAACTTCTAGTACTATATTGAATAGGAGTGGTGAGAGAGGGCATCCTTGTCTAGTGCCAGATTTCAAGGGGAATGCTTCCAGTTTTTGCCCATTCAGTAAATTGGCTGTTGGTTTGTCGTAAATAGCTTTTATTATTTTGAGATACGTTCCGTCAATAACTACCTTATTGAGGGTTTTTAGCATAAAGGGCTGTTGAATTTTGTCAAAGGCCTTCTCTGCATCAATTGAGATAATCATGTGGTTTTTGTCTTTGGTTCTGTTTATGTGGTGAATTACGTTTATAGACTTGCATATGTTGAACCAGCCTTGCATCCCCGGGATGAAGCCTACTTGATCATGGTGGATAAGCTTTTTGATGTGCTGTTGCAATCGGCTTGTCAGTATTTTATTGAAGATTTTTGCGTCTATGTTTATCACGGATATTGGCCTGAAGTTTTATTTTCTTGTTGAGTCTCTGCTCGATTTTGGAATCAGGATGATGTTGGTCTCATAAAATGATTTGGGAAGAATTCCCTCTTTTTGTATTGTTTGGAATAGTTTCAGAAGGAATGGTACCAGCTCCTCTTTGTATGTCTGGTAGAATTCGGCTGTGAACCCGTCTGGACCTGGGCATTTTTTGGGTGGTAAGCTCTTAATTGCTCCCTCAACTTCAGACCTTGTTATGGGTCTGTTCAGGGTTTCGGCTTCTTCCTGGTTTAGGCTTGGGAGGAGGCAAGTGTCCAGGAATTTATCCATTTCTTCCAGGTTTATGAGTTTATGTGCATAGAGTTGTTTGTCATAATCTCTGATGATGGTTTGAATTTCTGTGGAATCTGTGGTGATATCCCCTTTATCGTTTTTTTATTTCATCAATTTGGTTATTCTCTCTTTTCTTTTTTATTAATCTGGCTAGTGGTCTGTCTATTTTGTTGATCTTTTCAAGAAACCAGCTCCAGGATTTATTGATTTTTTGAAGGGTTTTTTGTGTCTCTATCTCCTTCAGTTCTGCTCTGATCTTAGCTATTTCTTGTCTTCTGCTAGACTTTGAGGTTTTTTGATCTTGCTCCTCTAGCTCTTTCAGTTTTGACGATAGGGTGTCAATTTTTGATCTCTCCTTGCTTCTCATGTGGGCACTTATTGCTATATATTTTCCTCTAGAGACTGCTTTAAATGTGTCCCAGAGATTCTGGTATGTTGTGTCTTCATTCTCGTTGGTTTTGAAGAACATCTTTATTTCTGCCTTCATTTCATTGTTTATCCAGTCAACATTCAAGAGCAAGTTGTTCAGTTTCCATGAAGCTGTGCGGTTCTGGGTTAGTTTTTGAATTCTGAGTTCTAACTTGATTGCACTGTGGTCTGAGAGACTGTTTGTTACGATTTCCGTTCTTTTGCATTTGCTGAGGAGTGATTTACTCCCAATTATGTGGTCAATTTTAGAGTACATGTGACGTGGTGCTGAGAAGAATGTATATTCTGTGGATTTGGGGTGGAGAGTTCTGTAAATGTCTATTAGGTTTGCATGTTCCAGGTCTGAGTTCAAGTCCTGGATATACTTGTTAATTTTCTGTCTTGTTGATCTGTCTAATATTGGCAATGGGGTGTTAAAGTCTCCCACTATTATTGTGTGGGAGTCTAAGTCTCTTTGTAAGTCATTAAGAACTTGCCTTATGTATCTGGGTGCTCCTGTATTGGGTGCGTATATATTTAGGATCATTAGCTCTTCTTGTTGCATTGATCCTTTTAACATAATGTAATGTCCTTCTTTGTCTCTTTTGATCTTTGTTGCTTTAAAGTCTAATGTATCAGAGATGAGAATTGCAGCTCCTACTTTTTTTTGCTCTCCATTTGCTTGGTAAATCTTCCTCCATCCCTTTATTTTGAGCCTTTGTGTATCCTTGCATGTGAGATGGGTTTCCTGGATACTGCACACCGATGGGTTTTGGCTTTTTATCCAATTTGCCAGTCTGTGTCTTTTGATTGGGGCATTTAGTCCATTTACATTTAGGGTTAATATTGTTATGAATGAATTTGATACTGGCATTTTGGTGCTAGCTGGCTGTTTTGCCCAATAGTTGATGCAGATTCTTCATTGTGTTGATTCTTTTTACCATTTGGCATGTTTTTGGAGTGGCTGGTACTGGTTGTTCCTTTATATGTGTAGAGCCTCTTTCAGGAGCTCTTGTAAAGCAGGCCTGGTGGTGATGAAATCTCTGAGTACTTGCATGTTCACAAAGGATTTTCTTTTTCCTTCACTTATGAAGCTTAGTTTGGCTGGGTAGGAGATTCTGGGTTGAAACTTCTTTTCTTTAAGTATGTTGAATATTGGCCCCCACTCTCTTCTGGCTTGTAGGGTTTCTGCTGAGAGATCTGCTGTGAGTCTGATGGGCTTCCCTTTGTGGGTAATCCGACCTTTCTCTCTGGCTGACCTTAGTATTTTCTCCTTCATTTCAACCTTGGTGAATCAGACGATTATGTGCCTTGGGGTTGCTCTTCTTGACGAATATCTTTGTGGTGTTCTCTGTATTTCCTGGACTTGAATATTGGCCTGCCTTGCTAGGTTGGGGAAGTTTTCCCAGATAATATCCTGAAAAATATTTTCCAGCTTGGATTCCTTCTCTTCGTCGCATTCAGGTACACCTATCAAACGTACATTAGGTCTTTTCACATAGTCCCACGTTTCTTGGAGAATTTGTTCATTCTTTTTTACCCTTTTTTCTCTATTCTTGCCTTCCCATTTTATTTCATTGAGTTGATCTTTGACCTCTGATATCCTTTCTTCTGCTTGGTCAATTCGGCTGTTGAAACTTGTGCATGCTCCGCGAAGTTCTCATGTTGTGTTTTTCAGCTCCATCAATTCACTTATATTCCTTTCTATTTTGTCCATTCTCGTTAGCATTTCATCAAATCTTTTTTCAAGGTTCTTAGTTTCTTTGCATTGCTTTAGAACATGTTCATTTAGTTCGCAGAAGTTTCTTACTACCCACCTTCTGAAGTCTGATTCTGTCATTTCAACACACTCGTTCTCCATCCAACCTTGTTCCCTTGCTGGTGAGGAGTTGTGATCCCTTTTAAGAGGAGAGGTCTTCTGGTTGCGAGTGTTTTCATCCTTTTTGCGCTGGTTTCTTCCCATCTTTATGGATTTATACACCTGTAGTCTTTAAAGTTGCTGGCTTTCAGATTGGGTCTCTGAGTGGACGTTCTATTTGTTGATGATGAGGTTACTTCTGTTTCTTAGTTCTCCTTCTAACAGTCTGGCCCCTCTGCTGTAGGTCTGCTGAGGTCCACTCCAGGCCGTGCTTGCCTGGGCATCACCTACAGCAGCTGCTGAACAGTAAGGGTTGCTGCCAGTTTTCTTCTTCTGCTATCTTTGTCCCAGGATACCCACCAAGTGTCAGTCTGATCTCTCCTTTATCAGGTGGCTCTTTGGATATACAGGGGTCAGGGAGCTGCTTTAGGAAACAGTCTGTTCTTTATAAGAGCTCAAATGCTGAGCTATGAGCTCCGTTGTTCATTCAGAGCTGCTGGGCAGGTACGTTTAAGTCTGCTGCAGCAGAACTCATAAACCGCTTTTTGTTCCCAGGTGCTCTGTCCCAGGGACTTAGGGCTTTATGAGTTTCCGTTGTACTACTGCCTTCTTTTTTTTTTTTCCTTCAAAGCTGCCCTGCCCAGCAAGGAGGGAGCCTAGTCACTGTCTGGTGCAGAGGCTTTGCTGAGCTGCTGTGGGCTCTGCCCAGCTGCCAAGTGAACTTCCCTGCAGTCCTGTTTATATGGGTGTAGTTAGAACTGCCTCGGCAATGGTGGCCCGCCTCTGTATTGGTGGACTCTCTCTGTAGTGGCGGGTTGCCTTGGCAATGGCTGGCTGCCTCAGCAATGGCGTCCCTAGTGGTGGAGTGCCTTGGTAATGGTGGACACCCCTCCCCCACAGAGCTGGACTGTCCCGGGTTCAGCTGCGCTTGCTGTCAAACTCTCAATCCAGAGAGTTTCTGATTGCTGTTCTTTTGTGGGGGTGGGACCAGCCGAGCCTCATCGCCTGGCTCCCTGCCTCAGAGCCTTTTTTTTTTTTTTAAGTTGGTGTTCCAGTCGCCTGTTGAAGAGGCGCCAAGATCTCTGTGTTTTCCTGTGTGGCGACTCACTGTGCTGGCTTAAACAGTGGCACTGAGATTCGTGGTGCTTTTTTTGCCATGGAATCTACTGTCCTGGTTCCCTGTTCAGTCCCCTTTTTAAACAGATGAATGGGCAACTTCCCGTGGCTCCAATCATCAGCCTAAAGGGCACCCAGACCGGTGTATTTTGTACAGAGAACCGCTACACTGGGGCACTGACAAAGCAGCTGCGCGGGGCAAAGCAGCCACGCCAGCCTACACAGCCGCGCTGGCCGAAACAGCTGCGCTGGCGACGCATGGGGCTCCTCCGCCTGGGGATTTCCTAGTCTGTGGGCAATAAAAATGTGGTGTCCACTCACCCTCTGCGCTTTCACTGGGAGCTGCAATCCTGAGCTGTTCCTAAATGGCCATACTGGATCGATCCCTCAACATTCTTAAAAAAAGAATTTTCAACCCAGAATTTCAAATCCAGTCAAACTAAGCTTCATAAGCCAAGGAGAAACAAAATCTTTTACAGACAAGCAAATGCTGAGAGATTTTGTCACCACCAGGCCTGTCTTACAAGTTCTGAGGGAAACACTAAACATGGAAAGAAAAAACAGGTACCAGCCACTGCAAAAACATACCAAATTGTAAAGACCATCGACATTATGAAGAAACTGCATCAACTAATGGGCAAAATAACCAGCTAGCATCATAATGACAGATCAAATTCACATATAACAATATTAACCTTAAATGTAAACAGGCTAAATGCCCCAATTAAAAGACACAGACTGGCAAATTGGATAAAGAGTCAAGACCCAACAGTGTGCTGTATTCAGGAGACCCATGCCACATGCAAAGACATACACAGGTTCAAAATATACGGATGGAGGAATGTGTACCAAGCAAATTGAAAACAAAAAAAAAAAAAAAAAAAAAAGCAGAGGTTGCAATCCTGCTCTCTGATAAGACAGACAACAAAGATCAAAGAGACAAAAAAGGGTATTACATAATGGTAAAGGGATCAATGCAACAAGAAGAGCTAACTATCCTAAATATATATGCACCTAATACAAGAGCACCCATATTCATAAAGCAAGTTCTTAGACACCTACAAAGAGACTTAGACTCCCACACAATAATACTGGGAGACTTCAACATCCCACTGTCAATATTAGACAGATCAATGAGACAGAATATTAACAAGGATATTCAGGACTGAAACTCAGCTCTGGATCAAGTGGACCTAATAGACGTCAACAGAACTCTCCACCCCAAATCAACAGAATATACATTATTCTCAGCACTGTGTCACACTTATTCTAAAACTGACTACATAAATGGAAGTAAAACACTCCTCAACAAATGCAAAAGAACAGAAATCATAACAAGCCATCTCTCAGAAAACAGTGCAATCAAATTAGAACTCAGGATCAAGAAACTCACTCAAAACCACACAACTACATGGAAACTGAACAACTTGCTCCTGAATGACTACTGGGTAAATAAAAAAATTAAGGCAGAAATAAAGAAGTTCTTTGAAACCAAGGAGAACAAAGACACAACGTGCCAGAATCTCTGGGACACATTTAAAGGAATGTCTAGAGGGAAATTTATAGCACTAAATGCCCACAAGGGAAAGCAAGAAAGATCTAAAATCAACACCCTAATGTCACAATTAAAAGAACTAGAAAAGCAAGAGCAAACAAATTCAAAAGCTAGCAGAAGACAAGAAATAACTAAGATCAGAACAGGTCTGAAGGAGACAAAGACACCAAAAAAAAAAAAAAACCTTCAAAAATCAATGAATCCAGGAGCTGGGTTTTTAAAAAAAATCAACAAAATAGATAGCCAGGCTAATAAAGAAGAAAAGAGAAAAGAATCAAACAGACACAATAAAAAATGATAAAGGGAATATCACCACTGATCCCACAGAAATACAAACTACCATCAGAGAATACTATAAACACCTCTATGCAAATAAACTAAAAAATCTAGAAGAAACAGATAAATTCCTGGACACACCCCCTCCCAAGAGCATGGAGGGCTCAGAAGAATACAGGAAGATAAGGGAAAGTTTGGAACTTCCTAAGGACTTGTTTAATTTTTATGACCAAAATGCTGATAGTGATATGGACAATAAAGTCCAGTCTGAGGTAATCTCAGATGGAAATGAGAAACTTATCGGAAATTAAAGTAAAGCTCACTCTTGCTATGCTTTAGCAAAGAGACTGGCAGCAGTGTACCCCTGCTCTAGGGATCTGTGGAACTTTGAACTTGAGAACAATGATTCAAGGTATCTGGCAAAAGAAATTTCTAAGCAGAAAAGCTTTCAAGATATAGCCTAGCTGCTTCCAATAGTGCTTGTGTGAGCAAAGAGACGTTTCAAAACTGGAACTTCTATTTAAAATGGAAGTAGAACATAAAAGTTTTGTTTTTGTGGTAAAAAACAAAAACCCATTTTCTGGTGAGGAATTCAAGCCTGCTGCAGAAATTTCCATAAGCAAAGAGAAGCCAAATGTTAATAGCCAAGAAAATGGGAAAATATCTCCAAGGCATTTCAGAGGCCTTCCTGGTAGCCCTTCCCATTATAGGTCCAGAGGTCTTAGAGGAAAGAGTGATTTCATGGACCAGCCCCAGTACCCCACTGCCCTGCCCAACCTCAGGACATTTCTCCCTGTATCCAAGTCACTTCAGCTCCAGCCATGGATAAAAGGGCCCCAGATATGTCTCAGGCTGCTGTTCCACAGTGTGCAAGCCCTAACCCTTGGCACTTCCATACTGTGTTAAGCCTGCAGGTACACAGAGGGTAAGAGTTAACAGTTGGGAGCCTCTGTCTAGCTTTCAGAGGTTGTGTGAAAACACCTGGATGTCCAGGCAAAAAGTCTGCTGCAGGGGCAGAGCCCTCATGGAGAATCTCTACGAGGGCAGTACAGAGGGGAAATGTGAGGTTGGGGCCCCACACAGATCTGCCACACATGGTAGTCCTCTTCTCACAGCTACCATGAAAGAGCTACTGTGAGAAGAGGGCTACTGTCTTCCAGACCTCAGAATGTTAGATCCACTGACAGCTTGCACTGTGCACCTAGAAAAGCCGCAGGCACTCAATGCCAGCTGTGAGAGCAGCCATGGGAGCTGAGCTCTGCAAAGCCACAGCCGTGGAACTGCACAAGGCCTTGGGAACCCAACCCTTGCATTAGTGTGGCCTGGATATGGGACATGGAGTCAAAAGAGATTATTTGGGAGTTTAAAGATTTAATGACTGCCCTGCTGGGTTTTGGACTTGCACAGGGCCCATAGCCCCTCTCTTTTGGCTGATTTCTCCCTTTTGGGATGGGCATATTTATCCAATGCCTGTACCCCCAGTGTATCTTGAAAGTAACTAACTTGTTTTTCATTTTACAGGCTTATAAGCAGAAGGGACTTGCTTTGCCTCAGATGAGACTTTGGACTGTGGACTTTTCAGTTAGTGTAGTGCTGAAATAAGTTAAGATTTGGGGAGCTGTTGAAAACAGATGATTATTTTTATTTTCCTTGAGACAAATTCTCACTCTGTCATCCCAGCTGGAGTGCAGTGGCATGATCTTGGCTCACCTCAACTTCTGCCTCCTGGGTTCAAGCAATTCTCCTGCCTCAGCCTCCTGAGTAGCTGGAACTACAGGCACGTGCCACCACACTCAGCTAATTTTTGTATATTTTTAGTAGAGATGGTGTTGCACCATGTGGGCCAGGCTGGTCTCAAACTCCTGACCTCAGGTGATCCACCTGCTTCAGCCTCCCAAAATGCTGGGAGTACAGGCATGAGCCACTGCACCCAGTCGATTATTGTATTTTGCAATGTGGGAGGACATAAGATTTGGGAAAGGTTCAGATATGGAATTATATGGTTTAGATTTGTGTCCACACCCAAATCTCATGTCAAATTGCCATCCCCAATGTAGTAGGAGAGGCCTGGTGGGAGGCGACTGGATCATGGGGCCAGATTTCCTTTTTGCTATTCTTTATAACAGTGAGATCTCATGAGATCTGGTTGTTTAAAAGTATGTAGCACCTTCACTCTTTTCCTCCTGATCCAGCCATGTAAGATGTGTGTCTGTTTCTCCTTCATCTTCTGCCATGGTTGAAAGTTTCCTGAGGACTTCCCAGCCATGCTTCCTGTACAGCCTGTGGAACCATGAGCCAATTAAACCTATTTTCTTTATGAATTACCCACTCTCAGGTATTTCTTTACAGCAGTGCAAGGCCAGATTAATATAGCTTCTACTAAATCTGAATCTCTAGTAAGCATTAGAATAATCTCAGATGCTTATTTAAAATGCAGGGTCCCAAATGCTACCACCAGAGATTGTGTTTAGGTATGTCTGATGGGGATCTAAGGAAACTATATTTTTAACATGTATAACAGGATGCTAAAAGGGCAGCATCTCTATGTCAGTGTCAACTGAGGTGTCATACCAAACAGGATCCCATCAGGAAAGGGATGACACACTGAAGCGAGATAACTGAGGGATGTTTCATAAAGGCAGAATTCACAAAAGGTGTGAGCAGGGTATAGGGAAGCCACAAAGGGTAATGCAACACCCTAGGACTAGTAACAGTAAGGCATCTATTAACTTCCTTAGACCCAAAAAGGCAAGGAAAGAGACTGGTTACCAGAATCAGAGGGTACAGGCAGTGGGTGGAGAGAACTGCTTGACAAAAGCTGTGTTGTCTATTGAGGGAAGCAGGCAGCCCAAGGAAACCCAAAGAGGGAACCCAGAGAAACAACACCCCCACCTTACTCTCCCCACTTCTTCCTGCTTCTTCTAATACTCTCAATTGATAAATCTCAACAGGAAGTCAGAGGGTTCCCTTGGGAGCACATTGATACAGTTTATGCCGCTCAGCCTCTTGGGCTGCACAAGAGGACAGAGGGGACTTGAGAGAGATTCTGGGGGGACAAAATGAAATGTCCTGCACTGGCACTAATATGGCAGATATCAAAGTAAGTGTAAATCACACCCCTCACTCACTCACTCCTCCCATGTGCAGAATCCATAAAATAAATTATTAAAACTAGTTCAATAACATGGGCTGCTTCATCTAAACAAGGATATAAAAAAGGGTCAGAGTATGAAAAGAGAGGGGACTCCCAGAAGATCATTCATAGAGCCTGAAATGTGTTCCTGGCTATTGAAAGACAGCAGGCTCAACTTACTGCTAAAAAAGTGACAATGTCTGAGGATATATATATATGAAAACTTGAATATATCCCTTACCCCCATAAATTCTGGGAACACAGACTGAACTCAGCCCCACCAGCTTAGTTTAGTCTGTGCTTCCAGAATTTATGGGGGTAATGGATACATGCATGTTTACTCTATGCCAGATAGGTCTTATAGGACAGTGAGCAGGACTTAAATTGTTTTAGATTCTGCTGCAGAGAACTTCCTAAAGCACAAGTCAGTGTGGAGTGGATCTCCAAACAAAACTAGAATAGTGAGAGAAAAAAACCAAAGCTGCACTTAGATTACATCCCACTTGGCAATGTTTATTCAATGAATCAGTTACACAATATAGTGATTCTGATGCTGGTTATCAAGAAAAAGTTTTTGTGAAACACTGTTCTGGGCTATTGAAATCTGCCTAGGTATGGTAAAATGGGCAGGAAAAAAAAGATTTTATTGTGGTGTTCTTATTCTTGGAATTAGAATTGAATGAAGTAGTTAATGTAAACTCTAAATTCAGATGCCTGTAAAGAAAACACAGGTCTACCATTTATTGCCTGAGTAATCTTCCACAAGTTACCCAGCTTCTTTAAGTATCAAGATCACCATTTACAAACTAAGTGCGATAATAGTACATACTTCCAAGTATTGTGAGGATTAAACAGGATGGTCCAGATTCCTTGGCAGAGTGCCTGGCACACAGTAATATATAATTGTTACTTTTATAATTCAAAAAACATTTATAGAGTTATTACTACATGCTATATTTAAGTTCTGATATACAAATAACTAAGTTCTACTATGAAGCCTAATTCACCTAAATTCATCCTCCTCTAATTTTCATAGAATATTTGTTTTGTGCTAAAACACTCAAATCCTGAATAAAAACTTTTGATACATGAAGCTAACCTACTGGTTTTCCCACGAGGAAAGGTGATAGGTTAGTTAGTTAAGAATTATTTATTAAGATCTCAGCTTGCACTGAAAGCTACATTATATGCAGTGAGAAGCATTATTATTCAAGCTGAATATACACATGCCAGAGGGATGTTGCCCAGTGGCACACTCAGAGGGAATAGCATTTACAGAAAATTTCCTGCAGGAATAGAGTTTTGATCGAGATAAGAATCAACAGATTAACCCTTAGTAATACAGCTGATGTGGGAGGCTTTTCAGGTGGCGGAAAATAGCCTGGCAAAGGTGAAGAACTGGGCATTAAGTAGTCATGAACTGGGCACCACACACAGCAAGACTCCAGAGAGGAGCAGATGGGCTGTGCTGGGACAAGAAGTGAGGTCAAATAAGGAGAAAACCTCTCCTGTTGTAAATCATCCAACTCTAGTACATCAAAGTTCATTTATGCGCCCTCCAAAAATGTGTATAATCAGTAGCAATTGCTACAGTTCCCAAAATGAGGGTTTTCTGCATCTCTCTGAAAATTAAGTAAAAATTGGTATTGTAAGAGAAACTGTAGGTAATCAATGAATATTGCTATTGAAAATTCAGGCATTTCTATAGCTGAGCATAGAACACAAGGAAGAAGTTTGAGAATTAATTATATCTTCTTGGTCTTTTAGAAATTTCTCAGATTCCCATTTTCCTCTCCTGTGAATTAGGTAAAATTGCTAATACACTCACCTTTCATGCTAAAGTTTAACAACACACTCACAATAATTATTCTTCAGAAAATGTCCTTGGAGTGTGATAGATTTGGGGGGATAATGAATTCTGCTTCCTTCCTTTTTCACTCACCTCAGATCACTACCAGCACCAATTCTAATCAATTTTAAACTTGAATAAAAATTCATAAGGTTTCAAATGATCAAACGACATGTTTATTTCTGCAATGATTAATTTCCTGAAAAAGGAGGCAAAGTTCCCAAAGAAATTATTGACACTAGGTTTGAAGACAATGAAAACCCTAAGAACGTTTACACCGCCTTTATTCCCAACCTGAATGGTTTTTAAGACCAAGAAAGACATGAGATCAGGGAAAGAAAAGAAAGCAACCCTCTCTCATGGGAAGACTTAAAAAAGTACTCAACATGGCAAAAAGTAAAATCTCTTTACAATTCTGGTGATGGAGAATAGAACCAATACCTGAATCTTACGCTAATGGTGCTAAATATATTTTTTAAAGTAATTCTCATGTTTATAGAACAGGAGAACAGAAATTGACTCATGGCATATCTGAAATGCATAAAAATGATACATCACTGCCATCATATTTGCAAATTGAGTAATAAGGAAGTAATGTATCCCAAGCCCCAGACAGACACATCCAGAAAAATTAAACTCCTGCATTAAAAGAATTGTACCAGCAAGCCTCCTCCAGCGAGGCTAGTTTCTTTTATCACAATCTAGTTTCCATTTAATTAACCTATGGGTCAGCACTTCCAGAAAACTGTTGGCAATATCTCAAATAGAGAGATAAATGTGTAAAAGGGACTGCTCAGGGAGGAATTCTGGGAACATGATGGCAGCCACAATATAGTTTTAAATCTCCCCATCCCACCGCACCCACTCCATAAAAACAGGCAAAGCAAGTAGAATATCAAAACCAAAAACTCACAGCCAATATTTACATTATGGTAACAATGAGGTGCTAAAATTTCCCCAGCAATCTGAAAATATGAGCAGATAAACCACCAGCCAGCCACAAGACCTATAGGGTATCTGCTACCATGTAAAAGATAAGAGAAAGAAGCAGAATATCTAAGGGATCTGAGAACAGGAAAAATATCTAAGGGATCTGAGAACAGGAAAACTCAAAAAAAAATCAACCAGTGGTCACTGGAAAGCACAGTAGGCCAAATGTGGACAGTGGCTGAGACTCGAAAGAAGTGCACATTCCAATTTATAGTGCAAAAGGTTCTCAGTAAGGAAGAGCTGAAGGGGCTGAAGGAGGGTGGCTCTTATAAAATCTCAAAATTAAGAAACAAAAGCTTCCTTCCAGGACAAAAACCCATGGAGAAACTGCTGGGTGTGGATGCCAACTTGAGCAGGACAGGAATAACAGGGATAAAAAAGGAGAGAGGTTGAGAGAGGAGACCCAGATTAAAAACTGTGAATGGAAGTACACATAAATACAGTTAATTTAGTCAAAGTTGTCTGGTCAATTCAGCGTGACCATTAAAATGAACACAGTCATCCAAAGCTAATGCTTTTTCCATTTTTATTAAGAAGTTTGTTATCATATGGGCAAAGACTGAGAATACGAAACAAAATAAAGCTTACAAAATAAATGAATACAGGAATATTATACTCGAATATAGTTTTTTCAGTTATAGGATTCTGGGAGAAAAATGTATAGTTTGATGTCAGAAGGCTGAATATTACAATTCTTTTCTTACTTTATTAAAACAATGCGTTTATTTCACATGTGTATATTTGTCTCCCACCATTTCCATGTCTGGCCACTGCAACTGCTATATCCTAGCATACATTTCATACATACTTAAAACCAAGCAAAGGGTGGAGTTCCATCTTTAAAAATCAAATAGGCATTTTGGAAAACACATTCTTAGCAGTGGAACCTAGACATTTATCAAACACAGTATGGAAAGCTCTTAATCTGTGTTATCAAACAGTCATCCAGAGATCAACTGTTATAGAAATCAAATAAGAAGGGAAAATTTTTTTTGAGAGAGAGTCTCACTCTGTCCCCCAGGCTGGAGTACAGTGGCAAGATCTCAGCTCACTGCAACCTCTGCCACCCGGGTTCAAGCAATTCTCCTGCCTCAACCTCCTGAGTATCTGGGATTACAGACAACCGCCACTGTACCCAGCTAATTTTTGTATTTTTAGTAGAGATTGGGTTTCACCATCTTGGTCAGGCTGGTCTTGAACTCCTGACCTCGTGATCCACCCACCTCAGCCTCCCAAAGTGCTGGGATTACAGGCATAGGCCACTGCACCCACCCTAAGAAGGGAAATTTTTAACAAACTGTTTAAACTATTTTCTTAGGGAGACTTTCTCCACTGCCAGAGATCTTGAATAGCCTCCTGGTTATTCATCCAAAAATAATTATTTACATAACTGATGAACTGGGCTCCCACTTTGGGAAGACAACCACCTTTTTCTATACTTGCTTGCATTTTGGCTTTGGCATCTTCCACAGAACTAGGTCCTTTTGGTGTTTTGAGAGTTTTTTTCCTTCAGATCTCATGAGAACTCAAAAAAAAAAGAAAAAAAAAAAGGAGTTTTTTTTCCTGTTTGTTGAAGAATTCTTGACCTTTCGATCTTCTAGTTAATGATTTTTAGTCTTTTTCCATTCTGGTTTGATATTTGGCAGGAGTTTCTCATACAGATTTGCTCACTGGAGCTTTTTCTTCAGTTTCCTCATTATCAAAATCATCATCATCATCTTCATCAGCAGCAAGTTTTACTTTTCTCTTTGGAACCTTGCTATCACCTCCAGAGGTGAATTGCCTTCTAGATATACTTAAAAGTTTTACATCCTTCTCCTCTTCCTCTTCTGACTCTGCATCTTCCTAAATAGCTACTAAGTGCTGTCCACTAATAGGCACTGGTCCTGAACTATACTTCAACCGGAAGACCACAGGTGGCGTATTTCAAAGCTCTCAAGGGGCAAAAGCAAAAACTGACAAAAAGGATCTAATTAAAGAGCTTCTGCACAGAAAAAGAAATTATCATCAGAGTGAATAGACAACCTACAGAATGAGAGAAAAATTTTGCAACCTATTTATCTGACAGAGTTCTAATATCCAGAGTCTACAAGGAACTTAAACAAGTTTACAAGAAAAAAACAAACAACCCATTAAAAAGTGGGCAAAGGACAGGATCAGACAGTTCTCAAAAGAAGACGTTTATGCAGCCAACAAACATGAAAAAATGTTCAACATCACTGATCATTAGAAAAATGCAAATCAAAAACACAATGAGATACCATCTCACACCAGTCAGAATGGCAATTATTAAAAAGTCAAGAAACAACAGATGCTAGCAAGGCTGCAGAGAGACAGGAATGCTTTTACACTGTTGGTGGAAATATAAATTAGTTCAACCATTGTGGAAGACAGTGTGACGATTCCTCAAAGACTTAGATCCAGAAATACCAATTAATTCAGCAATCCCATTACTGGGTATATACCAAAAAAAAAAAAATCATTCTATTATAAAGATATATGCATGTGTATGTTCACTGAAGCACTATTCACAATAGCAAAGACATGAAATCAACCCAAATACCCATCAGTGATAGACAGGATAAAGAAAATGCGGTAAATATACACCATGGAATACTATGCAGTTATACAAAGGAATGAGATCATGCCCTTTGCAGGGACATGGATGACGCTGGAAACCATCATTCTCAGCAAACTAACACAGGAACAGAAAACCAAACACTACATGTTCTCACCGATAAGTGGGAGCTGAACAATGAGAACACATGGACACAGGGAGGGAAACAACACACACTGGGACCTGCCAGGGGTAGAGGTGACAGCATCAGGAAAAATAGCTAAGGCATACATACTAGGCTCAGTACATAGGTGATGCGTTAATAGGTGCAGCAAACTGTCATGGCACACATTTACCTACATAACAAACCTGCACATCCTGCACATGCACCCCAAAACTTAAAATAAAAAACTTAAAAAGCCCTTAAAGGAAACCATTGGCTATGAAGACATTGTCAAAGTTGCCTGTGTTATTTTAATTCACCGGCCTTCAACATTCATTGCCTCTGCTTCAACAACATACAATTAATCCTTTGCACCAGCCTCTAAACTAACTATTCTTTTTTTTTTTTTAGAATCCAAATATATGTTTATAGGATTAAATTTGATATTAATTTACAAATTTGTGAATAAGTGAACAATCCAGTTTTTAAAGTTTTATTTTATTTGGAATTTTCACATAATAATTGCACATATGTATAGGGTACAGTGTGTTTCAATGCATGTGTACATTGCAAAATGATCATTTATGCTAAATGCTCAAAGTATTTAGCATATCTATTATTTTAAACATTTATCGTTTATTTAAACATTTTCATTTATCGTTTCTTAATGATAACATTAAACTCCTTTCTTCTAGCTACTCAGAAATATACAATATATTACTACTAGCTATAGTCTCTGTAACAAACCTACACATTCTGCACATGTATCCCAGAACTTAAAGTTAAAATAAAATATGAAAAAATGCTCATCATCACTGCTCATTAGAGAAATGCAAATAAAAACCACACTGAGATGCCATCTCATGCCAGTTAGAATGGCAATCATTAAAAAATATGGAGATGGAAAGGAGCAAGATGGCTCTGGACTGCAGTTCCCAGTGAGAACAACACAGAGGGTGAGTGATTACTGCATTTCCAAACGAGTTATTACTGCCCACAGACCATGAGAGTCCCGGGCTGAAAAGCACCATGAGTTTTCGGCATGGCTTTTTCAGCCAGTGCAGCAGGTCTCTAGACAAAAACTCAACCAAATCTGGGCAGCCATTTCAACTGGCGCCTGAAATGCCTGGGAGACAGAGCCACCCATTCAACTGAAAAAAGAGGCTGAAACAGGGAGCCAGGTAATCTGGCTCAGTGGGTCCCACCCCCACAAAGACCAGCTATCTGAAATGCTCTGGACTGAGAGTTTCACAGCAAGCCCAGCTGTACCCAAGACAGTCCAGCTCTGTAGGGAGAAAGGGGGTCCGCCATTACCGAAGCAGTACACCACTACCAAGGCAGTCCATCATTACTGAGACAGTCTGTCATTACCAAGGCAGTCCGCTATTAATGAGGCAATCCACCATTACTGAGGCTGTCCACCATTACAGAGACAGTCCACCATTACTGAGGCAGACTGCCATTACCGAGTCACTTCTAACTAAACCGCTATAAACAAAACCACGAGGAAGTTGACCCAGGAGACAGGTAGAGCCCATGGCAGCTCAGCAACGCCTCTGCTGGCAGACTGTGACTAGGATAATTACTTGCTGGTCAGGGTATCTCTGAAAAAAGGCAGCAGCAGGTCAGGAACTTATAAATAAAGCCCAACCTTCCCAGGACAGAGCACCTGGGAAAAAAAAGGTGGTTATGAGTTTCGCTGCGGCAGACTTAAACATACCCTGCCCAGCAGCTCTGAACAGAACAACGGAGCTCACAGCTCAGCACTTAAGCTACTATAAGGGGCAGATGATCTCCTGAAGTAGCTCCCTGACCCCCGTATATCCAAAGAGACACCTCATAAAGGAGAGATCAGGCTGAAATTTGGCGGGTATCATTTTGGGATGAAGATAACAGAAGAAGAAACTGGCAGCAAGCCTTACTGTTCTGCAGACACTGCAGGTGATCCCCAGGCAAGTAGGATCTGGAGTGGACCTCCAGCAGTCCTTCAGCAGAGGGGCCTGTTAGAATGAAAACTAAAAAACAGAAGGAAATAACTTCATCATCAAGAAAAAGGACGTCCACTCAGAGACTCCATACAAAAGTCACGAACTACAAAGACCCCAGGTAGATACATCCACAAACATGGAAAGAAACCAGCACAAAAAGGAAGAAAACACCTAAAAAACCAGAATGCTTCTCCTCCTCCAAGGGATCACAACACCTCACCAGCAAGGGAACAAAGCTGCATGGAGAATGAGTCTGATGTATTGACAGAAACAGGCTTCAAAAGGTGGGTAATAACAAACTTCTCTGAGCTAAAAGATCATGTTCTAACCCAATGCAAAGAAACTAAGAACCTCGAAAAAAGGTTTGATGAAATGCTAACGAGAATAAACAGCTTAGAGAAGAATATAAATGAATAGATGGAGCTAAAAAAACACTACATAAGAACTTCGTGAAGCATACACAAGTTTCAATAGCACAATTGAACAAGCAGAAGAAAGGATATCAGAGATGGACGATCAACTCAATGAAATGAGAAGGTAAGATTAGAGAAAAAAGAGTAAAAAGAAATGAATAAAGCCTCCAAGAAATACGGGATTATGTGAAAACACCTAATCTACGTTTGATCAGTGTACCTGAATGTGATGGACAGAATGAATCCAAGCTGGAAAACGCTCTTCAGGATATTATCCAGGAGAACTTCCCCAACCTAGCAAGGTAGACCAATACAGCTAGTGCTCAACTTATGACCACTATCGGGACCACGGACTGGTCGTAACACGATTTGGTCGTAAGTTGAGTAGGCTATATGTACAATTGAAATGGTGCACACGGAGATGGTAGTGCTGCCAGAAGCTGGTCCGCACTGTCGTACGCCCAGCTGGGCACCGTTTGCGCTGCCAGATGTGGAGCAGTCGTGGCTAGCGATTGTGGTCATAAAGTCAAATCGTCGTAGTTGCATAGGCGGTAAATCGATCAATACCTGTACTCATGTCCAGGAAATACACAGAACACCACAAAGGTATTCCTCAAGAAGAGCAACCCCAAGGCACATAATCGTCAGATTGACCAAGGTTGAAATGAAGAAAAAAAACTAAGGTCAGCCAGAGAAAAAGGTCGGGTTACCCACAAAGGGAAGCCCATCAGACACACTGGATGTCTCGGCAGAAACCTTACAAGCCAGAAGAGATGGGGGGCCAATATTCAACATCCTTAAAGAAAAGAACTTTCAACCCAGAATTTCATATCCAGCCAAACTAAGCTTCATAAGCAAAGGAGAAATAAAATCCTTTACAAACAAGCAATTGCTGAGAGATTACGTCACCACCAGACCTGCCTTACAAGAGCTCCTGAAAGAAGCACTAATCATAGAAAGGAACAACCAATACCAGCCACTCCAAAAACGTACCAATGGTACAGAGCATCGACATAATGAAGAAACTGGGTCAATTAATAGATAAAACAACCAGCTAGCATCAAAATAGCAGGATCAAATTCATACGTAACAATAGTAATCTTAAATGTAAATGGGGTAAATGCCCTAATAAAAAGATATAGACTAACAAACTGGATAAAAAGTCAAAACCCATAAGTGTGCTGTATCCAGGAAATCCATCTCACATGCAAGGACACACATAGGCTCAAAATAAAGAGATGGAGAAAAATTTACCAAGCAAATGTAGAGCAAAAAAAAGCAGGAGTTACAATCCTAGTCTCTGATAAAATAGACTTTAAATCAATAAAGATCAAAATAGACAAAGAAGGGCTTACATAATGGTAAAAGGATCAATGCAACAAGAAGAGGTAACAATCCTAAATATATACGCACCCAATACAGGAGCAACCAGATACATACAGCAAGTTCTTAATGACCTACAAAGAGACTTAGACTCCCACACAATAATAGTGGGAGAATTTAACACTCCACTGCCAATATTAGACAAATCAACGAGACAGAATATTAACAAGAATATCGAGGACTTGAACTCAGATCTGGACCAAGCAAATCTAAAAGACATATACAGAACTCTCCACCCCAAATCCACAGAGTATACATTCTTTTCAGCACCACATCACATGTACTCTAAAATTGACCACATAATTGGAAGTAAATCACTCCTCAGCAAATGCAAAACAACAGAAATAATAACAAACAGTCTCTTAGACCACAGTGCAATCAAATTAGAAATCAGGATTAAGAAACTAACTCAGAACTGAACAACTTCATGGAAACTGAACAATGGGCTCTTGAATGTCAACTGTATAAACAATGAAGTGAAGGCAGAAATAAAGATGTTCTTCAAAACCAATGAGAATGAAGACACAACATACCAGAATCTCTGGGACACATTTAAAGCAGTGTCTAGAGGAAAATTTATAGCAATAAATGCCCACATGAGAAGCAAGGAAAGATCTAAATGAGAAACCCTATCATCAAAATTGAAAGAGCTAGAGGAGTAAGATCAAAAAAACTCAAAAGTTAGCAGAAGAGAAGAAATAACTAAGATCAGAACAGAAACGAAGGAGCTAGAGACACACACCAAAAAAAACCCTTCAAAAAATCAATAAATTCGGAGCTGGTTTTTGGAAAAGATCAACAAAATAGATGACCATTAGCCAGATTAATTTTTTTTAAAAGAGAGAATAATCAAATAGATGCAATAAAAAACGATCAAGTGTACATCACCACCGATTCCGCAGATAAACAAACTACCATCAGAGATCGCTACAAACAACTCTATGCACATAAACCAGTAAACCTGGAAGAAATGGATAAATTCCTGAACACTTGCACCCTCCCAAGCCCAAAGCAGGAAGAAGTCGAAACCCTGAATAGACCAATAACAAGGGCTGAAGTTGAGGCAGGAATTAATAGCTTACCAACTAAAAAAAGCCCAGGTCCAGATGGGTTCATAGCCAAATTCTACCAGACAAACAAAGAGGAGTTGGTATAACTCCTTCTGAAACTATTCCAAACAATCCAAAAAGAGGGAATCTTTCCCAAATCATTTTATGAGACCAACATCATCCTGATACCAAAACCCAGCAGAGACTCAACAAAATAAGAAAACTTCAGGCCAATATCCATGATGAACATAGATGCAAAAATCTTCAATAAAATACTGGCAAACTAACTGCAACAACATATCAAGAAGCTTATTCATCACGATCAAGTAGGCTTTATTCCAGGGATGCAAGGCTTCTTCAACATATGCAAGTCTATAAATGTAATCCACCATATAAACACAACCAAAGACAAAAACCACATGATTATCTGAATAGACGCAAAGAAGGCCTTCAACAAAATTCAATGGCCCTTTATGCTAAAACTCTCAATAAACTAGGTATCAACAGAATGTTTCTCAAAATGATACAAGCTATTTACGACAAACCCACAGCCAATATCATCCTGAATGGGCAAAAGCTGAAGCATTCCCTTTGAAATCTGGCACTAGACAAGGATGCCCTCTCTCACCACTCCTATTCAATATAGTATTGGAAGTTCTAGCCAGAGCAATCAGGCAAGGAAAAGAAATAAAGGGTATTCAGTTAGGAAAGGAGGAAGTCAAATTGTCTCTATTTACAGACGACATGACTGTATATTTAGAAGACCCCATGGTCTCAGCCCCAAATCTCCTGAAACTGATAAGCAACTTCAGCAAAGTCTCAGCAAATAAAACCAATGTGCAAAAATCACAAGCATTCCTATACACCAATAACAGACTAAACAAGAACCAAATCAAGGATGAACTGCCATTCACAATTGTTACAAAGAGAATAAAATACCTAGTAATACAACTAACAAAGGATGTAAAGGACCTCTTCAAGGAGAACTACAAACCACTGCTCAACGAAATAAGAGAGGACACAAAGAGATGGAAAAACATTCCATGCTGATGGTTAGAAAGAATCAATATTTACAAAGTAATTTACAGATTCAACGTTATCTCAATCAAGCTACCTCTGACCCTCTTCACAGAACTGGAAAATATCAACTTAAAGTTCATATGGAACCAAAACAGAGCCCACATACCCAAGGCAATCCTAAGCAAAAAGAACAAAGCAGGAGGCATCGCACTACTTGGCTTCAAACTATACTACAATGCTACAGTAATCAAAACAGCATGGTACTGGTACCAAAACAGAGAGATAGACCCATGGAACAGAACAGAGGCCTCGGAGGCAACACAACACATCTACAACCATCTGATCTTTGACAAACCAGACAAAAACAAGCAATGGGGAAAGGATTCCCTGTTTAATAAATGGTGTTGGGAAAACTGGCTAGCCATGTGCAGAAAGCAGAAACTGGACCCCTTCCTGACACCTTACACTAAAATTAACTCCAGATGGATTAAAGACTTAAACGTAAGACCTACCCCATAAAACCTTAGAAGAAAACCTAGGCAAAACCATTCAGGACATAGGCATAGGCAAGGACTTCATGACTAAAACACCAAAATCATTGGCAACAAAAGCCAAAATAGACAAATGGGATCTAATTAAACTCCATAGCTTCTGCACAGCAAAAGAAATAATCATTAGAGTGAATCAGCAATCAACAGAGTGGAAAAAAATTTTTGCAATCTAACCATCAGACAAAGGGCTAATATCCAGAATCTACAAAGAACTAAAACAGATTTACAAGAAAAAACAAACAAGTGTATTCAAAAGTAGGTGAAGGATATGAACAGAGGCTTTTCAAAAGAAGACATATATGAGGCCAACAAAGATATGATAAAATACTCATCATCACTGGTCATTAGAGAAATGTAAATCAAAACCACATTGAGATACCATCTTATGCCAGTTAGAATGGTGATTATTAAAAAGTTTGGAGACAACAGATGCCAGAGAAGATGTGGAGAAATAGGAACACTTTTACACTGTTGGTGGGAGTGTAAATTAGTTCAACCATTGTGGAAGACAGTGTGGCGATTCCTCAAGGACCTAGAAATAGAAATTCCATTTGACCCAGCAATCCCATTACTAGGTATATATCCAGAGGATTATAAATTGTTCTATTATAAAGACACATGCACATATATGTTCACTGCAGCACTGTTTACAATAGCAAAGACCTGGAACCAACCCAAATGCCCATCGATGAACAGGGAATATGTGGCACATATACACCACGGAATACTATGGAGCCATAAAAAACGATGAGTTCGTGTCCTTTGTAGGAACATTGATGAATCTGGAAACCGTCATTCTCAGCAAACTGACACAAGAACAGAAAATCAAACACCACATGTTCTCACTCACAGGTGGGTTTTGAACAATGAGAACACATGGACACAGGGAGGGGAGCATTGCACACTGGGGTCTATTGGGGGTAACGGGAGGTACAGTGTTGGGTAGGGAGGTTGGGGAGGGATAACATGGGGAGAAATGCCAGATATAGGTGACTGGGGGATGGAGACAGCAAACCAAACCACATTGCCATGTATGTATCTATGCAACAATCCTGCATGTTCTGGACATGTATCCCAGAACCTAAAGTGTAATAAAATATATTTTAAAAATAAAAATAAATAATAAAAATTTAGAAGTGAACAATAAAAAAGTAATCTAATTACTCATGAAAAAAATGGTAGAAAGTAGTGTAATGGTTACCAGAGGCTGGGGAGAGGAGGGCATGGGGGGATAGGGAGAGATTGGCCAAAAGGTACAAAGTTACAGTTACGAAAATTAATTTCTGGTATTGTAAACTGACTATTCTTAAAGATAACCAGTGCCCATTTTCTTCCTTGTCCACTTTAAAGTACTAATCTTTGTTGGCCTATAGCTCATGACAAAAAAGATAGTTGTAGGGCCTCAGTGGGGTCGTCACCATGTCCACTTGGTGATGGCATACACTCAGGTGGGAGAGAAGGCAGACAGCAATAAACAACTACTGTTCCAGAGAACAGCCACATAGGATGGAATCACACCAGGACGACGAGGTATGCCTTTCTACGTTCGTAGTATAACATACAACAGTGCTGAATGTTTGTCCTCCAAAACTCATGTTAAAATTTGGCTGTCATTGTGGCAATGTTAGGAAATGGGACCTTTGGGAAGTGATAGGGACAGGAAGGCTCTGATGTCATGGGTGAGATTAATGCCATTATAAAAGGGCAAAAACAAATTCAGTCCCCTTTTGGCCTCTTTGTCTTTCCACCTTTTGCCATGTGATGACGCAGCAAGAAGTCCCTCACCAAACATCAGTGTTTTGATCTTGGACTTCTCATCCTCCAGAACTGTGAGAAAATAAATTTCTATTCATTATAAATTAATATGTGATATTCTGTTTTTGCAACACAAACAGACTAAGATAAATGGCAACTAACATTTATTGAGAGTTCAGTCTGTAACAGGCTCTGTTCATTACTTCATATGAGTGATCTCATTTAATCATCATACCATCATTATCCTGATTTTAAAGATGAGGAAACTGAAGCTAAGAGAAGTAGCTAGTCTAAGGCAACACAGCTAATAAATGTCAGAGCCAGATTCAAATCCAGATCTGTTTGATTCCAAAACTCATTTATTATTTTCAGTAAAAATTCATGTCATAAAACAACATGAAATTGAAAACTTAAACCTGGCGTTAATAAACAATATATCCCAAATGGCTAAACTTTACATTTCACTGACTCTCTTAATAGTTTCTATCTAAAAGACATGGTTAAACAAACAAAATTCCTTGAAGTAAATATGTAAACTGGTCCCATAAGATAGCTGACAACAAAGGTCTTCATTCATGTCTCCACAGATCTTTTGTGGCAGGAGGGGGACTATTTCTCACTACAGGGATATGATACCTCTGCTGTATCTATCCAGATTCTACTTAACTTTCAAACCTCAGTTCATTCCCTTCTTTCATGTATCTTTATACTATCATTCTGGAAATTACTTCTACTTAATTCCAACAGCTATGCTTACTGTATCTAACACACGACTTAGCATATAATTACTCCCCGATTATAGTAAGAGTGCTTTGAATAACAGGGGCCAAATTTGATTTCATGCCTGAAACAAGAAAACAAACAAAATGTATAAAACAATGATTTTCAAGACAGTGGAGAGCAGGTGATGATCCCTGAGAGACTAGAAATGAGTAAGGGGAGGCCTACAATTGTACCAGTTTACTGCCTTGAGGGTTTCTGGACAGTGGCCCAGGAAAAAGGAATCCAGTGGAGCCCAGCCAACTCACTCAGTTGAGAAGACAGAGCTGAGTCTGGGGAGCCCAAGTCAACTAGAGTTTGCACAATAGAGTACCAAAGAGGAGAAACTTTCATAGAGAGAAGCCTCCAGAGATCTACAGAGACTCTCTCTTAAAAAATTGAGCAAGGTACTGATTTGCACATGAATGTACTTTTGCTTTTTTTTTTTTTTTTGAGACAGAGTCTCACTCTGTTGCCTAGGCTGGATGGTATGATCTCGGCTCACCACAACCTTAACTTCCCAGGTTCAAGCAATTCTCCTGCCTCAGCCTCCCAAGTAGCTGGGACTATAGGCATACACCACCATGCCTGGCTAATTTTTGTATTTTTAGTAGAGATGGGGGTTTTACTATGTTGGCCAGGCTGGCCTCAAACTCCTGACTCCATGACCTGCCGGCCTCAGCCTCCAAAAGTGCTGGTATTACAGGCATGAGCCACCACACCTGGCCTTCTTATTTAAAAAATAAAAGTTTATTATTTAGAGCAATTTTACAGTAAAACTGAGTGGAAAGTACAGAAAGTTCCATAGACAACTGATTTTTTAGAAAGATAAGATAATTTAGTGGAAAAAGGATCACCTTTTCAACAAATTGGCTGTAATAATTGGATCGCAAGATGTATAAATGAAGGAGAAAGAAGGAAGAAGAAAAAGGAGGATAAAGAGGAGAAAGAAGACAAAAGAAGAAACAGAAGGAGAAGAAGAAAGAGAAAAAGAAGGAAGAAGAGGAGGAGCAGAAGGAGGAAAGAAGAGAAAGGAGATGAAGGAAGAGGAGGAGGAGCAGGAAGGAAAGAAAGGAGAAGGAGGAGGAGCAGGAGGGGGACAGGGAGGAGGAGGAGTTCATACCTCACATAGCCTGTAATAATTAACTCAAAATGGATCACTGACCTAAATGTAAAGCTGAGAAATTTTTACAAGAAAATACAGGAGAAAATCTTTGAGACCTTGGGCTAAATAGTAATTTCTTAGATATCATATAAAACACATGATCCATAAAAGAAAAAATAATAAATTGAACCTCATCAAAACTCAGAACTTTTACTTGTCAAAACACTCTCTTAAGAGAATGAATTAACACAAACCACAGACTGGGAAAAATACTTGCAAATCACTTATCTGATAAAGTACTTGTATTCAGGGTTTTGGTTTGTTTGTTTCATTTTGTTTTGTTTTTTAAAACAGTCTCACTCTGTCACCCAGCCTGGAGTGAAGTGGCACAACCTCAGCTCACTGCAATTTCCACCTCCCAGGTTCAAGCGACCCTCCTTTCTCGGCCTCCTGAGTAGCTGAGACTGCAGGTGCACACCAGCATGCCCAGCTTATTTTTTGTATTTTTAGTAGAGATGGGTTTCACCATATTGGCCAGGATGGTCTCAATCTCTTGACCTTGTGATCTGCCAGCCTCAGCCCCGCAAAGTGTTGGGATTACAGGCGTGAGCCACTGTGCCTAGCCATATTTTTTTAACTCTCAAAATAATAATCAGGGAAAGAATTTGGCAAATAATTTGAATAGGCGCTTCACCAAAGAAGTAATGGATGACAAATAAGCTCACAACAGGATGCTCAACATCATTAGTTGTTAGGGAAATACAAATTAAAGTCACAGTGAGATATCTCTCCACATGTATTAGAATGGCTAAAATTTTAAAATCTGACCATCCCAAATGCTACTGAGGATGCAAAGGAACTGGAATGCTCACACACTGCTAATGGAAATATATAATGAACCTATCACTTTGGAAAATAATTTGATGGTATCTTAAACAGCAAACATATACCTATTATATGAGCTGGCCATTCCACTTCTAGGTATTACCCAAGAGAAGTGAAAGTACATGTCCATTTGTACATGAATATTCACAGCAACTTTATTTATAAGAGCTAAAACTATATATAACTCCATATTCCTCAGTAGGTAAATGGATAAGCCAACTATGGCACATTCACACAATAAAATACTCTCAGCAAAATAAAGAATGAACTACTTAATACATATTACAACATGCGTGAATAATAAATAATGAGGGAAAGAAACAAGACAAAAATGACTATAAATTGCATGGTTTCATTGGTAGAAAATTCTGGAAAATACAAACTAACGCCTAGTGACAGAGGACAAATCAGTGACTTCTTGGTGGTAGAGGTGAGGTACCCGTGGAAAGATTATAACTGAGCCAGGGAAACTTCTGAGAGTGATGGGCAAGTTCATTTTCTTGATTGTGGTAACAGATTCATATGTATATGCCTATATCAAAATCTATCAAATTGCACACTTCCCAGCAATTTTATACTTTTATAGCAATTTATTGTATGTCAATTATACTCCAATAAAGCTTTTATAAAATAATGAGTGTTGATGTTTAAACAAACTAAATTACAAACTAAGAAGAATAAGCCACGGCTAGGTCATAAATTAATTTTTTCCTACCACAATTATGAACAAATAGTATGCACTTACATAGTACAGTGAACACATGGTTTTAATTGAAGAGATGTTTTTTGCTATTTTTCCAATAAATACATTTGAAAGACATCATGTTTTCATTTTTCTAAAATTTTATTCATATTCCAAATAAGGTACAAGTAATCTTAACTTTTAAGAGGCAGTAACAAAATAGATTTCAAGTGTTTCCAAAAGATAGTCAAACCGGCACAAAAATAATAGAGAAAATAAAATTAGCACTCTAATTTGCAAGAATAAGCTAAATAGTATTTCAAATAATCCAGAAGGGAAATAAAGCTTTACCACATAAAACTTTACTAGACATAATTCAGAAGGATGATTTATATTTCATCTCAGAGTTTTTACCTAAGAGTCTCAAGATTTCTTTTTCTAAATCTTATCCTTTCCCAAATTTTTTTTTAAATCATGAGTGAACAGGGAACAACTTTAAATACTGGTTCCAAGATAATGAAGTGATTGTTTATATTTGAAACTCACCTCGAGGAGGGATCCAAGATGGCCAGTTAGGAGCAGCTCAGGTTTACAGCTCCCAGTGAAAGCTCGGAGGGTGACTGGTCCCACATTTCCAGATGGATTTTTATTGCCAACAGACCAGGAGAATCCCAGGCGGAGGAGCCCCACGGATCCCCACCACAGCTGATTTGGCCAGCGCAGCTGTTTGGCCGGGGCCCCAGCGCAGTGGTTCTCCATACAAAATACACGGGTCCGGGCGCTGTTTTAGCTGGCAACTGGAGCTCCTGGGAGACAGAGTCATCCATTCATCTAATTAAAAACGGGACTGAAACAGGGAGCCAGGCCAGGAGATTCCCGGGCAAAAAAGCACAACGAATCTCAGTGCGGCTCTTCTCAGCTGGTGCAGTGGGTCGCCGCACAGGAAATCACACAGATCCCGGTGCCTTTTCAACAGGCGACTAGAAAACCTGGGAAACAGAGTCGACCGATCCACTAAAACAGAAAAAAAAAGGGGTTCTGGGGAGCCAGGTGATAAGCCTCGGCTCGTCCCACCCCAACAAAAAAACAGCAATGGGAAATGCTCTGGATTGAGAGTTTCACAGCAAGCACAGCTGAACCCGGGAAGGTCCAGCTCTGTAGGGGAGGCACGTCTGCCAATGAGGCAGTCCACCACTACAGAGGTACTTTGCCATTGCTGAGGCAGCCCGCCATTGCCGAGGCAGCCCACCATTACAGAGAGAGTTCGCCATTATAGAGGTGCACTGCCATTGCCAAGGCAGTTTTAACTACACCCGTATAAACAGGACTGCAAGGAAGTTCACACGGCAGCTGGACAAGCCCACAGCAGCTCAGCAAACCCTATGCAGGCAGACAGCAACTAGGCTGCCTCCTCGCTGGGCAGGGCAGCCCTGAAAAAAGGCATCATCACAAAAGAAACTCATAAATAAAGCCCTAACTCTGGGGGACAGAGCACGTGGGGAGAAAAAGGGGGGGTTATGAGTTCAGCTGCAGCAGACTTAAACGTACCTGCCCAGCAGCTCTGAATGAACAACGGAGCTCACAGCTCAGCATTTGAGCTCCTATAAAGGACAGACTGTCTCCTCAAGCAGCTCCCTGACCTTCGTGTATCCAAAGAGTCACCTCACAAAGGAGAGCTCAGACTGACATCTGGTGGGTATCCTTCTGGGACAAAGATAGCAGAAGAAGAAACGGGCAGCAACCCTTACTGTTCTGCAGCAACTGCAGGTGATCCCCAGGCAAGCAGGGCCTGGAGTGGACCTCAGCAGGCCTACAGCAGAGGGGCCTGACTCAGAATTCAGAAACTGACTCAGAACAACACAGCCTCATGGAAACTGAACGACTGGCTCTTGAATGTTGACTGGATAAACAATGAAATGAGGGCAGAACTAAAGATGTTCTTCAAAACCAACGAGAATGAAGACACAACATACCAGAATCTCTGGGACACATTTAAAGCAGTCCCTAGAGGAAAATATATAGCAATAAATGCCCACATGAGAAGTAAGGAAAGGTCTAAAATCGACACCCTATCATCAAAATTGAAAGCGCTAGAGGAGCAAGATCAAAAAAACTCAAAACCTAGCAGAAAAGAAATAACTAAGATCAGAGCAGAACTGAAGGAGATAGAGACACAAAAAACCCTTCAAAAAATCCATAAATCCAGAAGCTGGTTTTTCAAAAAGATCAACAAAATAGACAGACCATTAGCCAGATTAATAAAGAAGAAAAACGAGAATAATCAAATAGATGCAATAAAAAATGATACATAGATTCCCCAGAAATACAAACTACCATCAGAGATTATTACAAACAACTCTATGCACATAAACTAGTAAACCTGGAAGAAATGGATAAATTCCTGGACACTTGCATCCTCCCATGCCTAAACCAGAGGAAGGCGAAACCCTGAATAGACCAATAACAAGGGCTGAAGTTGAGGCAGCAATTAAAAACCAACCACCCAAAAAAAGCCCAGGTCCAGATGGGTTCACAGCCAAATTCTACCAGACATACAAAGAGGAGCTGGTACCATTCCTTCTCAAACTATTCCAAATAATCCAAAAAGACGGAATCCTTCCCAAATCATTTATGAGACCAACATCATCCTGATACCAAAACCCAGCAGAGATTCGGCAAGAAAAGAAAACTTCAGGCCAATATCCATGATGAACATGGATGCAAAAATCTTCAATAAGATACTGGCAAGCCAATTGCAAGAGCACATCAAAAAGATTATCCACCATGATCAAGTAGGATTCATCCCGGGGATACAAGGCTGGTTCAACATATGCAAGTCTATAAACATAATTCACCACATAAACACAACCAAAGACAAAAACCACATGATTATCTCAATTGATGCAGAGAAGGCCTTTGACAAAAGTCAACAGCCCTTTATGCTAAACTAGGTATTGACGGAACATATCTCAAAATAATGAACGCTATTTATGACAATACAACAGCCGATATCATCCTGAATGGGCAAAAACTGGAAGCATTCCCTTTGAAATCTGGCACTAGACAAGGATGCCCTCTCTCACCACTCCTATTCAACATAGTACTGGAAGTTCTAGCTAGAGCAATCAGGCAAGAAAAAGAAATAACGAGTATTCAAATAGGAAAGGAGGAAGTCAAATTGTCTCTATTTACAGACAACATGATTGTATATCTAGAAGACCCCATCGTCTCAGCCCCAAATCTCCTGAAACTGATAAGCAAGTTCTGCAAAGTCTCAGGATACAAAATCAATGTGCAAAAATCACATGCATTCCTATACACCAATAACAGACTTAAAGAGAGCCAAATCAAGAATGAACTGCCATTCGCAATTGCCACAAAGAGAATAAAATACCTAGGAATACAACTAACAAGGAACGTAAAAGAACTCTTCAAGGAGAACTACAAGCCACTGCTCAATGAAATAAGAGAGGACACAAACAGATGGAGAAACATTGCATGTTCATGGTTAGGAAGAATCAATATTGTGAAAATGGCCATGCTGCCCAAAGTAATTTACAGATTCAACGCTATCCCCATCAAGCTACCAATGACCTTCTTCACAGAATTGGAAAAAAACACCTTAAACTTCATATGGAACCAAAACAGAGCCCGCATAGCCAAGTCAATTCTAAGCAAAAAGAACAAAGTGGGAGGCATCATACTACCGGACTTCAAACTATACTACAAGGCTACAGTAATCAAAATAGCATGGTACTGGTACCAAAACAGAGATATAGACCAATGGAACAGAACAGAGGCCTTGGAGGCAACACAACATATTTACAACCATCCAACCTTTGACAAACCTGACAAAAACAAGCAATGGGGAAAGGATTCCCTGTTTAATAAATGGTGTTGAGAAAATTCACTAGCCATGTGCAGAAAGCAGAAACTGGACTCCTTCCTGACACCTTACACTAAAATTAACTCTAGATGGATTAAAGACTTAAACATAAGACCTAACACCATAAAAACCCTAGAAGAAAATCTAGGCAAAACCATTCAGGACATAGGCGTAGGCAAGGACTTCATGACCAAAACACCAGGATCATTGGCAACAAAAGCCAAAATAGACAAATGGGACTTAATCAAACTCCACAGCTTCTGCACAGCAAAAGAAACAGTCATTAGAGTGAATCGGCAATCAACAGAATGGGAAAAAATTTTGCAGTCTACCCATACGACAAAGGGCTGATATCCAGAATTTACAAAGAACTAAAACAGATTTACAAGAAAAAAAAACAAATAAGCCCATTCAAAAGTGGGCAAAGGATATGAACAGACACTTTACAAAAGAAGACATAGATGAGGCCAACAAACATATGAAAAAATGTTCATCATTACTGGTCATTAGAGAAGTGCAAATCAAAACTACAATGAGATACCATCTCACGCCAGTTAGAATGGCGATCATTAAAAAATCTAGAGACAATAGGTGCTGGAGAGGATGTGGAGATATAGGAACACTTTTACATTGTTGGTGGAAGTGTAAATTAGTTCAACCATTGTGGAAGACAGTGTGGCGATTCCTCAAGGACCTAGAAACAGAAATTCCATTTGACCCAGCAATCCCATTACTGGGTATATATCCAAAGGATTATAAATCATTCTGCTATAAAGACACATGCACACGAATGTTCATTGCAGCACTGTCCACAATAGCAAAGACCTGGATCTAACCCAAATGCCCATTGATGATAGACTGGACAGGGAAAATGCGGCACATATACATCATGGAATATTATGTATCCATCGAAAACAATCAGTTCGTGTCCTTTGTAGGGACATGGATGAACCTGGAAACCATGATTCTCAGCAAACTGACACAAGAACAGAAAATCAAACACCGCATGTTCTCAGTCATAGGCGGGTGTTGAACAATGAGAACACATGGACACAGGGAAGGGAGCATCACACATTGTGGTCTGTCGGGGCAAATAGGGGAGGGACAGCGCGGGGTGGGAACTGGGGAGAGATAGTATGGGAAGAAATGCCAGATATAGGTGATGGGAAGTAAGGCAGCAAATCACACTGCCATGTGTGTACCTATGCAACAATCTTGCATGTTCTTCACATGCACCCCAAAATCTATAATGCAATTAAAAAAAGAAATGTACCTCAAAGTCAGAATTTTAAGAAGGCCTTCAAAAAACTCAAAGGTGAGAAATAATTCAGAATTTTTTTTTTTAATTCAAACAGGATTTATAGCCCTCAAAAGGATTGTTACAAGCTGGTGACATTTCATCAGTGTGCCCAACAGAGAAAAAAAGTCCCTCTATATTTTCTTGTATCCAAATAGTTTATGAAGACTCATAATACAGTAACTCATTTTTTAAATTGAACCCTAGAGTTTTACACATTTAACTAACTGTAGTTGGGATCCTCCAGGTTTGAAGGCAAGTTTGCCAGCCTTGAGTAATGGGGAAAGCACATGAATTCTTCTCCTGATCAGCATTACAAGCTGTAGGTTAAGCACTCCATAATATTCATTGAAAATGAGGGACTTAGAATAAAATTTTCTTATGTTACCATCATTTTGTGAGTATGTCTAAAAAGACAGTATAATTTCAGCACCATGGACAGTCGCCATGGGTAGGAAAGGCCACTGAAAAGGAGAAAAGCTAAAAGGGTTGTTTTTAAAGTTATTGTAACAAAAGTTCATGGATGGCTTTGCCTTTGGTTTTGTTTTTTGAGACAGGGTTTAACTCTATCACCCAGGTGAAATGCAGTGGCAAGATCTCAGCCTATGGAAACTTCTGCCTCTCAGGCTCAAGTGATCCTCCCACCTCAGCCTCTGGAGTAGTTAGTACAGTCACACATCACCATACTCAGCTAATTTTTTGTATTTTTTTATAGAGATGGAGTTTCACCATGTTGTCCAGTCTGGTCTCAAACTCCTGGGCTCAAGTGATCCACCCACCTCAGCCTCCCAAAGCGCTGGGATTACGGGCATGAGCCACCATGCCTGGCCGATAGTGTTAATATTTCGATTTAATGTGATGTTTATGGTAAAAAGAATATTTTTCTATTTTCATTGTTTGTAACACCCTTCAAAATGATCAACATCTTGGAATAAAACAGAAACTATTTTCCTTGAGAAGAAAACCTCCTTTATTTACTATCTAACTGTTCCAATTAATGGTGATTAAAGATTTGTACAGAAAATGCCTCAGGAAATAAAAATGAACACACAAAAAATTCTCCAAAAAAGTGAAGTAAATACATTAAATTTTATGTTTCTGTACTGCTCGGTTGAATGATATTAGTAACTTGAACAGTTTTAACTGTATCAACTTAAAATTCAGATATACACAAATATTTTTAATCAATTTAAACAATGTTAAAGTTGCTATCACAATATATCTTAGAATTTACAATCAATGTCACCCTAAAATATTTGAGGACCCAGTGCTTCTCCAGAGAAGGGAAAATCACATTAGGGATACTAGCATTCTTCCTATCCACCTCAATATTTAAAGCAAATGTAATCAGGTTAATATGAGAGTCAAAGCTGAAAACCTCCAAGGCCAAAGAGAAAGAGTGAAGGATCCTATCAAAAAAAAAGCATCTTGGTGTCTCACATCTGTAATCCCAACACTTTGGGAGGTTGAGGCGGGCAGATTACTTGAGGTCAGGAGTTCAAGACCAGCCTGGTCAATGTGGTGAAACCCAGTCTCTGCTAAAAATTAGCCAGTAGTGGTGGTGCATGCCTATAATCTCAGCTATTTGGAAGGCTTAGGCAGGAGAATCACTGGAACCTGGGAGGCAGAGGTTGCAGTGGGCTGAGATCACACTCCAGCCTGGGCAACAAAGCAAGATTATCTCAAAAAAAAAAATCTTATATCCTTAAATATGTACACTCATGAAATAGAATATCATTCAAGTTTTCTTAGTGATGATGAAAGAGACAGTGGAAGGGAACACATGTGGAAAAAAGAAGGTATAGTTTTATGCATTCATTCATTCATAGATTCCTTTTACAAGCTTGCTCTCTGGAAAACACTGCTATGTGCTGGGAATCCAACAATGAAAAAATAGATATAGGTATGACTTTCTAACATTGAGATTCTTGCTGGGACAGTAACTTCACATTTGTTGAAGTGTGGAAGAAAGAGAGTGAATCTAGGGATAGCAAGAAAGCTTGCCACATCTTTTCTGAGAAAGAGCTTTCTACTCTTAAAAGACAGAAAGGAAAAAGAAAGAGTAAAAAAAGAAAAAGAAATACCTGTGCATTTTTACAGGTGGGAGTTTTTCCTGGCCCTTATCAGTTTAGAAGGAAGAAAGGAAGAAGAAAGAGAGACAAACATATGCATATAGTGACTTTACCTACTCTCACATATGGCCCAATCTGAGTCCTGCAACCTGTTAGGTCTGTATTCTTCCACCTTTGGGTCCAACGCAGGAAGAGAACTAATTTGATAAGATGAAATGGCATTGGTCACCCTCCCTACAGGATAATAGTATAACTTTCTATTCAACTTTCTTTTTAAAGGAAATGCCATGATCACAATATAATTTTTACATTTGAGTAAACATATGCTTGCCCATTATCTTTTCTACAGCTCTTTCTTAGAAAGCTTTACCATTCAAAATATAATCAAGCCAGTGCTGATATTAAAAAGACAAGAACTCATATATGATATTTTAAAGGAAATAAAACATATTTGCATTACACAGCAAATTTTAGAGTTTAAAATTTAACAGAAGCAAATTTTAGAGTTTAAAATTCTAACACATGCATTTAATATAGTAATGTGTACTCTAATGTTACTATGTAATTCTGCACTAGAAAGCAGAATTAGAGCAAAGGTCATCTTAGTACATTATAAAAACGCAAGAAAACTAGCACAATGACTGGTGTAAGTGACTGTTGTTATGCATCAGTATAAAAGTATAACTAAACCCAATATACAGATTATGATAATTAATTTTCGAGGTTTTATGCACAAGAAAAATGATTGTTTCATAGTAAAATTGATTTAAACCATCATGTATCGATTTGTTTACCTAAACAGTTTTACTTTTTAACTTATTAAAGAAATAATATTGAATTGATAATCCAATTGGGTTTTCTATATACAAACCCAAATAGAAAAAATTGTCACCACACTCTCACACAATATATAGCAAAATAGTAGTCCCAATGCATAAGCCAACTAGCCTAGCAACTATGAGCTGGATAAAACACAGATTAGAACAAACCTGCCAACCTACCTACTTTCTCCTTCCTTCCTTCCTTCCTACTCACTACATTGCCCAGGCTGGTCTCAAACTCCTGGGCTCAAGCAGTTCTCCTGCCTTAGCCTCCACAAGTGCTAAGATTACAGACATGAGCCACCATACCCAGCCCAAACTCCCTTTCTTATTCCTGAAATAACACCTACTGTGGTTTCATTTATTTATTTGCCAAACATTCACTAAACAATTTTCATTTTCCCTGCCTACATGTAAAAGGTAGAAGAGACTGTTTAAAAAATGTAAATTTTCATCTTCGACTTCAGGGCCCTACCCTTTAATTGAAGGGATTCTCTAGTAGGGCCTAACATTTTACCCTGTTTACTTTTATCTTTTTTTATTATTATACTCTAAGTTCTCGGGTACACATGCAGATTGTGCAGGATTGTTACATAGGTATACATACGCCATGGTGGTTTGCTGCATCCATGCCCCTGTCATCTACATTAGGTATTTCTCCTAATGTTATCTCTCCCCAATCCCCCCACCCCCTGCTATCCCTCCCCTAGCTCTCCCATCCCCCAACAGACCCTGATATGTGATGCTCCCCTCCCTGTGTCCATGTATTCTCATTGTTCAATACCCACTTATGAGTGAGAACATGCGGTGTTTGGTTTTCTGTTGTTGTGTCAGTTTTGGGTATCGTCTCTGCCCTATCTCCCTCACATTAGGCTGTCATGTTAAGGACAGAAATACTGACACTTTCTGTGTAATAACCACTCTAATTCTCAGGGTGCACATACCACATACACAATAGAAAATACAGTATTTTTTTCTAATATGAAACAGTGAAGCGAGACCAGTTCCCTGGGAACTTTCAATAATAAAATCTATTTGGGAACTGGGATTCCTTTCTAAATGTTTTTACAATTTATCACTCATCACAAGTATAAGTTACATTTTCTAAAGCAAAATGTACTATGCAGCAAAAAATTCTCTTATGAATAAACAAATTTAAAAGCAGTGTTAATATCATTATAACATTGTTTTGTTTGGCTAAGTTGACATGACAAGTGACTTATTGTAAACTTAAATTCCTCACTTGCACTTAATTCCCCTTTCAAAAACAAATCGAAATCCATAACCACTAGCTTTAGAGTCATGAGATGAGATTTAAGACCCATATTTGCCACACACTAGTTGCTATGGTCTGAATATGTAAGTCCTTCTGAAATTCATATGTTAAAATCTTCTACCCCAAGTTGATTGAGTTAGGAAATTGGGACTTTGGGAGGCGATTAGGTCATGGGATCAGAGCTCTCAGGAGTGGCATTTGTGCTTTTACAAAAAAGGCCTAAGAGAGTCTCCTTAACTTTTCCATCGAGTGAGGTTAAACAGAAAGACAGCTTCTGTGAGGACCCACAGAATCTGTTGGCACCTTGATTTTGGACTTCCCAGCCTCCAGAGCTGAGAGAAATAAATTTCAGTTAATTATAATGCTAAGTTTATGGTATAATTTTGTGGTAGCAGTACAATGATCCAATATACTAGTCGTCTGACCTTGGGCAACTCAGATCTAACTTCTTGGAGATTCAAATTCCTCACTTGCAAGTTAAGAAGTAGGGATGCAATGATTTTGTGTTCTACTACATCTGTAAACACTCTACTGTTTTAAGACTGACATTTACAGAAGCTCTAATAATATCCTAATTCATCCTAAATCACCTTTCATTTAACTACAAACTGCAACCCAAACAAGTTACATAGTGATATATCATTCTTGTGAATTCATGTTGTGAATTTATCCACTTTTACATGCATATATAATGAAGCACACAGCATTTTAATGAATTGACAGAATTGTTGACAAACCAGTCATTCAGATGGTCACTTAGATCTTTCAAGAAGTTGCTACTGTTCCTCTATCATTCAGTATTCTGGTAGGAAACAGATGTTATATTCAAATTAGGTAACATAAGGAAAATTCAATAAAACTTTGACTCTTTACAAAGATACAGGAAAGACATAGGAAAACCACAAGACATAGTGCAATATTTTAAGGCAAGTAATATGCCCAATTACCAACCCTAAAGTAGCAAGAGAAGAGAAAATAACAGGAAGCTGGAGAGAGGCTGTGTGGTGAGAACCACCTTACAAGAGATGTGATCTTAGGCAGAGGGACACAGCCAGCCTAAGGAGATCCCACATGTAGGGAGTAGTGGTAACAAATGTCTTGCCTGCCCAGTCTTCACTGCCTCCAGTCTCTCTCAGCAAAACTCCTCATTGGCCAAACGCAATTAGCAACTGAGGCCAAGAGAACTCTACTGCTGTATTTCATGCAGGTTGGCTTCTTGGAACTTGTGATGGAGAAGGTCAAGAACTGCAGTGCTAAACAAAATACCTAACACAATCCTCTTCCCTCTACTTATAAATGGGCTAGATTCTCCAAGAGCTTCTTTAATGATGTCATGAGTGCAAATGACTTGTCCAGTAAACTCATGTAATGTGTTAGATCCCTTCCAAATTCTGACTACGTATTTAATGTTCAAATAATCTTTATTCTAATACCAAGAGCCTAATAGAACTCTTTAAGGTAGTCATCTGGATAATTTTAGATCTCCACAGGTTTGCACAAAGAATGTAAGCAAACCAACTGCTTAAGTTGAAAAAAATGTCAACGTTATAGTAAAGATTGATTTTCTACACTATAATTAGTTGCTCTGGACATCAATTGGTTGCACAAAATGAGCTATAATGATTTCTCTGATTAAGTAGCTCCAGCAAACTGGAAAGGTTGAAGCATTATTAACTCTTTGATGGGCAATGCATGAGGAGCCATGCCAAGCTTTAAACAACATCAAAATGCTCTAGGGGATAGCAGAATAAAAGTGAACAACAGGAGGATGGACTCCAAAAGCAGGTTTCATTTAAACCTCTAGTCTACGAAAGACAAGGAGCATATTCATCAATATAGAAAGAAAAATATTGCTAACTGCATATTGCTACCATGTGCCAGGTGCTGAGTGAAAGCTAAGCGTTTTCACATCATATCTCATTTAATGTGCTGCACAGTCCAGTGAGATCTTTTCATTTAGAGCATTTTACATATAAGAAAAGTAATTTGCCTAAGGCACTACAAAACAAAATCAGAAAATCAAATGAAGAACCATTATTTGAAAAAGGTTTTACAACCAGATACAACCTCAGACATAATCTCAATTTTTTATCATTTTTAATCATTACTTGTGTCTTAGAAAGTAGCAAGATACAAATGATAATGTATTCTGCCTGTTTATAGCATAAATTTGGAAAAGCATTGTTTCTTCTGCAATGAACTCCTTTTGAAGAAATATTTTAAGTGGTATCACAGCACTTGGAAGCATGTTGGGAAGAGAGTTAGCTCATGAAATCGTTACCCTAGAACATACATAGTGGTTTTCTACCACACCTCAGCTCAGAATAGGACGCTATTTTTGTGCTTAGAAATCAAGCCTCCTCAAGTAAACTTGGGGCAGAAACCACATCTTGTTCTATTTGTAATCCTTACAGCAACAAGCACACATATGGAACACATAATTGGGACTAAGTAAAAACTTGTTCAACGAACGATCAGCATAGCACATTGTATGTGGTGGGCAAGAGACTTCACAAAGAAAAACAAACACTGGTTTATTTACCAAGAAAAAAATCAAACCAATCTTCTGTCACCGCAAGTGTTCTGGAGTCTAATTTGGTTTCCATGTGGGCTGAGGACAAAGTCTACAGTAAGTGTCTTCTCCTATGTCTTTCTCATTCCCATCACATGTCCACTGAATACCTGCCCCTCCAAAAATGTTAATACACTAGGAACCTGGCCAAACTGTAAATCAAACCCAGTCATAAAGCAGAAAACAAGAAAAATAAGAAGAGAGGTAGCACCTAATGTTAATTACATGCCAGGCATAGCGCTTAACACTTTGCATATATTTCTTCATTAAACCTTCATAATAACCACTGTCCCCACCTTACAGATGAAGACACTGAAGCTTAGAGATGTTAGGTAGCTTGTCTATAATCACACAGATAGTAAGTGTCAGGTGAGAATAATGATTCAAACTTAAGCTCTAGAGGATAATCACTAAAGGGCAGCCTTAGATACAGGAAGTGGGAAGTGTCACCTCTTTGCTTTGGTGATGCTGAGGTCATCACTGAGATGATTAATGTATATGAGTCTTGCTTGCCTCCTTATACTGGTGAGAGAACACAGTTAACACCTAGGTTACCCTAGAAGGAATGGAAGAACTTGGAAACAGAAGACCTAGAGCTCAAGTCCCAGCTCCATCAGTTTCTGCCTGTTGTTATGTCAGTGCATTCACCTTACCTCTCTGGACCTCAGCTTCTAAATCTATCAAGTGGGAATAATAAAGTATCAAAAGCTGTTAAGAGAGTTTTGGTGAAAGTGCTTCAAAATCCACAAAGCACTGTACCATGAAATGTGTTGATTATTCTCTAATGCTGATAATCCTCTCAGTCAGCAGAACAGAAGATTCCATAACATAAAATCCTGGGTCATCACCCCAACCAGCTGCACCTTAGGAATGATTTGCCCAGAGAGAAAAATATAACTATTCTCTACAGTTCATAGCTTGGGTACTCTTTACCCAGTGATATAATGAAATCAAAGGAAGAGATAGGGATGGTCAGAAATGACAGATGTGATTTATGCTAATGCTGTGAGACAGAAAAGCCTTGGGAATGATTTTGGAAACATATCATTAAAGCTGCTCCTATTTGTATTCACATAAATGTGCAAGGCCAGAAATGCAAAGGCCCTTTACTAATGATGAAATTTTTCATTTAAATAGCATTTTATGGCATTTAGGTGCACCCTGCATTGTCCTAAACTCTATTTGAGATAGATACCTTATATTTTTGTAATACTTTATGATTTTCAAAAAATTCATATTAATGATTTCAATTGGTGATTTTCTAGTTCTTTTTATTGAATATATTTAAGGTATACAACATGATGTTTAGATGTACTTATACATAGTGAAATGGTTACTGCTTTCAATCAAATTAACATACCAATCATCTCATACAGTTAACCCTTTGTGTGTGGGGGGAGGGGCGTAAGAGCATGTAAAATCTACTCTCTTCACAAAAATGCCATTATTAACTATAACGGCATGTTGTATACTCAGTCTCTAGACTCACTTATCCTACATATCTGCAAGTTTGTACCCCTTGTCCTACATCTTCCCATTTCCTACTCCCACCCCGATCCCTGATAACCATTACCCTATTAAGAAGGAAAGCTTACATGGAAAAAGGTGGTAAATTAATTATCTGCAAAACTGGTTAAACAATTTTAGACTCAATTTCCCAATTGCTAATATTTCTTAATTCCTTGTTCCTTAGTTTTCCATCTATACACAGGATAAAATAGCTCCCTGGCATTTCTGTTTCTAGTAAAATAATATAGGTAAGATGCTTTGGTAAATTCTAAAGAACCATTAATATTGTTTATTGCCCATCAACTCTGCAAAATGAGAGCATTTCTTAGTCACTCCAACCCACAGCAATTCCAAATCAAAAATGCAACCCAAGGTAGGCCAAGAAAAGTCCCCCCATTTGTCTGGGAAGTATTCATATGTAAGGAAAGTCCACACAACATGCAGAGAGACGGAGCTGCATTGACTAGGAACCCCAAGGGTCTGCCCAGCTGCTTGGACATGCAAACCTGGCACCAAGCAAATAGACTTCTAAAAATCACAGGAGGCATCAGGAGTGCTCACCCAGCCATCTGACATATTCACAGCATCTGGGCATGAGAAAATTGTATTTCCCAAGTCCCTCTTCCCTGCCTCCATCTTCCCCAGCCACACATACAAACAATCTGGATAGTCCATAAGGTAGAGGATAATTTTAGGGAGTTCCCCAGGGCTTGACTGGATGCTTTCCAAACATTTCTTTCTGGCCTGTGAAATCAGATACACTATTTCTTTATACATGAGAAAAAATGAAATCAGTTTCTATTTGCAGAGTAAGATGGAAAAAATGAAGTTGCGCATAGCTATGTCACAGATTCTTAGAAAGGAACTCCCTAAGCTGGAGGACAGGAAAAAGGCACAAGAGAAACTCCCTTTCTAAAGGAAAGTAAGTTCAGTTTGTTAACCTCTGAGAATTATCCTGTGAGGTTGGCCTCAGGTACACAAGCATGTTTAAGGTCTGGAGCAAAGTTGGTAAATAAAATCAGTGAGATTTCTTGAGTCACTTTACTGGTCATGATGTGGTTTAATCATCATGGCCATTTCAGGTGCAAATCATTGTGTGTCTGTTTGTCTGTCCTTCTGTCTGCATGTGGCTGTGTGTGTGACTGACCTCTCTATACCACCCCACTTTCTCCTAACAGACAAACAAAACTTTTTAACACACACAAAATGTGGTTAAAATGAACATCAAAAGTAAGCTCATTTGAGAAAAAAATGGCTTGGTGGATGTATTAGTCTGTTCTCCTGCTGCTATAAGGACATACCCGAGACTGGGTAATTTATAAAGGAAAGAGGTTTAAATGACTCACAGTTCCAAGGACTAGGGAGGCCTTAGGAAGCTTACAATCATGGTGGAAGGGGAAGCAAACAAGTCCTTCTTCACATGGCAGGCAGCAGGAAGAAGAAGAATGAGCAGGGATGGGGGTGTGGAGATGGGGAGCCCCTTATAAAACTATCAGATCTTGTGAGAACTCATCTACTATCATGAGAACAGCATAGCAGTAACTGCCCCCATGATTCAATTACCTCCCACTGGGTCCTTCTCACAACATGTGGGGATTGTGGAAACTAGACTTTAAGATGAGACTTAGGTGGGGACACAGCCAAATTATAGGAGTGGAGGATTCAATTTCACAAAAGACCAACCTGTAACCTGTGGGAAACACTGATTCAAGAATGGAATAGGAAAGAAGGAAGTTGACAGGATTATATGGACCCATTTTATGTACACAAATACAATTACAAAGGAAGTCACCTGATCACTTACACCCAAATATTGTTAGCCACATAATCCCACTCCCACCCTAAGAATATAAAATTCTCTTCCAAGGATCCCTCCTCCCTCTGGTGTCAGGAGGTGTCCTCTGGGGGAATTATGTCATATAAGCACTTGAAACAATTCAGGCAGCCACTGGACCAGGCTGGCTCCAGGTGGTCTGTGCACTCCTACCACCCCTGCAGCAAACTGCCCATGACTGCCCTGCCCAGGCCACCAGTGCTCCCTTGCATTGAAAAAGCTGCTTCCTTTGATTCTGCTCTCTGAAAGGGCACTGTGGCAGGTTGCTTGGGTCATATGTTAAGCTGTTTTTCCTGGCACACGGCACTAGACTTAGGGGGCAGAGAGAAAGGGGAGGAAATTCAAACACCAGCCACTATCTGTTTCTGCAGTCTATAATCCTAGACGCTCAGATCATCTTTCTGAATCTAGCCCAGCAGCCCTTTCAATTGGTCTTCTGCCACTGATATCTCTCCTCCCCTATGTTGACAGGATTTTATTCTTAAACCTAGTTAAAGTTGAGTTCTCAGAAAGTACTTTAATATCTATGTACCTATCTGGCTACATATAGACTCCAGAGGTTGTCACACAATGGACATAGCCAAATCTCAGCTCTGACATGGCAAGGGGGGCCTCCATTATAAATGCATTATATACCCCTGGGAAATTTTTTAATACCATCTAGGAACATTGCCTCTGTTACTTCTACTTACTGATCCTTGAGATGGTTCTCATTTACCAGATAGGGACTGCCTGGAGAATGTCGAGTGTGTTATTTTTCCTTCTAGGCATCAGTAGTCACAGATATAAAAGGGTAAGTGAGGGAGTATTTTGAACTCTTAGAAGAAAGTTTTAACATGGTTCTAATAACAAAGTTGGCATTACACTTGGAACAAAGAATGAAATGGAATTTCTGACCCAACAATTCAGATTTTTTTTTTAATGCTCACTATTCCTTTTCTCTATACTCTCTATTCCCTCCCTTCCCCTGGCTGCAATACAATTGTGCCCATTGCAAGTAAACAGCACAGTTCTAGATAATTACTAATAAGAATTTTAAAAATTAACACCATGGGATGCTCAAGGACTAGTTTAGTAGACAAATTATTGTTGTTATGAATAACTATGTCACAGACACTGAGCTAAGTACATTACATACACTACCTTACTACCTCATAAGGTAGGATCTATTAAAACATCAACTTTACAGAGAGGAAATTAAATCCCAGAGATGTCTATGCCTAACCCAGTTTCACAAAAGCTAAGTATGAAGATTCTCAGGGAAAAAGTAAGAGACATATGAACCTGTCATATGCCTCAGTGGTTACAGCCACTGTGGGGACCTACATATAAAAGGGGAATGAACCACTCAACCAGTCACTCTTCCCCATCTGTCTATGAGCTTAAGGCTGGGCTAACCTTACCCTACTTTGTATCTTCCATAGGGCTCCCCCGAGGCAGGACGCACTGCTTAAGGTAAAATATACTCGACATGGTGAGAAACTAAAAATAAATCAAGTACTTTCTCTAGAAAATTAGACTCCGCCCAAGGCAAACTGTAAACTCCACTGACCAATAGGAATGCATTCAAGCCTGCAGCCTTCCTCTGAGGTCTTAATCATGGTCAGATTAATTTCCACCATATCCCTTCACAATTATACTCTAAACTGAATAACATAATTCTGGGAAAGAAATCTCCATAAAATAAAACCATAGTATCTTAAGGCTGCCTGAAATTCAGCCTGTCACCAAAGTTCCTAAGCATTCCAAAACACCTTTTCAAAGAAAGATGAGACGCCTGTTTGGTGACCTAAGCGTTGGATTCATAAACCTTGAGCTCTAGTTGAAAATTCTGACTGCTTCATCTTTCCTTCTCTACCCTTCAAATAGAAACATTTCGATCCTTCATCATTTATACCGCCCTTAACAGTCCATTCCCCAGCAAGCTCCTGCATGCCCAAGATGCCAAGTATACACCTTATGTTTCTGTTCTCATCATTACTGAATCGGTAATGACAATTTACATTTGTATAACGCTTGACATTTTATAAAAGACGTTTGCATTTGTTACCACACTAGAGCCTCACATCATTTCTGTGAGTGAAGCAAATCGAATATTGATACTTTTTCAAGCTATGAAAGTTGACACTAGAGACGTAAGGAGATTTCCTCCAATAGCTCACAACTAGTGAGGAGATGGTCTAGACTCTGAATCCAGGTCTTAGGACTCCCCATGCAGGTTCTTTGCAATTCGTAACACTGTCATTCTTTGGTTTTCAGCCCCTTGTGCCTCCCTGTAGGTACCCTCACCTGACTTACAATCAAGTTCAGATAATCTCCATGAAAGTAAATTCCCATGTTTCCAGGCACCCAACAGAGCTTCCAGAGAAGTAGGGCATCATTACTTTCCCACTGGAAATATGATAAGGAAACCCAATGGGTAAGTGTTCTTTGGAGTAAATTATTTTTGGAGTAATCTAACCTGACTTACAACCAGAATGCTCCACCAACGGCATGAAAAATAAAAGATTGATTAATAAAATCTTGACTTATGGCATGGATTCGCTTCACTTGACCTATATTGAGGATACATGTTTGCAACCCAATTGAAAAATAAAAAATACTCTGTATTTAATTATATTGCAATCTATGGTTGAATTTCATTTAAGTGGCATTTATAATTGGCACATTTTTCAAGTACTGCTTCTGCCACAGTTGTATATAAAAGTACATTATCATCATTTGCACAACTGCTGCCTAAGTTAACATTAATACACATCCCATAGATCAGAGATGGGATCACTAAAGGAGAGTGGCTGTCACATTTTCATGAAATATAATTAAATATATTCAGAAATAAACTGGTTTCTAGATTCTGCTAAAGCAGCACAGTGAATGTTTTCAAAATTAATAAGCATTGATTTAGCACCTACGTTTTGCTCAGCAGTGCAGAACATTCAGAAAAGTATACAATATGTTCTAAGATGGTCAAAAAATAGGGATAGTTCAGAGTTTGGGGTCAAGAGGAAATTTTATGATAATTATTATACATATTATTTGTCAATTACCATATTCCAGACACTATGCTAAGTATTTTATTTGAACTACTTTAATTCTTATGACAACTCAATGAAGTAGTTATCATTATTATTATTATTATTATACAGAAAGTAAAACTGAAGCACAAAGAAGTAGCTTACTTTATTAAGGTCACATAGCTAAGAAGTAGAGGAGACAGGATTGGAAGCCAAATATATGTTCCTCAGCCTGCATGCTCTGAGTTTCTTTGCTATATTGGGGAATGCTTCATGGAGGGCTGCCTCTTTGATATGGCCCTGAAGATTACATAGGGTTCAGTTAAGAAAGAGCAGAAAGAATGGACATAAGTCATGTTAGAAGGCTGCCAAATAGCATAAACAAAGGCAAGAATTTGTATTTGAACATGTGAGGATCCTTGAAGAAAAATCAATGGCAGGAAATAAAGTTGGCTAGGCAGGGTGAGACGTTTACTAGAACACCTTAGAAATAATCTAGGCAGAATTTAGGGACTTGACCCTTTGGAAATAGGAAGTCATGTAGACTCTTACATAGGAAAGTGATGATGAAGAGGCATTGTGGTATAACAGCAGTTTATTCAGAAAAAGTCGAGAGAAGTGAGACTTGAGGAAAGAAAAACAATTAGTCACTTATTGTGAAATCCTCTCTGGGCCCTACTGCTCCTAGGTCAGAGCAGACATTCAATAAACATTTGTCAGATCAGTGAATGAAGAGTTATATGGATAAAAAGAAAGGTATAAATCCAAGAAAGAATCTGCAGGAGTCACTGACAAATTGTCCATGGTGGAAAAGGAAGAAAAAGCAAAGATGGCACCAAAGTGCTACTTAAGGTGAAAAGAAAATGGGCACTTTTGGCTGACAATGGAGTTGGAAAGGAGAACTGGGTTTCAGGTGGATGCCAGGAGGAAAATGAGGCTTCCATTTTGGTTTGAAAATGTAGGGGCTTGAAAGGAATATAAGATACTCTTAATATATTATAGGTATTTGGAGAACGAAGCCAAGACTGCATTTAAGAATCTCGAAGGGTGGAAAGCACAGATTCTACTCATCACAAATTCAGATAAATAAAAGTTGCCATTTTATTTATGGGCTACCTCAGTAGGCAACTCTACATAGGTAGAACTTTCCTAATGTGAATGTCACTACTGGACCTACTATATCTTATCAAAGACATGCAAAGTAAAGAAATTTATAATATACAAGAACACCATTATAAACTGAAAAGAACTAAGCAAAGGGAAATACATCAAAGAATTAAACTCCTATCCCTGCTCCCTATGACATGCTCTCAGCACTGGCCATTTGGCAGATTTGAAACACCAGCCTTTCCTTATCAAACTAAAAAAAGAAAAAAAATTATATAACAGTTTCTCAGCAAGAAACCATTAGACAGATGTAATCATAATGGGACCAAACATTCTTATAAATGAAATGCGAGCATTTAGGACCACATGTGGAGTTTAAAAGCAGCTAACACAAAAGGTAAGTAGAGTTGCCCCTGCATATACAATGGCTCAGATGTGGTAGAGCAATCCAATTGGCCCTCAAACAAACTGAACTGTGAATTTACAGGACAAACCCAGTATCCATTAGCTTAAAATTCAAATGACTCTCACAGAAAGCCCAGCTGTGGCACTAGGAGCTATTATTCTAGAAGTAAACTTCTCTGTTCTGATCATCCACCAGCATTTAATCAGAGAAGCCACAGCCATACTTGTCCAAGTTATTTGCTTTCAAAGCAGTCTGATCACATGTTTCATTCTCTAGATGCTTGAAGCCCATCAGAATGACCAAGTGGATAAGAGTTTACAAGATTCACTTAGACAAAGGAACTCAGCTACTCAATTGTAATGGGCAAAATTAAGGTCTTTAACAGGCAAATGAGAGTGAAAGAAAAAAAACTGCTTGAAAGTATATCTATTTTAAGGAGAGAAGGGATGGAGTTAGCTGAAATATAAAAATTCAAAGATTTATAAAATGTAGCCCTGGAAATCAATCCAACCAGTGGAGCACATTTGTCATTAGTGGGTGCTAAAAGAGAAATCATTGAAATTCAGGCACATTGTTTAAATTAAAAACCATACCATAAAATATGTTTGGGTAACATGCCAAATTTTTTTACCCAAATGCTCCCCAGTTTAGAGACAGGATATTTATCAAATGCTGTTTGGCAAATCAGTAGTTTGAAACTCTGAAAACATTGTCTCCCCCCAAAAATAATGTTATTACATGGTGACTGGTTTCCCAAGACAGACAACCAGAATCTCCCAATGTATAGCATAATGATGTATAAATATAGTACTGGGATAATGGAGTAATACAAATTGTTTAGTAAAAATAGAATCTTATCCTATATAGCAGTGCTCTTCAAATTGTGGGTCATAACCCATGAAATCAATTTAGTGGGTCTTTATCTGTTTATTTTTTAATAGAATGAAAAAGAAAGAATAAAACTGCAAAGATCAGAGGATATCCCATGTCATAAGGAAAAGTATTATTCTTGAAAATTAATTTCATTGTTATAAATAGCTATGTGCATCCAGGATTGCAATGTAAAATACACTTCTTACCATAAGCCACAGTCAAAACAGTTTGAGTATCTCTTAACAAGGCTTCCATAGTGTGCCTAGCACAAAGAAAGCATTTAAGATTTTTGGAATAAATGAATGACTGAATTGGTGAACACATTAAGAACAAATAAATAGAATGCTAGTTACACACTTCTCAGTTACAGCCCTGACACTGCAATGGGAAGCTTGCTCACTCCCGCATTTTCATACTAGTGAGGCAGTGTGGACAGACAGTTGACCCAGCTGCAATTCCCTATAAGTGGCTCCCTTGGCTAGGGACAAGATCTTGGGCAGCTATAAAGAGAGAAGGATAAGAACAAGGATTCCACAGGTAAATGGGATTGGACTCTGGCAGCAGGGTTCTAGAGGAAAGAGGGAGAAGGTAAGATGGGGTCACCAGATTTGGCAAATAAAAATACAGGTTACCGAGTTAAATCTGGATTTCAGATAAACAGTAAATAATGTAAAGGCAAAAAAAATTATGAATGTTGAGGGTCAGAAAATTACTTTGATCAATCAGACATTTATTTGATGCAAAACTGTGTCCAAAATACATGCCAGGTACTAGAGAATTAAGAAATACATGGTTCCTGACACTGAAGAGGACAGACACACATGCAACTGTCTGAACAATTAACACGTATCGAGCACTATTCTAAGTAAGTGCTTCACAGGCAGTAACTCGTTTAACAGTCACCACCCTGCATTAAGCACTACTGGTATCCCCATTGAAGACATAACTGGAGGTTAGAGAAATTCAAAGAGGAAGTTGTCCAAGGTCTCAGAAAACACACACACGCATATAATATTCAGTGGGCCTCTGGCAGAGGCTGGATATTGTTCAAGATGGGTGGATCTGGAAGTAAGATTTGAGCTGAACCTTGAAGAAAGATACAACTTCAATAGATGACTATTAGGGGAAGAATATTCTGGGCAGAGTAACAGCTTGGAAGTGAGAGAACATAATCAAGAAATGGGAGTAAATTTGCTGGAATATTAGGAATATAGTGATAGGAAGGAAAGATTAGGCAAGTTAACCAGGCAATGACCATACTGTGGGGGAAGTCTGCATACACTGTTGAATCTGCACATGTGGTGAACCACTAATGGAACTGGGGTAAGTAGCTGGTACAGTGGTGAACGTCTGTAGTCCCAGCTGCTCCAAAGACTGAGGCTTGAGGAACCCTTGAGTCCAGCGGGTTAAGTCTAGCCTGAACAACACAGCTGGATCCCATCTCTAAAAAATAAATTTAAAAAACTCTAAAAAACTGGGTTTGAGGCAGGGTCTCACTATGTCACCAGGCTGAAATGCAGTGCAGTGACAATATCATAGCTCACTGCAAGCTCAAGAACTCATGGATTCAAGCAATCTTCCTGCTTTGGCCTCCCAAGTATCTAGGACTACAAGCACATGCCACTATGCTTGGCTAATTTTTTTTTTTTTTGGTAGAGACAGGGTCTCACTATGTTGCCCAGCCTGGCCTCAAGCAATCCTCCTGTCTTGGCCTCCCAAAATGCTAGAATTGTAGGCATGAGCCACCATGCCAGACTTTAAAAAATTAAGTATTTGTGGAAAGTAAATGGGGACCATGTTGAGTTGGGCTTTTAGAAAGATGATTTTGGTAATAGTACTAAAGATAGAGTAGATGAGACAAAAAATCAGAGGCTACAAAACCAGGTAAGTCAATACAGATAGCTGGCAAAGCACTGTGGCACCAGAATCCAGGATTTACCTTCCAGATAAAACACTTAGTAGGTGAGTGACCTCGGACAATTCATGTAGTCACTCTGAGCCTTGGCTTCCTCATTTCCAAAACAGGGATGACAATACCACTTACCGCATTATTGGGGCAATAAAGCAAGCCAATACACAGAAATGCTCAATAAATAGAAGCTATCTATAAATCATCATGGCAATTGAACTTGAATCTGCCCTTAACAACTTCAAGTTCAATCAGCCTTTGATTAAATGTCTCTGGGAATAAGACACTTGTGCCATCCTGATATGATTTGGCTCTATGTCCCACTCAAATCTCATCTCGAATTGTAATACCTACATGCCAAGGGAGGGTCCTGATGGGAGGTGATTGGATCATGGGGGCGGTTTCCCCCATGCTGTTCTCATGATAGTGAGGTCTCAGGAAATCTGATAGTTTTATAAGGGGCTCTTCCCCCTTTGCTGTCTCTGTCTTTCCTGCCGCCTTGTGAAGGTGCCTTGCTTCCTCTTCACCTTCTGCCATGATTGTAAGTTTCCTAAGGCCTCCCAAGCCATGCAGAACTGTGAGTCAATTAAAACTTCTTTGTTCGTTAATTCCCAGTTTTTGGCACTTCTTTTTGTTTTTTCTTTTATTTTTCTTTTTTTTGAGGGGGGGTACTTCTTTATAGCAGTGTGAAAACTGGCTAATACACATCTCAATGGTAACATAGTCAGGGCAGTGAGAGAATGGGGGATTATCTTTACTTCTTCCAAAAAGAATATATCTAAGAATGGAGCTAAAAAACAAAAGGCAAAACAAAAAGCAAAACAAAACGAACTCCAGAATATCAAGTAACTATATTTGGAGAACGTGAGTGAACTTTGAGATAAAGCAGACTTGTGTTTGCATCCTTTCTCCAGCATACAAGAGTGATCTTAAGCAAATTAAGCTCTCTAAACCTTAATCTTCTCATCTGTAACACATGGTTGTTAGCATCTATATCATGAGACTATGTAAAGGATAGCTGCGATCATGTATAGTATGCCTTCAGAACAATGCCTGGCCTAGAGTAGGCAATAACTGATAGTTATTATGTATTGTAACAGTTAGGCAGTAGTACAAGTGGAGACAGAAAACAATGAAAAACACATACAGTATACATGAGTTTGTCAATTCTAGAGACCATAATCATGAATGGTGGTATGGAATTAAACATCCCTTTTCTACGTGTTCAGCTCAATGAATTTGGCTTCTTAAAGGTGTACCACCAGGTAAGATGATAAAAAATAACAGGGTTTTAAAAATGCATAATTGGCCAGACGTGGTGGCTCACGCCTGTAATCCCAGCACTTTGGGAGGCCGAGGCAGGTAGATCATGAGGTCAGGAGTTCAAGACCATCTTTGTCAACATGGTAAAGCCCCATCTCTACTAAAAAGATATAAATCAGCTGGATGTGGTGGCACACACCTGTAGTCCCAGCTACTTGGGAGTCTGAGGCAGGAGAATCACTTGAACCTGGGAGGCAGAGGTTGCAGTGAGCCAAGATTGTGCCACTGCACTCCAGCCTGGCAAAGAGCAAGACTCCGTCTAATAAAAAAACACAAGAAAATAAAAATCCGGATTTGTGGATTGGGGGGAAGAAGGGCACAAAAGATGAAAAAGTAACAGCCTCTGACTATATTATTTTCCCACCACTTCCTGTCCTAGGACTCAAACCCCATTACTGACGAACTACCACCCCAAATGCTACTAAGGCATCATGAAAAGCAAGACTGGGGCTAGAGGAGGAGGTCAGGTTCATAATTCAGAGCTTCATGGGGGAGGAATGGATGCCAGGGCCAGACATCTATCCAGCCATTCAAGCACACAGGGACCTGCGAGGTCTGAAACCCACCTGCCTGCATGCTTCTGGACATCAGAATACACAGCAAGCCCACTCTTTCTGTAGGTGCTGTGCATTGGTGTGGCACAATCATTATTCCAAATACCCAGACCAGTGCTCAGGGCACAGCCGTGGTCCTGGGATAAACTTAAGATCCTTTGCTTTTTTCTAGAAATTTAATTGTTCTCAACAACTTGGTGTACAAACTGAAATACTTTACTAAGATAAAGCAAAAGGATAATAAAATGATCATTAAGACACTTTGTGTTTCCAGTATACATGCTCTGTCCCTGGCCCATGAAGATGGTGCCGCAGGGCACACACTGGAGCTGCTTTTCAACCACAGTGACTTTTTTGGCCCTGTTTTCTCTATAACCTGTCACTCGCTCCCTCTTGCCAGACAACTGCAAACACATTAAGAGGTCCCAGATTCAGTTCTCAGGGTGAATATCCTCTGTGCAAACCTAAGTGCCCTGAGTGGGAAGAAACTACATTCTTGTCCACATTCTAACCAAAATGAAACCAAAGGCCATTCATTAGAAAAACATCCATCTCTTCTCCTGATCTCTCTCAAATTAAAGATAACCAAAGTTAGAATTGGAGCATTTGGTGAAAATGAAAAGCTGCCTAAATTTCTCTCAAGTGTCCTAGCACTTTCACTTTTGGAAACGAATATTTAGAAAGGTTTAAGAATATCTTTCTTACACATTTCTCTCTCCTTCCTTCCCAAATGACTGCCTCTTCATTTATGAGCGAGAGTGTGTTGAAGGGGCTATTGCCTGAGAACCTAGCATGCTCAAGCACATTCCTAACTCAGTTCTTCATCTTTGGGCACTGATTTTCCCGAGAGGTAGGAAAGGGATGATTACCTACATTGTCCAGCAATACTGATTAAGAACGATACATAGGTGGGATGTGTTAGGTCAAGTCAGCCAATAATGACTCAATCCTTTGTAGAAAGACAGAGAAGGCAAATGCTACAAATAGCTTCTGCCTCTAGATGGGTGGAAAATAACACAGAACAAGACATGAGGTGTGACCAAGGACTGAGGGAATTCCCTTTCCTGGGAACTCTTCAAAGACAAAACAGCCGCTCATTTTTTTAATTGTCTAAATATGTCTGTGGCTAGTTTTTACGGGCTGCCTCCTCTCTGGAATGATTGGGAGCCAATCATCCTGAAAAATCAAGATGGGGCATCTATCAGCTGGAGGACAAAAGCAGCAGGAATATACAACCAAATATATAACCAAAAGGCAGTGTACACAACCAAAATCGCTTGGCATGTTTGGTGATTTAAGAACAAAAATCCAGACACAAGTGAAGAGAAAGCCAAAGAGAAAAGCAATTTAAGGAAGTATCTCAGGTCTCCAGAGTGACCCCCAAATGCTACATAACACTTCACAGACCAACAAAGGGGCAGTGATGTCGCATGCCAAAGGTGACAGCTGATTTTCCCAGCAGGTCTGGAAAACTTTTCCAGGTTCTTCATTATTTTATAGGTTTCAGGCTACCAACTGCCCAGGCCTTTCAGCCTGGTTTCTCCCACCCCACTCTTGTTTTCCCAGCTCCTCCTTATCACCTACTATTGGGATCTCCCTGCTTAAAAGCCATTCTGTCACACAGTGGAGGTTATGGGTTGGGTAATTTGAGCTTCAAAATCAAAGGTATGTGACCATAAAATCTCAGAAGGTAAGAACAGCTACAGGTGCCAAAGGTGAGAAGAGACTCGCCAGCAGCCAGGGAACATATTAAGAGTCTGGAACCTGAAGAGGTGCCTTGCTGAAGGACAAACTCCTGCGTTCACCAGAGAAGAGACCAAGTTGTGTTTCTCTGGCCAGTCAGTAAACTGCAGACAGGGAAGGCTGGGCCAGCTCCTGGAGTGGCTGGCCGGGAAAGTCGTCAGGCTACCCTGGCTGTGACTGAGAGAGGAGCGCAGTGCAACGCAGACTGCAGCACTGGATAACCTGGCCGAGTCCGTCAGGCCGGCGTGTCAGGCAGTCTCTTGAGGAAGGGCAGGGTAAAGAGACAAAGGACACTCTCTGTTCTCACCGCAGAGATGAGGAGGCCGGGGAGGGGTTCCACAGCATGAAACTCTCCCTACTGAGTGGTCACTATAGGAAAGCCAGCCAGCCCTCTCCTAAATGATTCCGTGCGGAGTTGCCTCACCGCAGCAGCACTGCCACCGCAAGCAGGTGTGAGCAATTAGACGAACCTGCCTTAGCAACTGCCATTTGTTCACCTGATTTGGCAAATCTCTTTTTAACCCTCCTCATCCCTAGTGTCTCTCACTCACAGAAGACACAAGTTAACTTAAATGGAGTTTGCGCTGTGCGGGAGATTGGGGGAGGGGAGCAGCTGGAGGAGGTAAAAAGGTGGAAACCTTTTGACCGGAAGATTTTTCTGTTGTTTTTCAGACTAAAAGGAAAAAACAAAGTAGGCAGTAAAGAGGACTGCAGGATACTGCTCATTTTTAGACATCCTGGCATTTTAGGTAAAGAGCAACTGGCAGAACTCAGCCCGATGACAGAAAACGTGTTCACCTGTCAACTGGGGAGGGGAAAAAAACAAAACCCGAAAAAGATTCACTGAGGTTCAGGAGCCAGAATCCGGGCTCCTAAGCTCCGGGTCTCCTCCTCGCCCTCCTCCCCTGCTCACCCCGCCCCCATGGCCAGGTGGAAACCAGGCAGGTGAACTGCACACGTGTCAACTCCCCGGCGGGGACCCCGGGCCGGCCAGGGGTCCCTCAGGGGACACACCCTTCACCTACCTCAAACATGGGAGAGGCGCCCTTGCTCGGCAACGTGCAGCCCAGGAGCTCGGCGAGAAACTTTGCCATATACGAGCGGTGAGGCAGGGTCCCTCTCGACGCGCCGCTTCTGTCCTATCCCCGCGCCAGAACCCGAGTGCCGGGATCCTGCCCGCAGCCCGCAGCCCGCAAGCCACCCGGCGCCGTGGCTCGGGGGCTGCCCCGCGGCGGCGGCTGAGCGGCCCGGCCGGGCGGGGAGAGAGCGGCGGCCGCCCGCCCCCGGCGTCCAACGGTGCGAGTGCGCGCAGCCGGGTCCGCAGCCAGAGCCTCCGCGCTGCGGGAGCCGGGGCGCCGCCGCCGCCGCCGCCGCGCTAGCCTTTCCCGCTGAATGTCACTATTACCATAGTAAAGGGAAGGGCCCCGCCGAGGGGGTGGCGGGCGGGCCGACGGCGCCGCAGGACTGGAGCCGCGCAGGGGCAGGGGCCGCCGGCGGGCGCAGCGCCGTGGCGCAGGGACCGGCCCGCCCCGCCCCTGGGCAGGGCCACTCCGGCGACTCGGCCGGGCGGGAGCAGACGCCTGAAGCTCCAGGGGAGAGCTGGCGGCCGGGGCGGGGGAGGGTCTGTGGATGGAGCCGCCGGGCTGACCCACTTCCCCAGTTTTCCCCTCGGCAGCGCTCACGGAGGTGGAAAGGCGGCCGCCTCGCTCCGCTGACTGACTCGGGAGAGTCGCTGCAGCCGGGAGCAAGCCGCCCGCAGGGGCTCCCGCACCGGCCGGCGCCGCCCCGCCCTTCCTTTGGAAAAGGAAAAGGCTCCCGAAGCCTCGGAGGAGGAACTCCCCCTCCTGTTCTCACATTATCCCCAAGCCAGTGAATCCGGCAGGCCCAGGTAAGCCCCCAAAAGGGAAAGGTGACTGTAGGCACTAGGGCCTGGGCCGGATACGCTCCAAGATCACAGCTCCCTCCCTGTCCTTAGCTCCGGCAAGAAGAGCCAAGGACCGGCACAGCCAGGTGACTGAGACAGGTGTGGCCCTGTTTTTCCCTCCAAAATGGGAAGGGGAAAAAAACAAAACCCGAAAAAGATTCACTGAAGTTCAGGAGCGAGAATCCCGGCTCCTGAGCTTGTCTCAAACATGTAAGGCTTGTCTTTTCATTTAAAAAGACATTTTTAGGGCCAGGCCTATATTATGTATTTATTCTGCACCCCCATAGCTGTACATCTCAAGCTTTAACGTGCATATGAATGACATGACTTATAGAGCATGTTTAAAATGAGAGGTCCTGGGCCCCCAACCTATGTTTCTGATCCAGTGATTCTGATTCTGATCCTGGGCCATCTCAGGAGATTCGGACGTAGATGGTACCCCAGGTTGTACTTTGAGAAACATGGCCCTACTATGTAAAAAATGCTGACGTAAACTTATGAAGACTGAGAAAACACTAGATTTGGTGACAGATATGACCGTAGAGAAAGTTGTGTCAAATAACCTGATTTTATTTGCAAGGAAACAGAACTAGAAAAGTTTTTATTACTTCAAGTCATACTGTATCAGTGACACCCAGAGCATGGAGTGGACACTCTATAAATGCCTGTTGGACAGGATGAACAGAAGATGGATGCTGATAAATAGCTGGGTCCCGATTTCGTTAATTGCCATTCCAGAATACTAGCAAATTCACTGTAAATTTAAGGGATAAAAGAGGAAGGAAAGATGTCAAACTAAATTAATTTGAATATGCCATCTCTGTTTCTCAAACTTTTTTGGCTATCTGGTTTTACCTTCTGCATTCTACCCTATGAAATATTCAGGCTTGTTATAAAACAAAAAGACCTACCCCCCCATGAGTAAAACTAATGCTCTAAGTATGTTATTTTTATTTATTCTCTGTTTTCCAGAACGCTGCCACAACACCAGCTAACACCCAGCAGCAAAATCAAGAAATGTGGCAGCAAGGTACCCCAGGATGTCCTAAAACTGAAAGAGAAGAAAACTAATGTGTAATAAGTACCTCTGAATGTCTCAGGTACTGTGCCATGGGCTCTGGGGGCAGACTGCCTCCATTTAAATCCCATTTCTGATATTGCTACAGATTGAACATTTTCATTCCCTCCAAAATTCATGTTGAAAGGTAATCCCCAATGCAACAGTGTTGGAGGTGTGGCCTTTGTGCATCATGGGGGCTCCACCCTCATGAATGAGATTGGGTGCCCTTATAAAAGGGGTTCATGAAGGGAGTTTACCCCTCTTGTCTTGTCTTCTGCCATGTAAGGATGCAGTGGCATTTTTCCCTTCCAAAGGACACAGCATTCAAGGCACCATCTTGGAAGCAGATAGCAGCCCTCACCAGATGTCAACCTTGATCTTGGACTTCCCAGCCTCTAGAAATGTAAGAAATAAATGTCTGTTTTTATAAATTACTCAGTCTGTGGTATTCTATTAGAGCAGCACAAAATTGTCTAAGATATAATTAATAAATGTGACACTTAGAAAAGTGACTTTGCTTCTCTGTACTTCAGTTTTCCCATCTGCAAAATGGGTTGAATAATAAAGGTAACTACCACAAGTGGTTTATGTTAGTTTTCCATTGCTATCATAACAAATCACCACTATTTCGCAGCTTAGGATAATGCCCATTTATTATCTCATAGCTCTGTAGATTAGAATGTGGGTTCAAGTGGGTTCTGTGCTTAGAGTCTCACAAGGTTAAAACCAACCAGGCTGGGCGCTTACCTAGAGTCTCTGGGAAGAAGCCACTTCCAAACTCATTCAGGTTGTTGGGAGAATCTAGTTCCTTGCAGCTGTAAGTCTGAGGTCCTTGTTTCCTTGCTGGCCATCAGCCAAAAGCCACTCTCTGCTTCTAGAAGCTGCCTGGCCTCCTTATGCAGCCCCCTTCATCTTCAAGAAGAAACCTCATTGAGTCCTTCTCATGCTTCAAATCTCTCTGACTTCCTCTTTTGCCAACAGCCAGAGAAAATATTTACCTTTTAAAGGTCTTATGTGATTACATTGGGCCCACCTGGATAATTTTTCTATTCTAAAGTCAGCTGATTAGTCACCTTAGTTGCATCTTCAAAGTTGTTTTTGCCATGTAATATCACAGAAGTAATTCCAGGGTGAAGATCATGAGAGCTACATAGACTCCTGCTTCCTGCATGATTATCTTGAGGAATAAGTAAAGGTGTGTATTTAAAACATTTAGAACAGTGTTTTATTTTGTGATACCGATAATAAGAACTCAATAAAGATTCGCTATTTCATTTGTCTGCACATGGCATTTCATTTGATTGACACAACTCTGTATTATTTTAAAGGGGAGAAACTGAGAATCAATCCAAGACCACACAGAGGGTTAATGGCAGAGCCAGGAATCAAACCTAGAACAGCTATCAATCAAGTCTGTGCTGAGCACTAGGAGGTAGGGCAAAGGACAGATGATGTTCATTTGAGAGAGAGGGACTTGAGAAGGGGAGTGCAATAATGAGGAGCACAGGAAATATTTACAAATAGTCACTTGCTGTATATGAATAATCTTTGGTGTGGGTGCAAGGGAGACTGTACTAAATACTAATTGAAATTTTTTAGGTCTTTAGGCTGACTCTGGGCACACTGCCTAGGAGTTAGCCCTCCTCTACAAGGAGCAGCTATTAAAAAAAAAAATCTTTAACTGAACCTGGTGATTTTTACTGAGCAGATGCATTTTCTTGTGGTGACATTCATCTTAAGAGGGTATACATTACTTGCAATCTAGACTCATTCCTTTGATGGCTTCTTCCTCCGTATGCCCCCTCCTCTGTGATGTCTCGCATCTTGTAGAGGAAATAAAAATGTCTGAAAGGCAGCAACCCACTGACCCTGCCTCAACAGCAAAAGCATTGCCCAGACTTTCTCCAGGGCATGCCCAGGCCTGAATCACTACCATGTCTATTTCTTCCTGTCACTGGCAGAGCAAGGACAGATACCCAGGACAAAAAAAGAAAAGGAAGGAAAGCACACCAAAAAATAATCTTATCATCTACAGTCTTTCCCCATTTAGGACTGTGACTGCAGTATTGTTTGCTATTAGCGTTGTTCATACTCTTTGACCCAGTATTTCCATTTCTAAAGTTTATCTTAAGAAAATAATCTGAGAATCACTCAAAGATTTTGGCATTTAAAATTGTTTCATGTCTGTAAGGGCAAGTGAGTATCTTTTCTACTGACACAGTAACCACCATGGCTAAAAGACTGGGACTGAACTCAGGCTGCCTGGGCTTGAATTCTGGCTCTCCCAATTGCCAGCTGAGTGATCTTGGGCAAGTCACTTCAATTCTCTAAGCTTCCATTTCCTCATCTGTAAAACAGGGATAATAATACCTCATAAGAACTTAATTAGGTAATACTATTATACTCAGTTATTAGAATGATTATATTCATATAATTATTATACTAATGAAGGTCCTAACAGTAATATGTTAACTCTTACTAGGGTGATGATTAATGATACATCCTCAGCTCATGGCCCAAAGCCTGGCATGCAATACTCAATAAAAATTGATTAAATAAATAAATATATGAACAAACAAATGAACAAGGAGACTTGTTACAGCATTATAAAGCTAAAATTTGTAAACCATAAAAACAACAGGGTAGTGGCTTAATATAGTGTGGTACATACAGTCAAAACTAAGTGTGTTTTAAAAGAATAACGACCTAGAAAATGTCTTTATGTAATGTCAAGAGGGGACAGCATACAGTATATGTAGCATATCCTAAATGTGTAAAGTACTTACATGTATATGTATACATTAGGGGCAAAATAGAAGGAAATACACCAAAAGGCAAAAATAGTTCTCTGTGAGTGATTAAATTATGGATTTTTTATTTTCTTCTTTACACATTCTTTAATTTTCTAGATTCTCTGCCATGAACTTAGTGTAATATCAATTTAAATACTTTTTTTACAATCTCATAATTAAGAACTTAGACTTTTTTAAGTAATCAAGTTTAACTTAATTAAGATCTTATCATTTTAATAAATCATTTAGGATGGACCAATTAACACAACTAAGTCTACTGCACTGACAGTCTCTTGAAGAAATCTCTGGCGTTTGTGAAAAGGCTCTACTAAATATCATCCAAAATTTGATTTTAAAGACACTCCCCGTTGCTGCTAAGAGCCAACAGTTATCAACAATAGCCTTAATAACTAGAAATGTGAAAGTCTTAAGAGGCAAATATAATCTGTGTTTAAAACATACTTATTTTCTCATTTAGTTTACAAGAGAATGTTGAAGTTGAAGAATCAACCTTTGGAAACTGTCATTTGCCCAGAATGATTAATTCTGGGTAATTTATGCCTGTCAAGTCACAAAGAACACTTTCATTTACCCTGCTTCCTTTGTGGTTCTGAAAGGGAGATCCTGTGTTACAGTTGGGATTGTAAACTCTGTACTTCAGTATGGTCAGGAAATAGAGCAGTCTGATTAAGCAACTATTCTGACCAATTATTGTCTCTGCAGCATATTAATTACTACTTTTCAAAAAATTAGGCTGTCTTAAATTGCAATTAACACTGAAAGTCTACTGAAGGTTTCATAATTATTTGATAATTCAGAAGGCACCTCAGTGTTTCTCAGGGTGTCAAGTTCACCAGCATAACAATCATTTATCCTAGTAGGATGGATGAGGAGAGACGCTGGTTAATAGGAATTTTCAGTTGAGAAATGAAGCAAGCCAGGTTTTACTATGTTTACAAGGTTGAATGAATGTCTATTGAGCTCTTTAAGCACCTTCTGAGAAAGACACTCTATTTGTGTGAGATGTTATAATTATTCTACAGAAATTCAATGGTAACATTCTATTTACAACAAAGAAAATTAGATTACAAGTTATCCTACAACTCTCCCTCCTCCCAGCGAAGATCACACACCGTATAGAGTTACAATGGTGCCAATTACAACAGCTTTTCATGCACTGTATGTTGCTTTTGCTTTTGATGATCTGAATGGATTGCATACCAAATAGCAGCTACTAGCAGCAATCAAAACAATTTGGGGGAAAATAGTTTTGTCCTCTGTGTTCACATAATGCTATTGATTTAATATTTGCTTCATTTCTTTCTTGGTACAGTAAGCAAGCATGTGATGTCTCTCTGGGTCCCCATTCTGCCTTAAAGAAGGTGGGTGGCAAAGCCTGTGTATACCAGGCATTTTCCATCACTAGTTGCTAGAAGCCAATATCCATTCAAAAGAGTGTTTCATCCAATCCCCACTACATATACATATTCTCTCTCTCTCTCTCTCTCTCTCTCTCTCTCTCTCTCTCTCTCTCTGTGTGTGTGTGTGTGTGTGTGTGTGTGTCTGCTTCTCTCAATTCCCAGTTTACAATTAAAGAATCAGAGGCACAGAGAGGCTATGTTTTTTGCCCAAGTTTACATGGCCATTATATTGGTAGAGCTGGGGCCAGATTCTAAATCTCTTGATGGATAGCACATACCCTTTCCATTGAGTCATTGCCCCAACACCATGTTGGACTGAGACTTTGACTGAAAAATGAACTCTTCTCTGAGTAAGGTGAAAAAAAAAAAGAAAGAAGGAAGGGAAAGACAGATGAAGGAAGGGAGAACTCAGCATCATGGATTTGGGGTACCACTCCCACATCACAGCCAAGTTTACCCCTCTTATATAACAATTTGAGGTCCCGGCACAGTGAGCCTAAGTTTCCTTATTTGAAACACTATAATGGGACTCCCTGGAAGAATCTTTGCACTATATCTTGAAACTGATGACCAGAGATTCTTTAATGAGCAAACAGATACACATAACCTTCCAACCCATTCCCTGGCTATCCTGGATGGGAAGGACACATTCTCTAATACGGGAAGGATTCAAGATTTGGGTCAGTCTAATCAGCTAATGGTCAGCACCAAAGGAGGTTAGGCTGTTGAAGGAGTTAAGCCATTCAATGTGATGCCAATTCCCTCCTAATCCATCCCTAAAGGGAACTTGTATTGTGACTTACAGGAGAGGCATAGCCTGGAGAAAATGAGCTGAGAGAAACTGGAGAAAATTGAAAACTTGCAATATTACAGCTGTGATAATAAACTAAAAGAATAAGCCACCCCCTCCTCAGTATGGGATTTGATGTAAGAGTCATTGTGCTGTGGCAAAGGACCTGGTTCACCATGGTGATAGTGGGAGTGCCTGGGCCAACACTAATGACAGAGGAGACTGGTACTGTGTGACAACCACAAAACCCACAATGGCATCAAGGCTATGCCACCCCTTAGGAACCAAAGATCAAGAGTGGAGAGCCAGTGTTCACTTGGGCAGGAAGTGAAGCATCAATCTGGAGCCCCTGGAGCCCAGTAGGCAGCAGTGAGTAGGATCATAGCTAGACAGCAGGTAAGGAAGCATCCGAGCCAGGACTGTGCACTGCCAAGTGAATAATGGTGGCTGCAGAGATCAAAGAGCGTAAAGATCACAGGCAATGGAACAGAGAGAGGGCGCCAGCTGCTACAAAGCAGAGGTGCAGGAGGTATAGTGTTGAACAGTGAGCCAGCCTGGGTCCTCTATGGGAAACAGAGCCAGAAACCTAAAGGTCAAAAAAATCACCCAGAAGGGACTCGAGGCAACTATCATTTTTACTTGCATTTCATTGCTTCCACCCCTTCTTGGACTGGTCCATCACCTAACTGGTGTGGCCTGTGTCAGTGGATGTCCACATGAGAGACAGCTGGGACAAGTGCTGCACAGACTCTTGCCTCTGGCCAGATCCACCCCATCCCCTAAACTTTGGCTCAGTTCTCCCTATCCACCAAGGTCCAGATCTGCTCTGGTTTGATACTTGGTTAAAGAGTTCTAGACAAGGTCACCCCTTTGTCACCATTGATAGAGGGCTCTAGCAGTCTTGCAATCAATATAGGTCAAAAATGACTCGAGTCAGACCAAATCTAAACACCTGAGGGTATTGGGGAGTGAGCAAGGCTAATCCTGCACCAGCCTGAAAAGGAGAGGCAGTTTCCATCCAATCACACACCTCCATGAGTTCTATAGCAGCCACATACTTAAACCAAAGCTTTTTCTTTTATGCCATTTCTATTTTCTCATTCTTCAGGGCCTCTCAATTCTCCATGGACAGAGGTGTGTTTCAGTCATCTTCCAGAGCCAAGCAGAACAAGTCATGATCTGGAATCAACAGGTCTATTTTTCTCCATGTTTCATTTCTGTAGTATAATAACAGTAACAATAGCCAGCATGTTACTCTTTGGGAGGCAGTGTGCTAAGCCCTCTGCATATATTATTATTCATTATTACATGTGATCATGTCATCAACTCCTTTAGGTGATACCTTCATAATCCCTCCTTTACAACTGAGGAAAACACTGCATGAGATGCAGATGGCCTTCCCAGGGTCACAGAGCTAGGAAGAGATGGAGCCTGAATAGGCATCCAGGCAGTCCTCCATACCCACATCCTCACCTGGCATCTCATCATCTTCTGGCATCCCAGAAGAGAAGCAAGGATTGGGCTTGCTCAGCCTCACCATGGAGTGAGAAGGGAATGTGGAATGAGTTTAAAGAGGAAGCAGTTTTAATCATGCACTGTCAAATGCAGAACAATGCCAATTTTGCTGACAGAATAAAAATGAGCAGACCTGAAGAATTTTGATCCCTATGTTTTTAAGCCTGCACAAGAAAGCATACCAAGTTTACTTTACTATCATCACCCCTGCCCACACTTGCTGAATAATGCTAGGAGAGTTGCAGTGGTATCCCCACCCAACTTTCATGTAAATTAAAGAGTTTTCCAAATTCTGCTACCAAATTTTTCTAACCTAAGTGAGGTTTTAAGATAAGAACTCCATTTGATTGCTTCAGCTTATATTCTTCTCTTTAGGAGCTCAAGATCATTCATGTCAATTACCTTTTTAAAAAATGAGAAAAGGATTCTAGTTCAAAGACCCAATAACCAAATAACTGTAGTCATGCAGTGAGCTACAGCTACTAGAATAGGCCCATCAACAGTCACAAGATTTCTCTCAAAGGAGGAAAAAAGCTAAAGTTTCATCCCTCAGGAAAATGGCACTCAGATTTAGCCTGGAAAGAATTTTCAGGTATCCATGGTCTAATCTGTCCCCACTGGGAATACCTGTCATTTAATCCCAATCACCTCATGGGCTTATCACAAGATTTTTATAGATGTTTATTTCAAGGATATACTCTGTAGGGGCAAGATGGAAATCAGGAAAAGGGGGATGATTTATTTAAATATGCCAGAGGCATTGGATAACAAAATGAGAGTAAATATGATTGCAGAAAGGGTGACCCTAGTAACCTATCACAAAAGACAAAGAAAACACAAATGATCTCAACTAAAAGGCTTTAAAAAAAATGAAAATGAAAGGGAAAAAATAGGCTCTTTGTGTTTGATTCTGGAAACATATATTATGCTCACACTGTGAGCTGGCGGGCAGATGGTTGAAGCTCATACAAGGAATATTAAATCTATTTGGAACCCTGTTGCCCTCCTGATACAACACTGCTAATGCCTAGAGGGCAAGACAATGAGCACACAAATGCCTACAAATCACTCAGACTCTGTCACTGACTGGGAAATCCTCCCCACATCCCAAAGCACAGGGAGCTTGAGTGGTTTGCCCCATCCCTCACAGCAGGTCAAATAGAGGGTCAGAAGGGAAAGCCAAGCTTTACACACACACATAGCATCTCTTTATATTCAGACTGGTTTCTGCTGTTATGGCCAGATATGAAATGAAATGGAGCAGGAAAAGCACCCAGTGTAGAGGCTGTTTGTGGGATTCCATGTGTTCTTGCAATCTCTTCAGAGAAATAAAAATAGATAATTCAATTTCAAAAGCCAGGAGAAATGAAGAGTCAACAAACTTTCACCCTGCCCAGTTGCTCTTCACTTTGTGTATTTTCCAGTAGGCAACACAGTGAAGGTCGCACACATGCCACTGATTCGGCCTGGTAAGAGCAAGGCATGAGACAGAAGAAAATCATTCCAAAATAACAGAAAAGACCGTTTCAGCCTGTCTAACCTGAGCATCCACATCTCAGTGGCTTATAAATATTTGGAAAGCAAGATGCTTTAAAGGCTGACTACTGAAAGTCCGGTTCACAAACCACAAGCTCCCCAGGTGATTTGTCTGCTCATGAAAGCACTGCTCAAGGGCAATAATCTTCAAAGTGTGATATGTGGTCTATTACCGTATGGAAAGACATTGTTCAACTTCTATTTATTTTTATTTATTTTTTGTTTATTATTATCTTCAAGAAGAAAAAAATTCAGCTTCTCTGCAATTTAACATTAAGCTTAATAGTGGTGCATGTATAAACTTATAAATAAATACACATACACTGGAAGTACAAACTCAAATTTTTTTAACTAATGGAATTTTCCATTAAAAATTGGGATGGGCGGGGTGCAGTAGCTCACGCCTGTAATCCCACCACTTTGGGAGGCCAAGACCAGCAGATCAAAAGGTCAGGAGTTTGAGACCAGCCTGGCCAATATGCTGAAACCCTGTCTCTACTAAAAATACAAAAAATTAGCTGGGCATGGTGGCACGTACCTATAGTCCCAGCTACTCAGGAGGCTGAGGCAGGAGAATCGCTTGAACCCAGAAGGCTGTGGTTGCAGCGAGCTGAGATCATGCCACTACTCTCCAGCCTGGGCAACAAAGTAAAACTCTGTCTCACCAAAAAAAAAAAAAAAAAGTGGGATGATACATCTCCTGGTTAAGTACTTATCGAACCAGGCAATCATCTCCCTGTCCAGGAAGCTTCTACTATTACATATTGACTGGATGTCCCTGCCTCTTCCAGCTCTTCCAGTTTCCTTATAAATCTGTACAATGGTACACAGCAGCATCCCTCTCTTGGAGCACTTCCCACAGTATGTCCAGATGTGCCTAGCTCAGCTTACATCTCAGCTAGTCAGCCAGAGGACAGATCATAAGAACACATGCACCATGATAACCCTTTTGCCTGTACTTTTCCAATAAACCTTACTTTATATTCATGCCATGTGATACTAGTGTGTTCAGGTCCTTTGCAAGACCCACATATAAACAGATAATCATCCTTATAATTAGTTGACTCATGTCATTTGGAGCATGTACCATGAAGGAGAGCACAGGAGGATCATGGAAAGTTATTCATATCTGGAGGGCGGGAGGAAGTCTCTATGAGGAAGTGACATTCAAGTGGGGACCTAAAGGATGACCGTGACAGGAGCATTCTGGCAACAAGTGAAAATGCCTATGTCAAAGAAGGAATGTGGAACAGATTAGTTTCTGAATCATGGCTGGTATAGTTGACGCTGGTGAGCAAGAGAAAGGGTAGCAGGAGAGAAGCTCAAGGGGAAAACAGGGTTCATATGTTTGGGCTTATGTTAAGGATTTTGCACTTCATTACGTAAGACTCTTGAGGCTATGGTGATGTCCTAGTTTGGGTTCATCCAAAAACAGACCATGAGACAAGGATTGAGTGCAAGTGCTTTACTTGAGAAGTAATCCAGGAAGCATGGTGAGTTTTGAAGAAGTAAGACAAGGAAGGAAGGTGAGCCAATAAGAGGGTCATTGATGAGTGCTATGGGCAATTGGGTTCGGTCTGGAAGATTACATGAAACATGCCTCAGAATGTTCCCACTGGGAAGCAGGGAAGCTGGACACATATGCACCAACTCTCACTCTTCATTGTTTGATAAATGTTTCTGCAGTGTTAACCCCCACCGTGTCTATCTGAAGGGGAGGGGCTACAGCCAAAGAACATCCTCATCATATGCATGAGCCACCCCATGTTCACGTAGAGCGAACAACCCATCTCTATCTGCCCAGGAATTTCATGATTTTAGTTCAGAAAGATCTGTATCCTGAGAACTCTTAAGTCCCAGGCAAACTGAGATGATTGTTCACCCTATTATAGGAAATAACTACAGGTGACCTCTGATGTAGATCAAGAGGATATGAATGGGGCATTTTCAGCATCTGCAAAATGACATCAAAAGATTCCACAATTATAACCTGTCTAGATCCTGAAACATCAATGACATTTTGTTACCAGAGAGATAAAATCAATAACTTATCAATGTACAAAAAGATTATAAAACTGGACATTAAAATTTCCAGAATGCAATATACCCTATTGTTTGTAATAGCATGTTTGTATTAATTTCCTATTGCTGCTGTTAAAAATTTCTACAAACTTAAAACACTACAAATTTGTGATCTGATAGCTCTGGAGGTCAGAAATCTAAAATGGGTCAGGAGGGCTGTGTTCCTAATGTATACTCTAGGGAGAAAGAAATCCTTTTCTTGCTATTTCTGGCATCTAGAGGCCTATATTCCTTGGCTTGTGGCCCCACATCTCTCCAAATTCTACTTCAGTAATTATATCTTCTCTGACTCTGACCTTCCTACCTCCTTCTTATAAAGACCCTTGTGAATACATGGGCCAACTAGAATAATCCAGGATAAGCTCACTGTCTTAAGATCCTTAATTTAATCACATCTGCAGAGTCTCTTTTGACACATAATGTGACATATTTACAGGTTTCGGGGATTAGGACATGAATATCTTGGGGGAAGGCAGTAATTTTTTAATCTACCACAATGTTCTTGATTCTAAGACACATTTAATTGTATAACAGTTTAGTAGCAGATCTGAGGGGTGGGAACCACGGCCACATTAAATGTGTGTTTTTAATGTGTACCCTGATTTTAGAAATGTTAAAGTGTGGGAAACTGCACATCTGAGAATAAAGGATCCATGATAATGCAACAAGCAGAGGAGAGCTGCACGTTTTAGAGGCTCAGGTTCTATATTCTGAGGCTAAGGTGGAAAGTAAATACACTCATCCAATTTGTGGTTTTTGAATCTCTATAAGGTACTAATACCTGGGGGGTACAGCAGTAAGAGACACAGTGCCTGTCCTCATGGAGCTTCCTTTGTGGTGAGAGAGGCAGACAATGCACAGTTACAGAGGAGGAATGAGCACCACAAAGTATGGAGCAGAGTCAGGAGGCTGAGGGTGTCACAGAGCACAGAGGGGAGGAGCTGTATAGACAGAACAGGTCAAGGAAAGTAGGTAAGGAGGTAACATCTAAGCAGAGTCCTAAAGGATGGCCTAGGAACAGGAGTTTAGACCAAGGGAAGCCTGTTCACAACGACTGTAAGGCAGAAAGCAGCTTGATGCTGGGACATTCATCACCTCCACAGGAAAGAGACTTTCCAACCACCACTGTCCCTATGCTGAAGCAAATGTTCCTCAGGGAACATTAAACTGTGAAACTTCATACAGAATAATTTTTTTTCCTCTTTTACTTAAGACTGGGTGAGAGATGTGGAGGGACAAGAAGGTGAAAAAAGTTGAATGTGAGAATATTATTTGCTATAAAAATAGTAGAAAGTACCATATTGTTCCTAATCTAAACTTAAGTGCCTACCTCAATTTGCACCAAGGCCCAAAGGATACATAATGCTCTCAACTTCCTGCTTCTATTCCCTTTAAAACTGACTTAGTTATTAAAGTTTAATTAGGCAATTTTTGATTTTTTACTTCTGTTGGTACATAATATGTGTACCATTTATGGGGTACATGAGATGTTCTGATACAGGCATGCAATGTATGATAATCGCATCATGGAGAATGAGGTATCCAACCCCTCAAGCATTTATCCTTAGTGTTATAAACAATCCAATTATTTATACATTTTAGTTATTTAAAATGTAAAATTAAGTTTTTATTCACTATAGTCACCCTGTTGTGCTATCAAATAGTAGGTCTTCTTCTTTCTAAATATATTTTTGTACCCACTAACTATACCCATTGGCCAATTGTTTTTTAAATTCTCACTCCCACTCGCTCCAATATTTCCACCATCTTTATCCTAAAACACTCCACGCCTGCGCTCCTATAGCCTTGTTCCTTCATCAGAAAAGCAAAGTTCTGGCAAGCATGTGACTCCTGTCTCTACTGTGAGTCAAGGGCCATGACCAATGTCTGCTGATTAAAACCCTATCAAAAGGAATAAGCACAAGTCTTAGTCCTTCTCAAGAGAAAGGGAAAAGCTATCTGGAAAATCCCCAGCATCATTATGACAGCTACAAATTGCCAATTATTAATGGCTCCCAATGTAATAGCCAGACTGCAACAGAGACTCACTTGATTTGTTACAAAAAGGTTGTAGACAACCAGTTCCCCAAACAAAAGAGCAAACTCAGAGGCACAAAGACACCCACACCCCTGGAGCAGTTCAAAGGTTCAGAATCTTGTAGCTATAGAGGAAAATCTGGAGGCAACTCATTAGCGGTAGGAGGGTGATGCCTCAAGCTGTGGCTCATGACTAAATCATATAACAAAACTCCTTCTTACTGACCTTGAATTATACATCCAAACAATGTGTCCTGACATTAAATTTGCGATCAACATAAATACAATTAAGATAAGCACTATTCAGAGTTGCGTAGGAAATAGAAATAGGATTTTGGGGGTCTCTTGTCTTGTTCATGAAAGCATTTTAAAAAATTACATACATGCCTATGAATTTGAAAATTATTTTATAAATCATTAGAAAGTCAACTATGTATAGTTTATTATATATATGAAGTTTGGCAACTCAGTTGTCAAGGATGTGTAGCTTAAACCTCTAGCTTTTAGAACTAAATTTATATGATTCCATTATTGTTAGCACAGTCATTTAAAAGTCCTACTATTCCACATATAGAGTATCTTGACCCAAGTCCTACAGGAAACAATTAGGTCCTGGAAATTTATAATTGTATTTGACCTGAATATGAAACTATAATCAAGAAATCAGGAAATTTTCAGTAACAGCCTGGACTAAGCTGAATACTTTCCAAACTATAAATCATGGGTTTGTTGGACAACCTTACAGGTTAAATGATGCAAGCAATTTTAGTGCAGGCTGATGTGATGCCCATTGAAATGAAATGTGAACCAATACCTACAGGGAGATGTTCAGGCTGATCCATGAAGATTTAACCATAAGTCACTCATTAGTGTTAATGGAGCATGACTCTCAAATTCCAAATGACACCTTAGACTTTTACTGCCCACAGAAAAGGTAGATCAGGCAGCAGCACCTGCTGTGATCTGAGAAAATCGAAGGCAAGTAAAATGTTTTCAGCTACTGTTATTGGAGGAGACCAAAAGGCGTGGTCTCTACTTTTGCCAAACTGTCAATACAGGATATTTTATACAAAAATTTATCTGGCATTCATCATCAAAAACTACCTTCTATTATGGCTCTTCCAGCCCCTGTATATAACAAACTGCCCAAGCAGATAGGGAGGGCAGGGATTCTGTCTTACGTCTTTGGATATTTCTAAATTTGGCTTAGTGTGTTGGCCATAATAGCTGCTCAGTAAATAATTCTTGATAAGAATGAAAAGGAAAAGGAGGAGGATGTAAAATATGCTCAATTGTAATCTTGAAGAGGCAACAAACAGGCTCAAGTGCAGGCTCAATTTTAAACTGTGTTTCTCTTGTGATATAAAGGAAGAATGCCCAACACCTCCAGTAAAACTCAGGTATAAGTTTAGAAAGTGCCATTTTGTCATTCAAATTTGGCATTCCTCAACCTAGATGGAGTACTTCTTGTGGCTCATTCAACTGAGGTTAGTGTAATACATCGAACCTTAATGGTGCTTACCCTACACTTGCTCTGCTAACAGCAAGACACAACAACTGGATTTTTATGTACATGTTCTCCTGGATGGCATCCTAGTGAGGTAAGATAAGCAAAGACGTAATGTCTGCAGGCACGCATTGCTAATGAGGGATGAAGTTAATTGGTATGTGGCCATGATACCGATTACTTGCAGAACCATTCAGTGCCATTAACAAGGTTCTACACCCCAATAGTTCTCAGCCACAGTAATTCATAAATTCTTATCAGAGCTGGGAATTATCCTTGGAAAGGATTGGCTTTCCTAAATTAGGTAGGCAGGGATATTAACTTATCTGAGGACTTTTCTACCCATAGGCAACTTTCTCCTGCTATGATAATAACTACATGTCCCAAGCACGAGGGTAAATGTTTTATGTACATTACCTATTTACAATAACCTTGAAAGGTAGAAGTTACCCTCCACATTAGTATATTTCTTAGATGAGAAACTCAGACAGGCTAACTAATTTGCCAAAACTCATACAACTATCCAGTGGCAGAGTTAGGAACTGAAACGAACGCTTGGACTTCAAAGCCCATATCTTTATTGGGTATAAAACATATATCCTAAAACCTCACCCCACTCTCATGAAGCCAGCCTCAACTTCCTGTCATTTCATTTGAGACCACTTATTAAGTTTCTGCTGTTCTGGGGATGTGGAGTTGGGATGGAAATCATATTGGCAGACGGGAATCTGATTTCCCTCAAAAGTCTTCATGACTATGATCTAGCACTTTGCAAAGATATTGTTATTATTATTATTGTTAATATTACACTAAATGACGGGGCAGCACTATACTGTCAAAGTTGGATTAAATAGAAAGGATCAAGCTAAGTTTTCCACTGGATCAAACTCACTTAAAAGGACCTAAAGAGTTATGGTTCTAAAGAAATATATGAAACATCAATGTATAAAACAAAATGAGCCAAAGATGTCTCCATCTTGAATGTGAATGGGTTGTTTAAAGGAAGAGTTGAGACCTGCTTTGAAAGAAAAGTCCTATCTATGGAAAACATCTCAACCTATGAAATTATTTAGCATTTTCTATTACTGTAGTTTCTAAAGCATTCTATGTGCTCATTTTTGAAAACTTAGAAATATAGAAAAGATGTAAACGAACACAAGCCTCATGACCCCAGTGCCCAGAGGCAAACTTGTTAACATTTTGTTATATTTTCTTTCTTCCTGTCTATTTTCTATGTAGCTTTTATTTAGTTGATTTCATATCACAAATATAGCTTTTAATTCCCAAGGAGATTTGGGGAATGTAAACATACAGGAACTCAGTTTTAACTTCAGCATATTAAAGTAATAAACATTGATCAGAATTTTAAAACATATTATATATGTATTTAAAACATACCATATAAACATACTGCATATGTTGACTTTTAGAATATTTATCAGTTTAAATTTATTGGTCTCAAGGAGCCGACCCAAAGGGCCCTACATTTATTCAGATATTACATTGTAGAAGTCCTTCATGTTTCCTGGGCTGCATAATTTCATAAATTTCCCCTATGACAGGAAAACCCGAGTGAGAACTACAGAATTCTGCAAAGTTAGGATAAGCAAAACAGACACTAAAAATCATAAGGAAAAGGACATTAAACAGACTTTGTTCATTTGTTTTAATTAGTATAGCTGAATTTTAATTATCACAGTTCTTCACCAGCTACTAGTAAATGTGCTGAAATCATCTTGTAAAATTAGCAAAGCTTTAACACTACAAGGCCTTGTTTAATTTTTGTGCTATTCTTCATTTGCAATAAAGAAAAAGTAAAGTGATTCAAGCGAGAAGGTAGGGCTTTTGGAGCAGACAAGTAAAACAGAAGTTTTGTGACATTTAAATAATTCATTTAGCTGTGATGTCCATGAAGGCAGAAATGTGTCTACCCTGTTTGTTGTTTTAGATATCACATCTAGTATAGTTAATAATTGCTCAATGATTGAATATAAAAATGAAAAAATGATTGTTTCTCTTGTCTCCTCAAAAGTATTATCAAATTCACAATGGCAGATTTTAACTTTTATTTCTTCTTCACACATGAAACATCAGCAGAAGTTTGAGTAATCAGGAATTAGTTTCAACAGATACTCCTTAGAAAACACATATTCAGGGGAGGAACAGCTTTCACTAACCCTCTTTGCAAAAAACAAAACAGTCTAAACATAATCCAGCCAAATTTGTGTTATCCTAGGAGAAGTGGAACTCTGCTGCTTCTCCCCTCACCCCAACAGGAAAGTTGATTTTTGTTGGTTTTTGTTTTGTTTTGTTTTGAGTCAGAGTCTCACTGTCACCCAAAATGGAGTGCAGTGGTGCAATCTTGGCTCACTGCAACCTCTGCCTCCCAGGATCAAGAGATTCTTGTGCCTCGGCCTCCTGAGTAGCTGGGATTACAGGAATGTGCCACCACACTCAGTTATTTTTGTATTTTTAGTAGAGACAGGGTTTCGCCATGTTGACCAGGCTGATCTCGAACTTCTGGCCTCAAGTGATCCGCCTACCTCTGCCTCCCAAAGTGCTGAGATTACAAGTGTAAGCCACCATGCCTCGGTGAAAGGTTTTTGTTTCGTCTTTTTTAATAGCAGAATTGTCCACAGACTGTAAGAAAAAATATCTTGTTATTCTCTGTGGTAATATAATCATGAGGTTAACACCAGGGATATAAATACAATTGGAGTAAAGGTCTGCCTGCACTGCCTCATCCATCACGTATGTCCTCAGGCCTCTTCTTATATTCATTTGTGTAGCTATTTCTCTGTCATGGGGATTATTTTTCCTACAGATATGAAAGTTTGGGGGAATGAGGTAAAAAGCCGCCTCATCTAGGAAAGTCTCTCGATCCTAGCACTGTCTCATCTGACTACTGATTCCTTTTGTTTCAGCTCCATGACCACCATCAGACTAGATCTTGGATTATGCTATCTGCCTGAGTCCTTGATTTTATCACCACTTAAAATAATTTATGTTTATTTAATTCAACCCATTGCTTGGCTGAATTTGCTGCTAGGCTTGTTCTGATATGGATAGTTTCAGACCCCGTTCTCACTCTGAAGCCTAACATCTCTGTAGCCTATCACTTACAGCCATGGCTGTACCTGCGACCACCTGCCTCCCACAGCCACAAATATTAGGTTCTGCCCAGAAAAAAGAAACAACTTTATTTCTGAAAATGAAAACTTTTGAATTATTATGAAAGTAACATGCACACACATTTTAATACAACTTAGATAATACAGAAAACCACAAAACAAGATATAAAGCTTCCTTATACTGAGACTCTCAGGAATGGCCGCTAGTATCATCCTACTGTGCATTCTTGCAAAATCCTTCCTGTTTCAACATCTTAGTTATGGGAGAAGAATTTTGTTTCATTTGTGTGATCCATCAATATGGATTGAGAGTCACGAGAGGAAGACACCACAGTGTTATAAGCATATAATGTAGTCAATAAATAGCTTTTGGCATTAATTGCAGAGTAAATCAATTGCCAAGAACAAAAGTACGACGGATCTGTCACAATTCAGCTCCTGTTTGTTTCTCTGGTTGGATGCTCATAACATTTTCAATTAGAATGTTTATAGGAGATATACGAAGAATAGAGAGAGGCATAAGAATGGCTTGGCATAATGGTTCAAATCGAGTTCTGCTTCCTTCCAATCAATGTTTTCAACCTACTGGACTTCTTTCCTAACAATGAAAATTTGATTCCTTCTATAACCTACTTGAATTACAATCCTTGGTTTTTATAAGTCAAGTGCTCTATGGATTTTAAACTTTACATAATATGGCTAAGTCCATAGTTAGATTAGTCTTTACAATACACACATTTCAGATAAACTCTCTATCCAAGTGCTTATATTGCACAAGCAAGGTTGAATTTTACATATATGTATGAATACCCATAAGTCTTACAAAGGTCAGATACAACTAGTAGTTTTATCTCACCTGTGTATAAACACCTCTAATCAAACTTAAAATCTTGTTAGACTAATAATGAACTCTAAAAAACAGAAAGGGCAACAATCATTATTAGTAGATATAGATATTAGCCTTTCTTGCTGGGAATCAAAGAACGGTGTTCAGTCTTTTGTCTATGTGTCTAGATGTCTAAGGATGTGTGTGGGGATGTGTTATATACATTTATATGTACTTTGTGCAGCATTCAAGGAAAATAAGTATCACCCCCATCTAAAATCAATGTATATTAGAAGATTTGGAATATAATCAAATCACTACCCCTGCTTCAATCACTGCAGGATATAAAATAAGAGCACAGAGCTGCACCATTTTGCCTTTTTCTTTCAGGAACTGAATTTGCATTACCCTTCTGCCATATGTTCAGGTAGCTTTCAATGATACCTCATGCAGCTGTGTCATTAAATTCCCAAACCTTAATGAATAAACTAATTACAGTCTGAAATGAACTCTTGCACACTAGCTATCTCCTGCCATAGATCAAGGAGAGAACTTTATTCCCACAAGTATCTGCTAATTTGCATTAGCCATAAAAAGTGCACCAGAACATCCTTCCCTACTCCAACTCGGCAACTAGAGCGGCATCGATAGGATACTACACCATTGGTATTAATTACTCACAGTTCAAGTTTTCAGCAAGAAATTTGCCACCACCACAACAATCCTCAAGTACAAATGCAGCTAGGAAGCTATTGACTTGCTTGAGTTGGGTGGCAGCACTGATATAACTGTAAGTTTCGCTGCATTAAATTTACAGTTGAGCACTATTATTCATTTGGGACTTGGAGCTCTGTTTATTTACAAAAGGTTTCCAAGGAGGTCAAAATAAAGGTTTTCCCATTTGAAGTATTTTAAAGTAGTAAAAGCAACTTTATCAAATACAACTACAGCCAAATCAATGTCAAAAGTTACCAAGAACCAGAATTTATTCTCTGAATTCAATGCCTATCCTCTGCTACCAAGGTCCTGCTAAACTTGTTAATTATAACAAGGTGCATTCCAACCACACAGTGTTCAGATGAATAGAACCTTATAGTGGCAAGTCACATATTTTTAAGAGACTGACTGGGCTGTTTGGTTTCATTCTCCGTCAATGTGCTCACAAATTTCCCATCAAAATTGTAGCATTTTAAAGAGTGGAAGCTGGGGCAACCTATCATGAAAGTAAAAGTTAGGAGGCCTAGATTATAGTCTCAGTTTTGTACATAGTCTCTTTGGGTCCGAAACTCAAACAGCTTCTACTTCCTTTTCCACAAAATAGGGGGAATCTCCATTAAGACCATGCACAGGAGTGGAAACTGTATGCATTTAAGACATTAGTGGAATGATTTGCACTTCCCATCTTTACCTAGCTCAGACTTCCTGTTGCTTATTCTATTCACAATGCACTCAGATCCTCTTATGAGAACATTCAATAATTAGCATTATCATCATCAAAGTGTGATGTGTAGAATACATTTCAGATTTCCTTTTGAGAGCTAAAGCATCTTCCCCCCATTATGTCTTATGTCTCACAGAAGCACAAGGTTGTAAGATAACTAAGGAGATCATAAATTACTTGCAGCAGATGAGATTAAATTAAAGCCATCTTTACAAAAAACAATGGTCCTGTAGTAGGTCTGGATAGAACATCCTAATAATGGTAGAATATTGAAAAATAGGATTACTATTGTAGTAACTTTCATTTATGTAGCATGGTACAATTTGCAAAGTGTTTACTGTGTATTTGTTTCCTACTCAATGCCTATCTTATGTAATCCCTCTGCATATTCTAATGTCATGTGATGAAATGAATGGGTGTTTGGTTTTCATATAATTTATTTATTTACTTATCTATTGTGAGATGAACTTTCACTCTTGTTGCCCAGGCTGGAGTGCAATGGCATGATCTTGGTTCACAGCAACCTCTGCCTCCTGGGTTCAAGCAACTCTTTTGCCTCAGCCTCCCTAGTAGCTGGGACTACAGACATGTGACACTACACCCAGCTAATTTTTTTGTCTTTTTAGTAGAGACAAGGTTTCACCATTTTGGCCAGACTGGTCTCGAACTCCTGACCTCAGGTGATCTGCCTGCCTTCAGCTAATCCGCCTGCCTCAGCCTTCCAAAGTCCTGGGATTACAGGCATGAGCCACTGCACCCAGCCAAATGCCTTTACATTTTTGATAACATACATCCAGATCTCTTTCTTCCATACTCATGCCTAAGCAATTTGTTTTTCCTTCCGAGACTTGTAATACCCTGACGTATACATTCCCAGGCAACTTTACATTTGTTTCTCAATTTTTCCCTAATTTTACTTTACCTCTAAAAAAATAAAATTTACAAGCTAATGTAATATGACCAAGACAGATGGAACTGTGTTATGCATTTTGTTAGTTTGACCAATACCGTGCTTTTGGTCTGCCACATCCTCTTGCTGACTCCAGGAATAGCCAAGGACTTGCACATAGGCACAGAGCTGTTCTCCTCTCCAATATAATATCTAGAAGCCAGCAGAGCTCCTTTGATGATTTAGGACAATCTTCTCTCTCCTCTCAATGGGAAAAAAAGAAGGAAATCAGCAAGGAATAGAACCATACCTGGGGCTAGTAAGATGATGGTGGGTGGGCAGGAAAAGATTACCACCCAAGACCTGAATAGGACATGCAGTATCAGAAGCCAGAGAGAACTTTTTCAAAGGGGGCGTCCCTGAGTCTGAGGCTGTGCCTTTCAAGAGACAGAAGCAGCCAACCTCTGTGGTCCAGCAGAGTAAGAAAAGGACTGCATACTCCTGCCTCTCTTAAATGTCCTCTCAGTTCCCTGAATTGGCAAAACCCAACCAGAAGCCAGAAGGCAAGGGATCTCTAGTCCTGATAGGCAAGTTTCCCCAGTCACTCATCAGGTTGAAGAAAACCAAGAACCTGTCTTTAGGGCAAACAGGAAGAGAGCCAACAAAGTGGATCAGCCAACAAAATTTCATCAATGGTAGGCGGCATGTTTTCTCTAAAGGCACTAAAAAATAGACAAATTATTTTATACTAATACTCTGCATTAATATTGGACCATATTACTTTCCCATGTAAATTATTTTCTTGTTTTCCATGCAATAATTAAGAATTTTAGAAGTTGGGACATCATAGAAATAAAATGAATGGGTTCTTATAGAGTATGTCCTCAAAGTCAACTTTGGAGCGTTTGACTTAAGTTTGCCTGTAACAAATTGTACATCTGTTTTAGTCCGCTTGACCTGTCATAACAAAAATACCATAGACTGAGTGGGTTAAACAACAGAAATTTACTTCTCATGGCTCTGGAGGCTAGAAGTCCAACATCAAGGTGCCATTATGGTCAGTTTCCATAGAGGGTTCTCTTCATGGCTTGAAGATGGCCAACTTCTCACTGTGTCCTCAGATGGCAGAGAGGGATTGGGGATAGCACTCTTTGATGTCTTCTCTTAAAAGGCACTAATTCCATTGTGAGGACCCTGCCTTATTCCCTCATCTAAGCCTGTCTCCCAAAGGCCCCATCTTCAAATACCATGAGGGGTAGAACTTCAACATATGAATTTGGGGGGGACATAATTCAGTCCATAGCAACATCCAACCCATCACAAAGAATAAATGATCAACAGTGCTTTTAAAATGGCTCAGTTGTCCGGTCTACCCATAGTCTTTTTCCTACCTGCCATACTGCTACTACAGTTATATTTTTAAAACATGTATCTGATCACATCACTTCTCTGTTTAAAAGTCTTTAATGGCTCCTAATTGTGTAGCATAAAGTTTCTATGTCTAGCATCGAAGTCCTTGAAGTCATATCTATATCCCACTCTCATCATCCACTACTAAGCAGATCACATATACCTTATGTTAAAAAAAAAAACAAAACAAAAAAAAAACAAACATGTCTCAGGTCAGGCACACTGGCTCATACCTATAAACCCAATACTTTGGGAGGCCGAAGCAGATGGATCACTTGAGGCCAGGAGTTTGAGACCAGCCCAGCCAATGTGGTGAAACCCCATCTCTACAAAAAGTACAAAACTTAGCCAGGCATGAGGATGCCCACCTGTAATCCCAGCTACTCAGGTGGCTGGTACACAAAAATCGCTTGACCTCAGGAGGGGGGGGTTGCAGTGAACCAAGATTGTGCCACTGCACTCCAGCCTGGGCAACAGAGCGAGACTCTATCTCAAAATAAACCAAAAACAAAACCAAACACATGTTTCCACCATGCACATTCACAGATATTTGCCTTTTTTCACATCGTTTCCTTTCTACCCATAACAAAGCTGTTAAGGGGAGTTAACAGCTCATAATACAGAAAAACTATTATTCCATTTTAATAGAATGAGCTTTTTACATATCCATCTTTTCTACTAGATTATGAGCTCCATTAGGGGCAAAACAAACCCTCATTAATCTTTGACACAATGCTGGTCATAGAGCAAATTAAAGGCTTTGCTAACTTTCTCACTACCATGGATAGTGAGCTATACCTCTAAAGAAGTATCTTCTTGAACAATAAAAACTTGGATAGAAAAAAAAACTAAAAACAAACAACAATAACCAAAAGTCTTGGGTAGATATAGAAAAACATTACGCAAGATGTGCAAAGTCAACACCAATCAATTAAGCCTGGGTCTTAGGCAGAATTAGCACAAAGTTTAAGAACATGGAATTTCAAACAACTTAGGTTTGAATTTACAGATAAAATACAGTTTGAAATTGGAATGTCAGATAAACAATGAATTTTTTTTAGTGTTAGTATGTCTGAAATATTACAAAAAGAAGACAAGTACCACATGAGTGTTCTGTTTTTGTGTGTTTTTCCCCAGCATCAAAACCATTCCTAGGTTCAATTCTCGGTTCTGCAGTTTCCTGATTATTTGACCTCAGACTAGTTAGTTCGTCTCTCTGTACTTAAGTCTCTCATTCTTAAAGTGAGGATAACAAAAGTACCAACCTCATAGAATTGCTGTGAGGATTAAATACATTTATACTCATCTTTGTAACACAATTTCAGTTGTTTTGAAAGTCTCCAAAACGAGTCAAAAACTGGTGATAAATTTAACCCTATGCAATCTAACGGCATAGGGTTAAATTTTTAGTGATAGAAAAGAAAAGCAAATGACTTAAAAAGATCATGTTCTAATGTCAGGGAATGACAATCTCATTTTCAGTCATGAAAATGAAAAACAAAATTTAAGATTAATCACTTCATCCATATGTTAATTTATCAGCTCCATGATAGCAACATATTAGAGTTATGATGCTGGACTTTAAGCCCACCCTGATGGGGATTACTAAAAATAATATCACGGTACTGGACCATCCACCAGGTGTGATATTATACAGATTATTAGAGCATGTGTATATTTCAACACTGTCATTATTGTTTTGTCATCACCTAGTCAGTCAAACACAGTCCAAGTCCCCTTAACTAAAAGCACAGCCAAGTGAAGAGAGAAATGTGTCAAGTAAGAAGTGGTTTCAAAAGCTCATATTAATATGCTCTGGTGGGAAGTACTGTCTCATGTATCACTATTAAAAACATAAGTGCACACACACGCAAACATACACCCACAGAGGCACATCTCAAAGCAATAAAGGGCCTGCAGAGATGGAAGGTGAAATATGCTTGCTGAGCAATCATTACCGAATGTGGGGAAGCCTGAAATCAACAAAGGACTAGTCATAGGAAATTTATAAGTTAATATCAGTCACACCTGCAAATTACTACAGTGAGACCCCCTAACCAAATCGAGAATATCATTTGATGGATTTGGTAAGATATTTATACATCCCTTGAAGTCATCAAAATGCTCTGAATCTAAATTTGTCAGTTACTCCAATTAAATGCAGTGGAAGTAATATCCATTACAGTCCAGATGAAGCAAATTTAACCGTACCACTCAAGAGCAGAATTTTCCTTGGGAATCTGTAATGCATTTATTCACACATCTTGTTATTCAGGATATAAATTCACTGTTTATTTTTAATGATCAATTCGGATTTTTTAAAACCCTTATTTCTTAAAAATAGTGAGACTCTTATATGCCTTAGAAACCCCAAACACAAAACACGCCTACTGGTACCTTCTGGGAGTTTAGCAAAGCATATATTTTGAACTGTTGGCCAAAATAACCCCATTTGAGTGACAATTTACACACATGTCACATCTTTTCATCTCCCTTGTTTTCATGGAAAAGGTCAAAGCCATCAAGACGACATGCTCAGCCAGAGTCAGGGAGACTCATCATTTCACAACCGTGAAGTGGAACCCACACAGCAAATGAGGCTAATCATTCAGCAAGTACAAGGAAAAGAGATTATGAGATCATAATTTTCTCACCAATTGAGAATCACTGTGCATAAAAATAGGAATTACTAGGAAAAATTTAGAATACTTACCAAGAAAATAAGAGCACTGAATAAAATGGTCTCTCGTCTGGAAAATGACTTTCCAGGCAAAACAGAAAGCTCTCAGACATACAAAAGATAAGATTGCAAGAAAGCAAATCCCACTGAAAACAATTTAATTTTGTTGCTTTATTCTCAAAATATGATTTGTCACACAGAACGCCCTGAGTGACCTTGTAGATGCCACTGACCTGGTGTCACGAGAACTCTTTTTGCTAGCAAGTGGGAAATAATTCTGATTTCCTTTATTTGGCCACAAATATAAATGATGTATTTTTTTCCCATTTATTCATTTTATTGCATTTTAGGTTTTGGGGTACATGTGAAGAACATGCAAAATTGTTGCATAGGTACTCACGTGGCAGTGTGATTTGCTGCCTTCCTCCCCATCACCTACATCTGGCATTTCTCCGCTTCCTATGTCTCCCCAGCTCCCCAACCCCACCGTCCCTCCCTTATTTCCCCCCAACTGACCCCAGTGTGTAGCGCTCCCCTCCCTGTGTCCATGTGTTCTCATTGTTCAACACCCGCCTATGAGTGAGAACATGCGGTGTTTGATCTTCTGCTCTTCCGTCAGTTTGCTGAGAATGATGGTTTCCAGGTTCATCCATGTCCCTACAAAGGACCCAAACTCATCGTTTTTGATGGCTGCATAATATTCCATAGTGTATATGTGCCACATTTTCCCTATCCAGTCTATCATCGATGGGCATTTGGGTTGGTTCCAGGTCTTTGCTATTGTAAACAGTGCTGCAATGAACATTCGTGTGCACGTGTCCTTATAGTAAAACGATTTGTAATCCTTTGGATATATACCCAGTAATGGGATTGCTGGGTCAAATGGAATTTCAATTTCTAGGTCCTTGAGGAATCGCCACACTGTCTTCCACAATGGTTGAACTAATTTACATTCCCACCAACAGTGCAAAAGTCTTCCTATTTCTCCACATCCTCTCCAGCATCTGTTGTCTCCAGATTTTTTAATGATCGCCATTCTAACTGGCATGAGATGGTATCTCAATGTTGTTTTGATTTGCATTTCTCTGATGACCAGTTATGATGAGAATTTTTTCATGTTTGTTGGCCTCATGTATGTCTTCTTTTGTGAAGTGTCTGTTCATATCCTTTGCCCACTTTTGAATGGGTTTGTTAGTTTTTTTCTTGTAAATCTGTTTTAGTTCTTTGTAAATTCTGGATATCAGCCCTTTGTCAGATGGGTAAACTGCAAAAATTTTTTCCCATTCTGTTGGTTGCCGATTCACTCTAATGACTGTTTCTTTTGCTGTGCAGAAGCTGTGGAGTTTGATTAGGTTCCATTCGTCTATTTTGACCTTTGTTGTCAATGCTTTTGGTGATTTGGTCATGAAGTCCTTGTCTACACCTATGTCCTGAATGGTTTTGCCTAGATTTTCTTCTAGGGTTTTTATGGTGTTAGGTCTTATGTTTAAGTCTTTAATCCATCTGGAGTTAATTTTAGTGTAAGGTGTCAGGAAGGGGTCCAGCTTCTGCTTTCTGCACATGGCTAGCCAGCTTTCCCAACACCATTTATTGAACAGGGAATCCTTTCCCCATTGCTTGTTTTTGTCTGGTTTGTCAAAGATCCGATGGTTGTAGATATGTTGTGTTGCCTCCAAGACCTCTGTTCTGTTCCACTGGTCTATATCTCTGTTTTGGTACCAGTACCATGCTGTTTTGATTACTGTAGCCCTGTAGTATAGTTTGAAGTCCGGTAGTGTGATGCCTCCCGCTTTGTTCTTTTTGCTTAGAATTGACTTGGCTATGCGGGCTCTCTTTTGGTTCCATATGAAGTTTAAGGTGGTTTTTTCCAGTTCTGCGAAGAAGGTCATTGGTAACTTGATGGGGATAGCACTTAATCTGTAAATTACTTTGGGCAGCATGGCCATTTTCATGATATTGATTCTTCCTAACCATGAACATGGAATGTTTCTCCATCTGTTTGTGTCCTCTCTTATTTCGTTGAGCAGTGGCTTGTAGTTCTCCTTGAAGAGGTCCTTTACGTTCCTTGTTAGTTGTATTCCTAGGTATTTTATTCTTTTTGTGGCAATTGTGAATGGAAGTTTGTTCTTGATTTGGCTCTCTTTAAGTCTGTTATTGGTGTATAGGAATGCATGTGATTTTTGCACATTGATTTTGTATCCTGAGACTTTGCTGAAGTTGCTTATCAGTTTCAGGAGATTTGGGGCTGAGACGATGGGCTCTTCTAGATATACAATCATGTCGTCTGCAAATAGAGACAATTTGACTTCCTCCTTTCCTGTTTGAATGCCCTTTATTTCTTTTTCTTGCCTGATTGCTCTGGCTAGAACTTCTAATACTATATTGAATAGCAGTGGTGAGAGAGGGCATCCTTGTCTGGTGCCACATTTCAAGGGGAATGCTTCCAGTTTTTGCCCATTCAGTACGATATTGGCTGTTGGTTTGTCATAAATAGCTTTTATTATTTTGAGATACATTCCATCAATACCTAGCTTATTGAGGGTTTTTAGCATAAAGGGCTGTTGAATTTTGTCAAAGGCCTTCTCTGCATCAATTGAGATAATCATGTGGTTTTTGTCTTTGGTTCTGTTTATGTGGTGAATTACATTTATAGACTTGCGTATGTTGAACCAGCCTTGCATCCCCGGGATTAAGCCTACTTGATCATGGTGGATAAGCTTTTTGATGTGGTGTTGCAATCGGCTTGTCAGTATTTTATTGAAGATTTTTGCATCCATGTTCATCATGGATATTGGCCTGAAGTTTTCTTTTCTTGTTGAGTCTCTGCCGGGTTTTGAAATCAGGATGATGTTGGTGTCATAAAATGATTTGGGAAGAATTCCCTCTTTTTGTATTGTTTGGAATAGTTCCAGAAGGAATGGTACCAGCTCCTCTTTGTATGTCTGGTAGAATTTGGCTGTGAACCCGTCTGGACCTAGGCTTTTTTTGGGTCGTAGGCTCTTAATTGCTGCCTCAACTTCAGACCTTGTTATGGGTCTGTTCAGGGTTTCGGCTTCTTCCTTGTTTAGGCTTGGGAGGAGGCAAGTGTCCAGGAATTTATCCATTTCTTCCAGGTTTAGTAGTTTATGTGCATAGAGTTGTTTGTCATAATCTCTGATGATGGTTTGAATTTCTGTGGAATCTGTGGTGATATCCCCTTTATCGTTTTTTATTGCATCAATTTGATTATTTTCTCTTTTCTTTTTAATTAATCTGGCTAGTTGTCTGTCTATTTTGTTGATCTTTTCAAAAAACCAGCTCCAGGATTTATTGACTTTTTGAAGGGTTTTTTGTGTCTCTATCTCCTTCAGTTCAGCTCTGATCTTAGCTATTTCTTGTCTTCTGCTAGTCTTTGAGGTTTTTTGATCTTGCTCCTCTAGCTCTTTCAGTTTTGACGATAGGGTGTCAATTTTTGATCTCTCCTTGCTTCTCATGTGGGCACTTATTGCTATATATTTTCCTCTAGAGACTGCTTTAAATGTGTCCCAGAGATTCTGGTATGTTGTGTCTTCATTCTCATTGGTTTCAAAGAACACCTTTATTTCTGCCTTCATTTCATTGTTTATCCAGTCAACATTCAAGAGCAAGTTGTTCAGTTTCCATGAAGCTGTGCAGTTCTGGGTTAGTTTTTGAATTCTGAGTTCTAGCTTGATTGCACTGTGGTCTGAGAGACTGTTTGTTATGATTTCCGTTCTTTTGCATTTGCTGAGGAGTGATTTACTCCCAATTATGTGGTCAATTTTAGATTAGGTGTGATGTGGTGCTGAAAAGAATGTATATTCTGTGGATTTGGGGTGGAGAGTTCTGTAAATGTCTATTAGGTTTGCTTGTTCCAGGTCTGAGTTCAAGTCCTGGATATCCTTGTTACTTTTCTGTCTGGTTGATCTGTCTAATATTGACAATGGGGTGTTAAAGTCTCCCACTATTATTGTGTGGGAGTCTAAGTCTCTTTGTAAGTCATTGAGAACTAGCCTTATGTAGGTGGGTGCTCCTGTATTGGGTGCGTATATATTTAGGATCATTAGCTCTTCTTGTTGCATTGATCCTTTTACCATTATGTAATGTCCTTCTTTGTCTCTTTTGATCTTTGTTGCTTTAAAGTCTAATTTATCAGAGATGAGAATTGCAACTCCTGCTTTTTTTTGCTCTCCATTTGCTTGGTAAATCTTCCTCCATCCCTTTATTTTGAACCTTTGTGTATCCTTGCATGTGAGATGGGTTTCCTGGATACAGCACACCAATGGGTTTTGGCTTTTTATCCAATTTGCCAGTCTGTGTCTTTTGATTGGGGCATTTAGTCCATTTACATTTAGGGTTAATATTGTTATGTGCGAATTTGATACTGCCATTTTGGTGCTAGCTGGGTGTTTTGCCCTTTAGTTGAGCTGGTACTTGTTGTTCCTTTATATGTGTAGAGCCTCTTTCAGGAGCTCTTGTAGAGCTGTCCTGGTGGTAACGAAATCTCTGAGTACTTGCATGTTCCCAAAGGATTTTATTTTTCCTTCACTTATGAAGCTTAATTTGGCTGGGTAGGAGATTCTGGGTTGAAAGTTCTTTTCTTTAAGGATGTTGAATATTGGCCCCCACTCTCTTCTGGCTTGTAGGGTTTCTGCTGAGAGATCTGCTGTGAGTCTGATGGGCTTCCCTTTGTGGGTAACCCGACCTTTCTCTCTGGCTGCCCTTAGTATTTTCTCCTGCATTTCAACCCTGGTGAATCTGATGATTATGTGCCTTGGGGTTGCTCTTCTTGACGAATATCTTTGTGGTGTTCTCTGTATTTCCTGGACTTGAATGTTTGCCTGCCTTGCTAGTTGGGGAAGTTTTCCTGGATAATATCCTGAAGAGTATTTTCCAGCTTGGATTCATTCTCTTTGTCGCATTCAGGTACGTCTATTAAACATAGATTAGGTCTTTTCACATAGTCCCACATTTCTTGGAGATTTTGTTCATTCCTTCTTACCCTTTTTTCTCCAGTCTTGCCTTCCTGTTTTATTTTATTAAGGTGATCTTCGACCTCTGATATCCTTTCTTCTGCTTGGTCAATTCGGCTGTTGATACTTGTGCATGCTTCGCGAAGTTCTCGTGTTGCGTTTTTCAGCTCCATCAATTCACTTATATTCCTTTCTATTTTGTCCATTCTCGTTAGCATTTCGTCAAATCTTTTTTCAAGGTTCTTAGTTTCTTTGCATTTCGTTAGAACATGTTTTTTAAGTTCACAGATGTTTCTTACTACCCACCTTCTGAAGTCTGATTCTGTCATTTCATCACACTCGTTCTCCATCCAACCTTGTCTCCTTGCTGGTGAGGAGTTGTGATCCCTTGTAGGAGGAGAGGTGTTCTGGTTGCGGGTGTTTTCATCCTTTTTGCACTGGCTTCTTCCCATCTTTATGGATTTATCCACCTGTCGACTTTGTAGTTGCTGGCTTTCAGATTGGGTCTCAAATCTTTCAGATTGATGGTCTGTTTGTTGATGATGAGGTTATTTCTGTTTCTTGGTTTTCCTTCTGACAGTCTGGCCCCTCTGCTGTAGGTCTGCTGAGGTTCACTCCAGGCCCTGCTTGCCTGGGGTTCACCTGCAGCAGTTGCTGAACAGTAAGGGTGGTTACCATTTTTCTTCTTCTGCTATCTTTGTCCCAGAAGGATACCCGCCTACTGTCAATCTGATCTCTCCTTTATGAGGTGTCTTTTTGGATATATAGGGGTCAGGGTGCTGCTTGAGGAGACGGTCTTTTCTTTATAGGAGCTCAAATGGTGAGCTGTGAGCTCTGTTGTTCATTCAGAGCTGCTGGGCAGATACGTTTAGGTCTGCTGCAGCAGAACTCATAAACTGCTTTTTGTTCCCAGGTGCTCTGTCCCAGGGATTTAGGGCTTTATTTATGAGTTTCTGTTGTGCTGCTGCCTTCTTTTTTTTTTTTCTTTCAGAGCTGCGCTGCCCAGCAAAATGATGTATTTTTTAATATGTTAGTAAAAGTGTCATAAAGGCTGATGAGATTAACTGAGAGGCCCTGATGTGTATTTGCCTTTTAAAACCTTACAAAAATTCTGCTTAACTTTTTCTAGATGACCATTTCCCAGCAAAAAGATTATTTGATAATGTAGGAAGGAAAAACTCCTTCTCAGCTTTTATGCATTTGGGAAAGCCAACATAGAATTAATTTTTCCATTGAAGAAATATATAGTAGACCTTGTTATATAGAAATGTATTATACATTCTACATATTACATAGAAATATATAATAGACCTTAGGAAAATGCTGTTTAATCCCAAAATTATATTCTAAGTAGGATGGATTCCGTTAAAGAAAAGACAAAGTAGGTAGCCCTTTTATGCAACAAAGCACCTTGGTTGGTGTTTGCTCTGGGGGGAGTTTGGGAGTAGGAGCTCAAACAAGTATGAGTTGATGTTTTCTGAATAAAAGAATGATAAGAACTTGGCAGTCCTGAGACCAATCCTGGAGAGGTGACAGAAATGAAGGAGACCAAGGAGCCAGAATGAGAGTGGCCAGGATATGATATGAAGTGGCTTTGACTGGTGAGACATATCCTGTGATGAGATGGCCAAAAACACTGTCAAGGCCAGGAATGTTTAATACATGATTGTAAGTTGAATTCTATGCTGTGTGATACGGCAGTGTGACCAACTACTTCGCTTTGATTCCTCAATCTTCTATAAAAACTCTGCTTATGGCTGGAAAGATCAAGAAGAAGGAGTCTACCACACTGGGAAAGAGAAGATAAAGGGTCATCTCTAGACACAGAGCACAAAAAAAGGGATCTCCCAAAAGTAACCCTGGGAAAGCTAAGTCTCACAGGATTTGCAAAAATGTTGCAGTTTCACCTTCCAGCTGAATATTCATTTTGTGCTTTAATTCTCGTAGTAATTCTCAGTGTAGTCCTCAGCACCTTAGCTTAGAACTAAACCTTAAACATCCTGAGCCATAATCTATTCACCAGTTGTTTACTATACACTTTAGAAATGTGATTGTCATTCAGACGACTGATTTCACACACAAGCAAAACCCAACACACCCACACACAAAATCACAAAGGTATACTTTGAAGCCAGCTGGTTAGAACTAGGAGAACATTTTTCCTGTAGAAGCAATGTTATAAATCAGATACTCAAACGTTAATGTACATAGCATAGGAGACTTGTTAAAAATAAATTCCTGAGGTCTACCACCAGATTCTGGTTCTGGGATAGAATGCAACAGCCAGCATTTTGACTAAATACCCAGGTAATCTAATGCAGCCACACTTTAGAAAATATTGGTATTTGTAGTGATGAGATTTCCTTCATAACCCCACAAAACTTAACATAGAATGTAACTAAAATAGTTGGGTCTTACCTGTGTGTGGAAATTAGTGGTCTAGATGACAATCACAAGTAGTAAAATAGTAATAATGATCATTGTCAGCCCTAAATACCCCTCTCCATATATCAGATCCTTAGACTTTTTAGCTCAACAGCTCTGAGCACTAAGATAGGTGGTCCAATGAACCAAGAGGATGCCTCTACAGGAGGGGCTAAGTCAATGGAGCCAGGCAGCAGCAACTGCCATACAGAAGGGTTGCCCATAATTGCAGTTTTTGTCGTCTGAACTTGTCACCCCATACAGAATTCTAATTAAGAATCTTGTGATGTAAAAGAATCAAGATATCTCCCCAATTTAGACACAGCCAAGCAATAAAATTGGGGAAAAATCTGGCGTCATTAATTTCTGTATAAAGATAATGTTTCCAGAAAAGCATAGCTTATCTTAGGATTTTTCTCCCCTGGAAATTAATTGAAAGTAATATTCAATTACAGTATCCAAGATCCAAAACAAAGAGTGGATTGAATGTTGATTTGTGAGCAAACACCCAGGAAAACATACCACAAGGCTTAAGGTAGAGAAGCTCTCTCTGGCATAATGTCCAAAGTGGTAAAGAAAAAATACGTGAAGGACTAGAATTGTTCTTAGTGGCTGAAGGATTTCAGGTATCTTTTGCATGATAACCTGCCAGAATCTTAGTCTAGCAAAGGTTACTAAAAGACACTAGACAGGAACAGGACAATTTTTAACTTAAAAAAAAAATCCATCAAGCTTCTAGCAAAGTAACTTCTAGACCTTGAATGACACAACATGATAATTTTATTGGCTGACCTTTCAAAAGAGAGAAGATCTAATTAGACACTGTGATATTCAGGTTCTGAATTATGATGAGCAAGCAGGGGTCTCTAATCCCCCCACCATTGCAGCTAAACATTTGGGAGTAATATTGCTAATTAGAATGCAGCATTCCAACCTGAAAGCAGAGTTCTCTGCTCAGTTCTATATTGGCTGAGCCTGCTGTTTCTGCTGCCTCTTCCCTAAACACTACCTACTATTTTCCAACACAGAGATTCTCCTTATTACAATTTTCGATGTATTTTTGTAACAGATGTAATGTGTTTACTTGGGTGCCTGGAGACTGGATCTCTTCAGGTGAGTAATCATTAGAATGAGGAAAGTCAAGAAATCACTGTAATCCCCACCTCACCTCCTGCACAAAATAAATTCCATGTGGGTTAAAGATTTAAAGCTAAAAAATAAATACACAGAAGACTATGAGAACAAATGAGCATGTTTGCCACAGAGTTTATAATAGTAAAAATCTGGCAAAAAAATTGTAAATCCTGACTGTTCATCAATAGGGAAACACACAAACATAAATGATAGTTTATTCATTTAGTAGAATAGTGTGTGGCTAAAAATAGCTCTTTAAAAGGAGGAGGTGGAATTCTACAAACAGATGCAGAAAGGGGCCTATGACATTGATAAGTGAAAAGAGAAATTAAAGTATGTACTGAACAACAACAATATATGTTTGAATGCATGTTAAAAGAAATCCCAGGGGGAAGAATACGCAAATCCCTAACATTTGTTATATGTGGGGACAAGAATATGGGCGATCATCTCTTTATGGTATACTCTATGCCTTTTAGTATCATTTGAATTTTTGCTACAACGAGAAAATCTCATCATTAAAAATGTTTAAGTTATTAAATTCCATCCTCCCTAGAGAGTAAAGGGGGAAAGATCAGTAAACTAGTGCAATCGTGGTGAAAAGCGTAGAGCACAGCAGTTAAGAACAAAAGCACTGGAGCTAGACTGCCTGAGTTTGAACTCCACCTCTGCCACCTTCTCACCATGCAAGTCACTTGACTTCTCTACCTCTCTGTGCCTCAATTTTACTTTCTATAAAATGGGTAGAATGATGACACTTTCTAGTTTTTTGTAAGGATTAAGTGATCGTGTATGTAATGTGTATGTAATGTGCTTAAAAGTACATCTGATAAATATTAATTTTATTTTATTACTTTTACTATTATTTCATGGAAGGTGTGAATACGCCCCATTTTTTTCCCTTAGCTGGCTTCTGTTTTTCACTTCTCACAGCAGGAACATCTTGCTAGATTCCATAGGATTACAGAATCTAAAGCTGTATTTCTGATATAACATGGCCCCTAAACACAACTACTTTCAGCAGTCAAATAAATAGTAATTTGTTTCAATGCTGGTGGAAAATCCAGCCATGTTAGATTTACTAAAAGATAGTATGTCAGTCGTCATTGTGACATTAAATACGGCCATCTATATTTATCTATGAGCAATTTAAGAGAATTTCGAGCACTCCTTGCCTATTTTCATTATTTTTCTTTATATGTTGACTTAAGAATTTAGTCACATACAGGATACAATTCCTTCCCAAAATCAAAAAAAGAACAAACTCCCCACATTTGGCATATTTCAGACACAGTGATTAGAAAGACTACCAGATTTTTCACATTGCTTAAATTGACCTTTTTTTAAATTGCATTTCTCCTATACACTCTTATGCTATAAGGAGTTCTGAACTATAACTTGAATTATTTTGTACTTTGGCTTGGATAAGGAAGGAATGGGTGCCTAAGAAGCAGAAAAATAACAAAATTATAATCTTTTGCCCTTTATGAGATAGAACATCGTAGGGCCTCCAAGCCCTCGTGCTGGCAGCTCTGTGGCCTAGAAACCAGCACTCCTAGTACAGATAGCAGGGCCTTGACATCAGACATTGGCATCCTGTGCTTCCTGGGCACAGGAGTTGGCTGACATTAGCAACAGAGGCATCAGCTTCAGCAGCACCTTCAGTGGGCATCAGCCATGTAGGAACCACTCTCAGGACAAACAGCAAACAGAAACATTGCCACAGTGGGACAGAGTAATTGCCATGAGACAGACAAGGTGCCATCTTGTAATACCAGAGTAAATGTCACCAGACGAAAGAAAGAGACCTAGTACCTGCAGCGTAATGAGGAAATCTCAAGGGCATTTCAAATTGAAATCCAGGTTTGAGTTCCCACTAGAATTTTTAACACATTAAAGAGTAGAATGTCAAATTTGGCAATGGACTTGGATCTAGGACTTAAAAGAATCAGTATGCTCTATATGAAGATAGGGTAGAAAATCCTGAAATTTCAGTGACTGCTCTAGCCAGTGGGAAAAATATCCTTTTCGTGAGGTAATTATATGCCACAGAAGTGTTTGGTATGCATAAATCTGGGGATTCTTGAATGTCTCCAGAGATGGTCACCAGAAATGTCAAGGGTCCGTTGTAGGCTCAGAGAGCCATGGTATTCAGACATTTGATCATCCAACAAATATTTATGTCAGGAATTATAAAACTGTACTGAAAATATTCTGGAAGAACCTCCCTTGGGGATATCAGAGAGAACCTAGAAAAGTTAGTACCCCAACTGAGGAAGGCTGGAATAGTCAAAAGCACCCAATCACACTGTCTAGTCAGAAGATCTAGACTGGATGTGAGCTTCAGTGGACTTGCTCCTCAGTCTTCACCCTCAAACTCAAAAGATGTATTTATTTTAGCTATGTAGAAAATCCCCGATGAGAATACACACTAACTTTTATTTGGGGTTTTATTTTTTTAGTATTCTTTTGAATGTTATTGAATTACTGAAGCAAGAGAGAACACCACACAGGTTCTGAAATACTGTCTCATTAGGGGAAGTGAGTGTCCATTTTTCACAGCTTACAGATTAGGCTCAGAGTTTTTAGATAGGGTATGAAAAGCAGGTGCATCTTTGGAAGGTTGATTTCTTAAAGTGAATCAATGCAAGCAAGGAAATGTTCTGAGCAAGAAGCAAGGCAATCTAAGGTTATAATTACAGAGCTGATAGGACAGTTCCTCTGATTCTCACTATTGAAAAATAATAATAATAATAAAGATAACAAAGTCTCGCATTATAGATAAGAAGTAGAACAATCACCTCCATCAATTATTCTACACTTTTAAAAAATCTTAGATAATATGTACCCAAAAGACAGGACCTGGGCCTCTTTCTTTGAACATTACCTAGAAAACAACCAAGTGCAGTTACATATTTACCAAGGCTTTCACATTTGGTTTGCAACTAATGCAGTTAGGATCAGCCCTGCCAAAGTCTTTTTCACTGTTCCTATGAAGACACTATCTCTGTAAAAGTCCTTCAAAGGGCAAAGAAAGAAATTCTAGACTGAGTTATTCAGTTAGGACTCATCTAACTTTAGGGATCTAGAGTAAAACATGGTTCAACTTAAAAGTATTCTATGTGTGCATAAAATGAAGACTTTCCTTGGCAAATATACCAGAGAAGGCAATCACATGAACAAGCAATGGATCTACCGTGGCTCAGAGAAGCAGAGAAAAAAAGATAAAGAAGCAAGTGGCAGTCAAAGCTGATATGGAGACTCACAGTGCACGTCCATCATCAACACAGATTCTTCCACACTCACCCAAGCAGGATCTTCTTTCCAGACACACATCTAAACTTCCTTGCTACTTGTTCAGATGTGTTCTCCATTTCTTTTCTCCTTCCAAACAGTATTAGTAAACTCATTTCTTCCATATTAAAATACTCCCATATAGGGAGTAGATAGACATGGGTTTGACTTTTGGACATCTAGACCATAGAATTTGCATACTCTTCTTTTTTTAAGGAGATGCTGTAAGAATCCCAGATACCTCTATCACATTCTACTGGATCTTAAATCCCAGCCAGGAACTTTTCTAAATCAATAAATAGCGATTCCTTATTTAGTGTACAGCTAAGGAGAAAAATGTAATGATCCATTTTCCTGGGTCTTCAACCCAGGAACAGCATCTGTCTCTAGTGATGAGGTAAGGTTCCTGGACAGAAGTCCCAACAGGAGTAAAGATTTAAACACGCAGCCAATTCAGAGTCATTTATGAGAAAGCAGGCCATGATTGTAATGCTTTCCGTGTTCACCTCTCCTCGGGGCTGGAGGGCTTGATCCCCAGGGGTACAACACACTGACCCTTTAATACCACAGGGTTCTAAGTCCATAAAAATCAGTAGGCTGGATACCATGCAGGACAGTAAGGAAGATGTTTACTATATATCAAAGGAGAAAAATATATAAATATGCCAAGGTACCAATATCCCTGTTTTTGTGGAAGGACATCAGCAGTCAAAGGTCCTGTGGCAGACACCATTAATTACTTTCATAATCATTCAGGCTAAGAATTCCAACCCTGTAAAAAGGACAAAATGCCCAACCACAAGCAACAGAACAAGATTGGTCCTACTCAATCTTGACAGTCCTGTTCCTCACTTTCTCAGCCTCCTTTGTGGCTGGAGGAAAGGGGTGAGGGTGTCATCTGACTCAGGATTGAGCAAGATGTTGAAGAAGAACTTGTTTTAGAAGAATGTTTCTGACAACAAGCTAGAATCAAAATGGCAGGATCAAATTCACACATAACAATATTAACCATAAATGCAAATGGGCTAAATGCCCCAAACAAAAGACACAGATTGGCAAATTGGATAAAAAATCAAGACCCATCAGTGTGCTGTATTCAGGAAACCCATCTTACATGCAAGGACACACATAGGCTCAAAATAAAGGGATGGAGTAAGATTTACCAAGCAAATCGAGAGGAAAAAAAAAAAAAAGCAGAGTTGCAATCCTAGCCTCTGATAAAATGGACTTTTAACCAACAAAGATCAAAAGGGACAAAGAAGGGCATTACATAAAGGTAAAAGGATCAATGCAACAAGAAGAGCTAATGATCCTAAGTATATATGCACCCAATCCAGGAGCACCCAGATACATAAAGCAAGTTCTTAAGGACCTACAAAGAGACTTATACTCCCACACAATAATAGTGGGAGATTTTAACACTCCACTGTCAATATTAGACAAATCAACGAGACAGAAAATTAACAAGGATATCCAGGACTTCAACTCAGATCTGGACCAAGCGGACTTAATAGACATCTACAAACCTCTCCACCCCAAATCCACAGAATATACATTCTCCTCAGCACCACATCATACCTACTCTAAAATTGACCACATAATTGGAAGTAAATCACTCCTCAGCAAATGCAAAAGAACAGAAATCATAACAAACAGTCTCTCAGACCACAGTGCAATCAAGTTAGAACTCAGGATTAAGAAACTAACTCAGAACCGCACAACTTCATGCAACTGAACAACTGGCTCGTGAGTGTCAACTGGATAAACAATGAAATGAAGGCAGAAATAAAGATGTTCTTCGAAACCAACAAGAATGAAGAAACAACATATCAGAATCTCTGGGACACATTTAAAGCAGTGTCTAGAGGAAAATTTATGGTAATAAATGCCCACATGAGAAGCAAGGAAAGATCTAAATTTGACATTCAATCATCAAAATTGAAAGAGATACAGGAGCAAGATCAAAAAACTCAAAAGCTAGCAGAAGACAAGAAATAACTAAGATCAGAGCAGAACTGAAGGAGATAGAGACACAAAAAACCCTTCAAAAAAAATACTGAATGGGCAAAAACTGAAAGCACTCCCTTTGAAATCTGGCACTAGACAAGGATGCCCTCTCTCACCACTCCTATTCAATATAGTATTGGAAGTTCTAGCCAGAGTAATCAGGCAAGAAAAAGAAATAAAGGGTATTCAATTAGGAAAGGAGGAAGTCAAACTGTCTCTATTTGTAGACGACATGATTGTATATTTTGAAGACCCCATTGTCTTAGCCCAAAATCCCCTGAAGCTGATAAGCAACTTCAGCAAAGTCTCAGGATACAAAATCAATGTGCAAAAATCACAAGCATTCCTATATACAAATAAGACTCACAGAGAGGCAAATCAAGAGTGAACTCCCATTCCCAATTGCTACAAAGAGAATAAAATACCTTATAATACAACTAACAAAGGATATAAAGGACCTCTTCAAGGAGAACTACAAACCACTGCTCAAGGAAGTAAGAGAGGACACAAACAGATGGAAAAACATTCCATGCTCATGGTTAGGAAGAATGAATATTTTCAAAATGGCCATACTGCCCAAAGTAATTTGTAGATTCAACGCTATCCCCATCAAGCTACCAATGAGCTTCTTTACAGAACTGGAAAAAACCACCTTAAACTTCATATGGAACCAAAATAGAGCCCACATAGCCAAGACAATCCTAACAAAAAGAACAAAGCTGGAGGCATCACACTACCTGTCTCCAAACTGTACTAGAAGGCTACAGTAATCAAAACAGCATGATACTGGTATCAAAACAGAGATATAGACCAATGGAATGGAACAGAGGCCTCAGATGCAATGCCACACATCTACAACCATCTGATCTTTGACAAACCTCACAAAAGCAATGGGGAAAGGAGTCCCTGTTTAATAAATAGTGTTGGAAAAACTGGCTAGCCATGTGCAGAAAGCAGAAACTGGACCCCTTCCTGACACCTTACACTAAAATTAACTCCAGATGGATTAAAGACTTAAACATAAGACCTAACGCCATAAAAACCCTAGAAGAAAACCTAGGCAAAACCATTCACGACGTAGGCGTAGGCAAGGACTTCACGACCAAAACACCAAAAACATTGGCAACAAAAGCCAAAATAGACAAATGGGGCCTAATGAAACTCCAGAGCTTCCGTACAGCAAAAGAAACAATCGTTAAAGTGAATCAACAACCAACAGAATGGGAAAAAAAATTTTGCAATCTACCCATCTGACAAAGGGCTAATATTCAGAATCTACAAAGAACTAAAACAGAGTTACGATAAAAAAACAAGCCCATTCAAAGGTGGGCAAAGGATATGAACAGACACTTTTCAAAAGAAGACATATATGAGGCCAAAAACATGGGAAAAAATGCTCATCGTCACTGATTATTAGAGAAATGCAAATCAAAACCACATTGAGATACCACCTCACGCCAGTTAGAATGGTGATCATTAAAAAATCTGGAGACAACAGATGCTGGAGAAAATGTGGAGAATTAGGAACACTTTTACACTGTTGGTGGGAGTGTAAATTAGTTCAACCATTGTGGAAGACAATGTGGCGATTCTTCAAGGATCTAGAAATTGAAATTCCATTTGACCCAGCAATCCCATTACTGGGTATATATCCAAAGGATTATAAATCATTCTATAATAAAGACACATACACACATATGTTCATAGCAGCACTGTTTACAACAGCAAAAACCTGGAACCAACCCAAATGCCCACCAATGATAGAGTGGACAAGGAAAATATGGCACATATACATCATGGAATACTAGGCAGCCATAAAAAATGATGGGTTTGTGTCCTTTGTAGGGACATGAATGAATCTGGAAACTGTCATTCTCAGCAAACTGACACAAGAACAGAAAATCAAACACCGCATGTTCTCACTCATAGGCGGGTGTTGAACAATGAGAGCACATGGACACAGGGACGGGAGCATCACACACTGGGGTCTGTTGGGGGGCTAGGAGAGGTTGGGGAGGGATAACATGGGAGATATAAAAGACTGCGGGGCTTGGGGAGGTTGGGGAGGGATAACATGGGAGAAATGCCAGATATAAATGATGAGGGGATGGAGGCAGCAAACCACCTTGCCATGTATGTACCTATGCAACAATCCTGCATGATCTGTACATGTACTCCAGAACCTAAAGTACAATTAAAAAAGAAGAAGAAGAAGAAGAAGAAGAATGTTTCTGAAAAGGACTGACTTTTCTTTTCGTTTTTCTTTGATTTTTTTTCCCAATCATTTTTCTTATAAGAATTGAGCTTTCTTGATGTCAGGGAAAGAGGTGGACGGTGCTCCTTCTTCTAAAAACAAAAACTAAACCCAGAAAGACATCAGATCTGACCACACTGCCACTGAAACAACTCCATCAGCGGTCACCTCCAGATTTTTTGCAATGTGAGAAAAATAAATCATCACTTGCTTAAGCCAAAGTGTTATGTTATTTTCTGCCAAACATATTCTTAACTAACATGGTTCTCATTAAAACTAAATGGATCTAAGCCAACGATAATTGTAAAAGGCACACCTCCTCTGAAGAACAGCCAAACCTCAGCTCCTGATTTCTCTCCCACCTTCTACCCCTTCCCAGGGTCCCCCACGGTGTTTCCCAGACCCAGGAGGAGGGTGAGGCAAGCAAGGCACTTGCCCATCGTGCAAAAGGTAAGGGTGTGCCAAAAAAAAACCTCAGTAACCAAGATAAACACTATTTTAATACCAGAGTTCTTAAAAAACAAAAGATAATGATTTCTCTTTTTATTTCAGGCTCTTTTGTTTCATGGCTCAGAACAACACTGCTACTAATCCTGTCTTTATTTAAAATTTTAATATTTTGGCCAGGCATGGAGACTCATGCCTGTAATCCCAGCACTTTGGGAGGCAGAGGCAGGCAGATCACTTGAGGTCAGGAGTTTGAGACCAGCCTGGCCAACATGGTAAAACCCCATCTCTACTAAAAATATATAATTAGGCAGGCATAGTAGCACACACCTATGGTCCCAGCTATTTGGGTAGCTGAGGCAAGAGATTCGCTTGAACCAAGGAGGTGGAAGTTACAGTGAGCTGAGATCACACCACTGCACTCCAGCCTGGGCAACTAGAGCAAAACTCCATCTCAAAAATAATAAATACATACATAAAATTTTAATATTTTGTTCATCATATTTTTGTGTTAATTGTGCTTCTTATAATAAATAGATTTTTTTAAATCTTGACTATTGTTTTGGGGCCCTCCTTACATTTTGTGTCCAAGGGGAGTGCCTTACTCACTTACCCTAGTTCCAGTCTTGGCACCACTTCATTTAAGCAAATAAATGTATTTGCTTAAATACAGTATAATGACAGCTGGTGCTCATACTAAGCATGACTTTATTTTACTCATTTTTGCTTAATTTTGACTTTTGTCTTAGATACAAGGGGTACACATGCAGGTTTTTTACATGGGTATATTGCATGACGCTGACATGAGGTACAGAGTCTGTCACCCATGTAGTAAGCATAGTACCCAAAAAGTAGTTTTTCAACCCACACTCCCTTCTTACCCTCCTGCCTCCAGTAGTCTACAGTGTTTCTTGTTCCCATGCTTATGTCAATATGTTTTCAATGTTTAGCTTCTACAAAGACATGGAATCAACCTAGAGGCCCATCAATGGTGGATTAGATAAAGAAAACGTGGTACGTAATACACCATGGAATACTATGCAGCCATAAACAAAGAGCAAAATCATGTCTTTTGCAACAATATGGATATAGCTGGAGGCCAACATCCTAAATGAATTAATTCAGGAACAGAAAGTCTGTCTTTTTATTGTGATGCTTTGACATCTGGGGCTGTACTGATTCTGGAGAGACTGCTCCTCCCAGAGGTGGCCAATTCTTAGAGTGTGTCTTTCATGTGCAAACCAGCCAACTGGAAGCCCATACCCCAATCACCTCCTTTATTGGGCTCTCACACTCAGGTCACTATTTCCCTGCCCTAGTCATCCCAGAACCAGGTACCAAACAGCTAGGGACAAGCCCTATTACCCAAAGCAGTGAAATTATTCAAACTAGGCAATCCTAAATCTGCTCACCCTGCTTCTCCTGTTCCTTCCCATGAAAACCACAATAAAGGCTCCTGCTGATGTTTGTTGCTCCCATCCCTCTTCCTCCTGACTGACTCTGGGTCCTTCCCTGAGTGACACCCTGCCGCCATCAGCCTCCCATGGCATGCCATACCCCGTCTTCTTCAGAACTGTGAGTAACAAACTACCTTTTTGAGGGCAGCTCTCTCCTAATCTGTTGATCTCATCATATCTGAATAATACTAAAATCTACATTTTAAAACAGTGCTCAGGGAAGGTGATAGGAAGTGACGAAGGGTGCTGTTTTAGGTAGATGGTCTGGGAAGACATCTCTGAAGCAAGGTCTTTTGAGCAGAAACCTGAAAGCAGAGAGGGAGAGGCATGTCTGGAGAAAAGAAAATGACCTCATTCCTGACAAATTTGCTCATTTCCAAACCACCTTCCCCTCCTTTCCCCCCGCTTTTACAGGACCGTTTTATCCTGCTTTTCTCTTGCCTTTGTGACATCCCAGACGTCCTCCTCCCCCAGTTCTCCCAGGTCTCCAGCCTCAGTGATGTTTTAGGTGCTGATCTGTCTCCTGCAGCAGTGCTGAGGACTTTTTAGCCCTCCTGCGATGATCTCATCAACACTGTAACTTTATCCTGTCTGAAACCAAATGCATTATCATCTTCTTCCCCTACCCAAACAGAACTTTCCATACTTCTCACCTGGATTATGAAAGTTTCACAAATGGTCCTCTTCCCTCAAATCTTTCCCATAACCAAATTATGCTTTTCAGTGTTGCTAGAGTACACTTATTATGGTCCCTCTGCCTAATAATTTCAGTGGTTTCCATCTATAACATAAAGTCCAGAAATATGAGCCCCGACCCATCCTTCTAGCTTCATTTCCAACAATATGCTTGACAATCGAGCCTCTGCCCCACCGCTGTCCCCAAACACCAAAGCCCAAAGTCTACTGACTTCTTTCACCACAATAACCTTCACCTCCACTGCAGCCAGGCTCTGACAACCCTACCCCAAATATTTTTAAATACTCTAATGATGAAAGAAAGACATGTTCATTGCCAAAAATCTAGAAAATATAGACAAGCCCAATGAATAAAATTGAAATCACTGTGTATAATCCTACCACCCACTACCATTCATTTACAAGTATTAATTGAATATCTACTTTGTGTAAAGAATAAGATAGAAGCCAGATATAAAGGAAGTTGAAATTCTTTAAGATATTTGAATGACACAGAGAGAAATTTTTTTCATATGTTGTTCCCTCTGTCTGGAATGTTCTTCACCCCTCTATTAGGTGGCAAATTTTTCTTATTCCTAAAGATCAACTCAAGCTTTTACTTTTTTATGAATCCTTCCCGATTTCCCCCTAGATTGAGCTAATTACCACTTTATTTTATCACTCTGTGCCTTGTATATTCATCCATGGCAACCCTATCACATACTTAAAGAGTTTTGACTGTTTGTATATCTGCCTCTTCTTCTACTCCATGGGCCTTTGAGGCTGGGAACTATGGTAACACATCTCCAGCACCTGACACACAATAGGCTCTTAACAAATGAATCATGCTTCACAGGGCCTCCCTTGAGTCAGAAAAACCCAAGTGGCTTTTGAAGCTGCAACTCCCTTTGACAAAAGCTTTGTATATTTCCCAAATACCTCTTTTTATCTTAAAGCATTTTCCCAGGTCATGTTTTAATGTAATAACACACATAACTCATTTTAATGGGGCATGTTATACAATAAGCAAATTCTATTAGATACCAAAGCAAATTAAGAGAGTCATTTTGTACAGTTTGTACTCCCATTGAGCCCGCTAAAATTATTTAGCCTGCCTTTCTTACTAACACTCTGCCAGTTCAAAACATTTAAAATCATCAATTAGCTGATCCTTGCAACACCTCTCAGGGTTTGGCAAATGGTATAATATTTTAGAGATTTTTTTTTTGAGACAGAGATTTAAAAAAAAAAAAGCTATCCTCTAAAGCAGTTGGATTGCCCAGTAATGCATAGTATCTGAACAGTCAGCAGCAGCCAATGCTCAGAATGAAGACACCAGCAAATGACTTCTACTTCACCAGGGACCCCTGCTTCCACCACTCATCATCTGAAGAAGACTCATCTGAAAATCCCACAGACTTAAGGTAAGATCATCAAAGAAGTTGCCACCACCCATGGGAAACATAGCGCCATTTAGATAAGCAGGAACTTGTGGGGCATGTGTGTGGTGGGGGTCCACATGATGCGAAACACAAACATCAGCAGTGCAAAGTATGGGGGAGCTAAAAAAGAAAAATAAAAATGACTACTTGGGCCTGGCATGGTGGCTCATGCCTATAATCCCAGCACTTTGGGAAGCTGAGATGGGTGGATCACCTGAGGTCAGGAGTTCAAACCAGCCCAGCCAGCATGATGAAACCCCGTCTCTAATAAAAACACAAAATTAGCCAGGTGTGTTGGCACACGTCTGTAGTCCCAGCTACTTGGGAGGCTGAGACAGGAGAATTGCTTGAATCCAGGAGGTGGAGACTGCAGTGAGCTGAAATCGTGCCACCGCACTTTAGCCTGAGCAAGACAGAGTGGGACTCCATCAAAAAAATAAATAAATAACTGCTTGGTAATTTACCAGACCTTACCAGTAGGAAGGTATTCAGTGTATATTAAGGGGGAACTTAACCATTATATAATTATAGTATACTATATTATATTATATTATATTAATTACACTATGTTATATATATTATATCCAAACTAATATAATAGCATTTTTGATAACTCATACATATTTTTGTAACAATTCTGTAAAGTTGGTAATATCCCCATTCTAAATTTGAGTAAACTGAGGCTCAGAGTGGTTAAGTGATTTCTACTCATAGTCAGTAAGTGATGAGAATGTAGTCAAACCTAGATCAGTCTTTCTCCAAATGGAAGTAACCACTATACCGTACTAATTCTCAGTAACATGAGTATCATTGAATTAGCTTATCTATCAGGACCTGTATTAGTCTGTTCTCATGCTGCTAATAAAGACATACCTGAGACTGGGTAATTTATACAGGAAACAGTTCCACATGGCTGGGGAGGCCTCACAATCATGGCAGAAATAGAATGAGGAACAAAGTCATGACTTACATGGAGACAGGCAAGAGAGCTTGTGCAAGGGAACTCCCATTTATAAAACCATCATATCTCATGAGACTTATTCACTACCATGAGAAAAGTATGGAGAAACTGCCCCCATGAATTAATTATCTTGACCTGGCCCACCCTTGACACATGGGGATTATTACCATTCAAGGTGAGATTTGGGTGGGGACACAGCCAAACCATATCAGGATCCCTGCAAGAAACGGATGGCAAACACCAATTGGAAAGTGTAATAAAGGGCCCATCTACAGTGAGGTTGCCAGCAGGTAGGGAAACTTTAAGAGACAATGCAGAGTTAGTATCAGTGGTCCCTGTTAATACCCGTAAACCTAAAGGGGCAATGTGGCTACTATAATTTGGAGACAAAGAAGGTATGTGTCTAGGGGCATTTTTCAGAAACTATAACCCAGTCCAGAAATACAGCCAACCCATGGAACACTACAAAAAGAGGGAAGGGAGGTCACCTTCAGGCCTCAGCCTCCTTCTTCCCTCTAATCCCTGCCATCACTCCCATTGGCCAAGCCAACCTAAAGCCAGAGTGTGAGGTTAGCCTATTGAAACAGGGTATAGAACATGTTGGGAAAATGCAAAGAGTAGGCCTGAGAAAGCAAACAGGTTGACCAAATATGAATTTAAGTAAGAATTGGGGTGTCATGAGATGTCTTCAGGGTCAGCAACAAAAGGCAAAGAAAAGTATATATTATTCCAAAAGATACAACAGGAGGTGGAGAGAGAGAAAGTTTCAATTAAAACATAATACAAATTACAATTTAAGATTATAGAAAAAATACATTACATCCTTGAATTTTAAATATTTGATAAATTAAGAATAATCAAAATATGACTCTAAGTGTATATGATTTGTCCTTGCTTAACCTGATGGCTTGATGACTTAAAGGAAAGGCAGAAAGAGTTAAGCTAAACTCTCTAGGAAAAAAAACGGACTGGAAAAGTAGTCAATCTCTGCAAATTCTTTTTTCTATATTTTCTAATGACTAGCAGGCTCAGACAATGCCCAACCACATGGTCTAAGCTGCTCCCTTTTTTGAAATGAGCAAAATCTCAGGAACTGAAGAAGAGACAACAGAGAGGAAAGCAACAAAGAAAGTACAGAAACAAAAGAACAAATGGAGTCCTTTTATTAGAACATCAGACAAGGAATCTGCACATTCCTTGAATTTAATCAACAGATACTGTGTTTCAAATAAATATCTATAAGTTCTTTCCATTTTCACTATGATGAATTTCTGTATAATGAGGAATTACTCTATCATTAAAGAACAAATGGACATTGAAGTAAAAGCCTACTATAAAATAATATTTAAATTGAGATTAAATGCAGACATCAATGCCAGCCCCATTATTCCTTTAAGACAACTCTCAATATTCAAAAGCAAAGAGATTTTTCTGCCTTGAACAAATTATGCAACCTGCTAAGACTGCAGAACTCTATTTAAAAGCAAAAATGGAGAGATGTGCCATACTCATCGTGTTTTTTTGATCGATGACTGCATAAAAACTGAAGGAAGGGAGTTGAATCCCACAGATTTCCCCTTTGATGTACTTCCTAGTCTAAAGGATGCCCCACCGATAGCAGAGCCTTGGTACTATTACCATAAACATCCATTTGTCACTACCAGAACAGAGCTGACTGAAATATCAAATAGCGATGACAAGAATTCTCTGATTCACCATCATGAGGGAAAAGACCCATACCCAAGTGAGCAGGCCATTTAAAATGCAGGCCCCATTCCATGGCTTTACTTCTCAGGCAGCTGCAAGCTTAGCCTTAGAAAGCCTCTGCTGGGGCAAGGACGACCTCCTCAGATTATCAAAGCTACAGGGAAGGAAGAGCTACTCTGGTCCAAACCCCTCACTTTAAAGGTGAAAGGAAGCAGAACCCCAAAATATTAAAGTGGAAACCTTTCCCCACCAAAGGGAAACTTCTAAATATTTTTTCTGTTTTAGCAGATCTTTAAATCTTTCAGACCCAAACTAACCGCATTTAGCACAATAGCAATAGTAAATAAAGTAACTTAAATGATTACTCAGAAAAGTAACCAGATTACCGCTCTTCATCCAGTTAGGTGTAAAAGGAAAACTGCTGTCATGAGTAAAACTGGGGCAGGAGCTGTGCTAGAAATGGAAACGAGTACGTGGCCAAAGGCAAAATCTGCATGAATATGGAAAGATAGCAACAACATGGACAGCAGCTGAGTTTAAAGGCTTGCATAAGTCCATCATGGTTCTTTAAAAGAACCATCATTTACTTTAAAAGTCTTCAGCACAGACAATGGAACACAAGAATGTGTTAGTGTGTTAGCCCATTTTCATACTGCTATAAAGATATTACCTGAGGCTGGGCAATTTATAAAGAAAAGAGGTTTAATTGACTCACAGTTCCACATGGCTGGGGAGGCCTCAGGAAACTTAGCGATCATGGCAGAATATGAAAAGGAAGCAGACACCTCTTCACAGGGCAGCAGGAGACAGAGAGAGCACAAGGGAAATTGCTACTTTTAAAACCACCAGGTCTTGTGAGAACTCCTTCACGAGAACAGCATGGGGGAAACTGCCCCCATGATCCAATCACCTCCCACCAGGTCATTCCCCTGACATGTGCGGATTACAACTTGAGATGAGATTTGGTTAGGGCCACAGAGCCAAACCATATCAGTTAGCTTAAGCTCTGCTCAAAGACAGCCAGTCGTCCCAATCAGGAACCCACATTAATGGGGTAAAAGTCCACACACCAGAGGGACTACTGCTTGCACTTCATGTATTTATATCTTGGCCATCACCTGGCCTTTGCTAATGACAATAAAGAATTCCAGAAAGAGAGTTCTTTTGGTTAAATTAGGGGGCATCTTAATCAGTACCATGAATGTAGAAATAGGCTCCTGCTAGTGAAAATAGTGGTATTCAAGATAATGTAAGATTGGTTAAAATTTTTGTCACCTTCCCTACCCTCACATAAACAGAGTAAAAGAACTGAGGCCTCCATCCTGAATGCTTTGTGTGAGGCTTCATACCTAAATCGTCCTGTGCCCTTCCCCTACATTAACAGAAATGCAAACAGAATGGAAGGAAGTGCTGAGGGGAGAAATGAACAAACTGGCATTCCAGGACAGAGATGCTGTGATGCTTTGCTTTTGACAGCAGAATTTCTTAACTATGCAATCTTCAATTTTTAAGATTTTGAATGCATTTTTTTCAAATACATACAATAGGAGAGACTATTGGTTATCCTAAATCCTACATCATACTAAAAGAACCAATTTAAAGGAGAACACATTACCCTCAACCCCTATCCAACACAAAAATACACTTCCCAACCACAAATACAAGATCTTTCAATTTATGCAATGACTTTGTTCTCTGCATTGCACTGAATAATTTACCTAAAAGTAACTGAGTCTGTTTCACTGTCCAATTTTCATACGGTAGCACATTGTAGCAATCTGTTGATAAATACCTACCCTGCAGTGCTTCTAGATTAAATTTTTAAAACATACCTCTAGAGATTTTTAGTGATTTCCATTTAAATCATTTTCAGGTTTCTGCAATACCCCAATTTAAGCATCTTCAACATGTGGGGGTTTGTCTGACATAAATATCTTCAATAATTATTTAATATTAAATTATTTGTCCACTTTCAATATACTATGTCCATTTTTTAAAGTACCCAGCTAATTGCTTTTCCAAACTCTATACTGAACAACAAAGAAGAAAACATTACAAATCAATGGACAATAACAACAGCAATTGCTGGGGCTTCCATAATATTAAATACTGAAGATGAAGCAGCCAATTGTGTAGACCCAACTGAGGTTTCTTTGCATAATTCCTTAATGAAATGAGACTGCTACACTAGAAGTTGGGCAACCCTGACCCAGATTCTTACAGTAAGAGCAGCTGCCCTAGATGTCTGTCAAGATTGTGCATTAGAGTGTATTCTTAATCAGTGAACAATCAAAACAAATATTTCACTTCACTTCATAAATTCATGTCGTGTGATTGCATCTGACACATCTAGGAGAAGATAATCCCTTACAGTTCACTTCTTCCTGTTTCTAAATGTAGGCTGCATTGACTTAAACAATGTTCTCCACACTGTCCTGTATTGGAGAGGGTGTTCAGAGGATCTGGTGAAACAAGAATTCCTAACTGGTCCTTGGAGTAGGAATTATGAGAAACAGGACCCCTTGCCTAACCAGGACTGAGACTGCCACAGTGGGTAGAATACTCTCAAATTAGGCACAAGAAAAAATCAATGTGATATTCTTTTCAACAGAAATAAGAGTATCAGTATGTATTTTGGCATTGTTTCTTTCAGTATGGTTTATTTCAGCATCAATGACAGTGGCAAAAAAAAAGAGGAAATCACCTCAATCTCCAATCAGAAGGGAAATGATTGAATAAATTATTTTCCCCTCATTTGTGGATTATTATGCAATTAGAGAAGCAACATAACTCAGAGGTTAAGAGCCAGACTGCCTGTTTCTTGCTCTATCACTTTCTAAGCTAGGTGACTCACAAATTATTCAATTTTCATTCTCAAACTGAAAATGCCAATAATAATAGTATCTACTTCACAGAGTTGCTGAAAGGATTCCATATATGTAAGTCCTTATAAGAGTAATTTGGACAGCCTAAACATTCAATAAAGGAAGCTATTAATAATTAAAAGACTTAATTAAGCCTAATTAGATCCAATAACTGAATTGGATGGATGTCCTTGGCAAAGTAATGTTCCAAGTAGAATAACATGAAAAACTAACCCTATGTATCTCATATATTTGCCTTGTACAGAAAAAGGTATGGAAGAGTACACAACAAATTATTAACATTGGTTACCTTAGGGGTGGCCTTGGAATAAGACGAAAGGAAAATAACCTTTTTTCTATGTATACTTTGATGTATGATAATAAGCACGACTTACTTATATAATTTACTAAATCCAGTAAGGTAAGAAAAAAATGTATGTATTCATATCTAAGCATGTATTTGGATACTTAGGGAACATTTGGCCTTGGGCCTACATATGGGAACCAGAACTGGAGCTGGGAAGGAAAAAAGGCTGTGCTGCAGGTCAGGCCTGATACGGCATCTCCTTAACCGTTCATTTGTGTAGCAAGGTGGCAGACCCCTAGAGGACAATGACTGCATTGGTCACCTTAGTTGTGGCAGTACCCACAGATGTTACATGAATGGATGTCTCCATCCCAGGGCATATGATTTTGTATGTGTCGGTGAAGATGGTCTAAGTTATTCTGTGGAGACTTAAACAACACAGGTGTTTTTCTCATTCCTGCTACATCTCCAGTGCAGATCAGCCAGAGCTCCATGTCAGGCATCACTGGGGACCCAGGAGGCAGGACTCCAGCCTTCATCTGGAGGATTGCTGAGCCCATGGCAGAAGGAAAAGAGAGAATGGAGAGCTATGTATTGCCTCTTAAAAATTTGTATGACAGTGGTTCTTCTGTTCATATTTATTTGCCAAAGAAAGTCATATGGGTGTATCTGAGTCCAACAGGGTATAGATGTGTAGGCTTCCACAATGGAAGGCACTCAGGTGGATGAAAGGTAACGTAGTCTACCCTATTGCACTCCTCCACTGTTCTGTGTTATCCACACCTATTCTCCCTCTTCTTCTTCAGAACCAGTCTAGAATCTCTTACCCAAAAACCTTGGGCTAGATGCATTTCAGAATTCAGAATTTTTTGATTTTATGGTACAATCATAATTAGGTAATACCCTAAACAAGATTTGAACAGCACCTTATACTAGTATTTCTGTAGCAAAATACATAAATATTCACATTCAATGAAATAAATAATAACTAGAAATAGCCTTGTTTTAGTCTAGGTCTGATATTTCCACCAAATAAGTTTGTACCAAACTTATAGAAAAATTGAGGATTTTCAATGCTTTCAGGAATCCAGAATTGCAGGTAATGGACTGTGGGCAAATATAACCAAGAATTAGCTATAGAGTAAATCTGCTCTAATGTCTCTTTCTCCAACAGAAAAAAAAACAAAACTCAAGTGAGTAAGGAATTTAAAAGGAAAATGACATATTTTGGCAGTACCATGAGACTTTCATTCTACTTCCTATCAGGAACTGTGAATTATGTCATCACTTAAACCCAACAACAAAGCATCCAAAAGAAATCAAACCAAATTTGAACATCCTTCAAATTTATTTTTATTGTAGGTTTGACATAATTTATATCAAAGATAATAGTTTATTTGAATAAACTCCAGGTAGACAAAATTCCAATGTTTATTCCAGAATATGGACCAAATAAGCAATGGTATGCTAGGGCAACCATCCTAAGTACGTGTTAAAAGAAGAAACTTGGCCAGGTGCAGTGGTTCATGCCTGTAATCCCAGCACTTTGGGAGGCCAAGACTGGCAGATCACTTTAGATCAGGAGTTTGAGACAAGCCTGGTCAATATGGTGAAACCCCATGCTCAGAAAAGGATGGTCAGGATGTCTCTCCGGGAGCAGACTTTTGTGATTTCAGTAGGAATGACCAGCTGGACAGCGGAGATCACCCTGCTCCAGAGACTCAAGGAGGCAGGTGCATGCTGTGAGCAGGGGGCCAAACTGGAGGATCAGAGGCTGGAGCAGGGGCCACATGGTGTAGCGTCATCATTCCTGAGGCAAGGGAAGCTTAGGAAGGGGTCTGGGTAGAAAGCAGCCTGACAAAATTACACCTTAAAAGCCCACTCAGAGCCAGGCACAGTGACTCACATCTGTAATCCCAACCCTTTGGGAGGCCAAGGTGGGTGGATCGTTTGAGGCCAGGAGTTCTAGACCAGCCTGGACAATATGGTAAAACCTTACCTCTACTAAAAATACAAAAAAAAAAAAAATAGCTGGATATGGTGGTGGGTGCCTAGTAATCCCAGCTACTCAGGAGGCTGAGGCAGGAGAATCACTTGAACCTGGGAGGCAGAGATTGCAGTGAGCTGAGATCACACCACTGCACTCCAGCCTGTGTGATACAGCAAGACTCAGTCTCAAAAAAAAAAAAAAAAAAAAAGAAACTTCCCAAAAAACTGCATGAAAAGTAAATATCTCATACCAACCCCAATCTTCAGGCCATCCATAGCTAACGAAATTGGTCAGCCTCCAAAGAACTATAGCAGTCACTATCTCAGGAGGTGGTATGTGGAAATGAGCAAAATGCATGATTCGCAATTCCACTGCTTACTTACTGCTAAGATTTATAACATCCTGAGCACCAATTTCTTATGTATAAGATGAGGTTAGGAAACAAGACTGCCTATCCTACTACATCACAAGATTGTTGAGAGGCTGGGATGGGAAAACATTTGCAAACTTACAGCTTCCTACAAGTACTAATCACTATGACGATGGTTGCTCCTTGAAACTGTCATGGGAAAGATAGTAGAATCCCTTTTCTGTCCATCTTTCTCCCACATAAACACATACGGAGACCAACTTAACGATTCACTGGGCTCCTATCTTAAGGTACATTCTGCTCCTTTAAAATTGATGTAAAAACATATTTTCTTATTGAGATTTGGTTTGTCTTAAGAGTCTGTTTGCTTTCTTTAGTTCCTTCTGTTTAAGAAGAATAAAATTTCTAATTTATATCATGAAAAACTTGGTTGTGATATCAGCCTCAGTCCATTTGCCATGCTGCAAATGGTGGGATGTCAACAAGAAGTCAAATCCAATCAATTTAAAACATAAAAGAAAAAAGGATGAATTGTTAGTTCAGCTCAGGCTTTAATTCAGAAAAGATACTAACATCCCAATATTAGGAATATAGTGGCAAGAAGTGGATTTAGTTAAGGCAGCAGGGTCATAAGTGATTTTTCCTCTCATTTTACAATATATAAGAACTGGGATTAAAAAAATATGTATCATTGGTTTCATTTTTCAATCTTGTTTACCAAGAAGTTTTAGGTGGAAAAGGTGGCTCTTATAATATTTGAGCTGGGGCGAGGGATGAGAGTGTTTTTTTCAGAGTTAGAAACATCACTTACAGTGGCCTCTTCTAGATTTTAAGCCTCAGTATTATTCAACTTAAGTCTCTGATTTAGAGAGTTTTTTTTTACCTTCTGTGTACGTTCATATTACAGAGGGCGTGGAAAGGATAATGCTATTAAGTCAGTATTTTGGAATGCTAAAGCTATTTTTTTTTTGTTAGTCCTAAGAGCTGAAAAGAATGTAGGAAATATCTCTTGAAAACTATAGGGAACTATAGGAATTACTGTGAACAGAAATGGAATCATAGCTTTCATGTTCTTTTATTCAAATGATTTTCCTTCAAGGTTCCAAACCCCATAATGTAGATTTCCTTTTTGAAATGCCATAGTCTGTACACAGCTTCATTCTACACTTGACCAACAATAATTGAGTAGCTACTACACAGGAAATACGACAATGAGCAAATCAACATAATGCCTGCCCACATAGGGCCTAAGTCAAGTTTTCAGTAGGATCTAGGTTCTGATGGAAACAGAAGCTGGAGAGCCAGGAGGAGTCAGTACCCAAGGCCTGGTTTCCTAGGTGGGGATCTGATAGATACTGCCAGCAAGAGAGGCGAGGGCAGGTAAACAAGGCTGCAAGATTCAGCCTTAATAAAAAGGGCATCCCATGAGCAAAGGAAACAGTGAAAAAAGTGAAGAGGCAACCCACAGAATGGGAAAAAAAATATTTGCAAACTGCCCATCTGACGAGAGATTAATAACAGAACAAATAAGAAGTCCAGGCCAGGCGTGGTGGCTCACGCCTATAATCCCAGCACTTTGGGAGGCCGAGGAGGCTGGATCACTTGAGGTGAGGAGTTCAAGACCAGCCTGGCCAATATGGTGAAACCCCACCTCTACTTAAAAAAGCCAGGCATGGTGGCAGTGCATGCCTATAATCCCAGCTGCTCCGGAGGCTGAGGCACAAGAATTGCCTGAACCCAGGAGGCGGAGGTTGCAGTGAATCAAGATCAGACCATTGCATTCCAGCCTGGACAACAAAGCAAGAAAAAAGAAAAAAGAATCAATATCTTGAAAATGGCCATACTGCCCTAAGCCATTCATAGATTCAACACTATCCCCATCAAGCTACCAATGACCTTCTTCACAGAACTGGAAAAAACCACCCTAAACTTCATATGGAACCAAAAGAGAGCCTGCATAGCCAAGACAATCCTAAGCAAAAAGAACAAAGCTGGAGGCATCACACTGCATGACTTCAAAGAATACTACAAGGCTACAGCAATCAAAACAGCATGGTACTGATACCAAAACAGAGATATAGACCAGTGAAACAGAATAGAGCCTCAGATGCAACGCCACACATCTACAACCATCTGATCTTTGACAAACCTCACAAAAGCAATGGGGAAAGGAGTCCCTATTTAATAAATGGTGTTGGAAAAACTGGCTAGCCATGTGCAGAAAGCAGAAACTGGACTCCTTCCTGACATCTTACACTAAAATTAACTCCAGATGGATTAAAGACTTAAACATAAGACCTGACACCATAAAAGCCCTAGAAGAAAACCTCGGCAATACCATTCAGGACATAAGCATAGGCAAGGACTTCATGACAAAAACACCGAAAGCAATGGCAACGAAAGCCAAAATAGACAAATGGATCTAATTAAACTCCAGAGCTCCTGTACAGCAAAATAAATAATCATTAGAGTGAACCAGCAACCAACAGAATGGGAAAACATTTTTGCAATCTACCTATCTGACAAAGGGGTAATATCCAGAATCTACAAAGCACTAAAACAGATTTACAAGAAAAAACAAACAAACAAACACATTCAAAAGTGGGCAAAAGATATGAACAGACACTTTTCAAAAGAAGACATTTATGAAGGCAACAAACATATGAAAAAATTCTCATCATTACTGGTCATTAGAGAAACGCAAATAAAAACCACCTCACGCCAGTTTGAATGGCGATCATTAAAAAATCTGGAGACAACAGATGCTGGAAAGGATGTGGAGAAATAGGAACACTTTTACACTGTTGGTGGGAGTGTAAATTAGTTCAAACACTGTGGAAGACAGTGTGGTGGTTCCCCAAGGACACAGAAATAGAAATTCCATTTGACCCAAGAATCCCATTACTGGGTATATATCCAAAGGATTATAAATCATTCTATTATAAAGACATATGCATGTGTGTGTTCATTGTGGCATTGTTTATAATAGCAAATACCTGGAACCAACCCAAATGCCCATAAATGATTGACTGGAAAGGAAAATGTGGCACATATATACCATGGAATACTATGCAGCCATAAAAATGATGAGTTTGTGTCCTTTGTAGGGACATGGATGAATCTGGAAACCATCATTCTCAGCAAACTGACACAAGAACAGAAAATCAAACACCGCATGCTCTCACTCATAGGCGGGTGTTGAACAATGAGAAAATATGGACACAGGGAGGTGAGCATCACACACTGGGGTCTACTGGGGAGACTAGGGGAGGAACAGTGGGTGGTGGGGATGTTGTGGAGAGATAACATGGGGAAAAATGCCAGATATAGGTGACAGGGGGATGGAGGCAGCAAACCACCTTGCCATGTATGTACCTATGCAACAATCCTGCATGATTGGCACATGTACCCCAGAACCTAAAGTACAATAAAAAAAAAAGTGGGCAAAATATCTGAATAGGCATTTCTCAAAAGAAGACATACAAATGGCAAGCAGGTATATATGAAACGTACTCAATACCGCTGATTGCCAGAGAAATGTAAATCAAAACAACAATGAGATATCATTTCACCCCAATTAAAATGGCCTTTATCCAAAAGACAGGCAATAATGATTGCTGGCGAGAATGTGGAGGAATAAAAAGGGAACCTTCATACATTGATGGTGGGAATTTAAAGTAATACAACCACTATAGAGAATAGTATGGAGGTTCCTCAAAAAACTAAAAATAGAACTACTATATGATGCAACAATCCCACTTCTGGTTATATGCTAAAAAGAAAGGAAATCAGCATATGGAAGAGATACCTGCACTCCCATGTTTATTACAGTACTGTTCACAATAACCAAAATTTAGAAGTGACCTAAGTGTCTACCAACAGATGAGTTGATAAAGACAATGCGGTGCTTATACACATGGAGCGCTAGTCAGCCATAAAAAGAACTCAATTCAGTCATTTGTGACAATGTGGATGGAACTGGAGGTCATTATGTGAAATGAAAAAAGCCAGGCACAGAAAGACAAACACTGCACTTATTTGTCGGTTCTAAAAATCAAAACAATTGAACCCATGGAGACAGAGAGTAGAATTACAGTTACCAGAGGCTGGTAAGGGGAGTGGGAGGGGTGAAGAGGAAGTGGGGATGGCTAATAGGTACAAAAAGGTAGTTAGAAAGAATTAATAAGGTCCACTATTTGATGGCACAACCAGGTGACTATAGTCAATAATAACTTAATTGTACATTTAAAAATTACTAAGAGTATAATTGGATTGTTGGTAACACAAAGGATAAACCCTTGAAGAAATGGATACTCTATCTTCCATGATGCGATTATTATTCATTGCATTCCTATATCAAACATCTCATATCCCATAAATACATACACCTACTATGTATGCATGAAATTGAAAATTAAATTAAAAAACAAGTGCATCCCAGGGAGGTCAGGTAAGCTGGGAGGCACTAATAGGTGTCATAGCTCTAGACAGACAAGGCCCAGAGTCTAGAAATATCAGAGAGATTCAGCAAGAAGGCAGAACCAGTGGGCAACACTCTCACAGACCCTGAAGGTAGAAGCCCTTTACTCTCTGCCTTATTTTATCCTCCCTCTCAGCTCAGTGTAGGCAGCCTTGCTGCGTCCCCGAAAAGTTTTGTAAGCACCACAATCTGGAGGTCTGCAAGAATGTTCTAGCTTTGATTGGCACAGAAGCAGAGCTTCTGGGTTCTCTGTGAGATCAGGATGGTGGCACGTCCAAGACCTCATGGTGCCCAAATGTTTTCTCTTGTAGCCAGAAAGAAACACCCAGAGTTTAAACAAGTGAGCCATAACCCTCTCGATCTGCTCATGACAAATCTGGGCAGAGCACTGGAGAAGCAACAGCTTCTAAGTTAGTAGTGAGTGTTCACATACTCCCAGTGCTAGAGTAGCCTGAAAAATTTTTGCAATAAATCTAATATCTTTTTCTAAGATGTCATATAAGTATATCATGGACAGTGATGCTTCTATTAAATAAAATAGAGGGTCCCTTTTTACTGATATACTTTATTAGGAATTATGTTGCTAGATACAGGAGTTATATAAAAGAGTGCTGTTCAAGTGTCAGAAGAAGAAATGGATCAGAGCAGGAAAATGTGTTTAAATGCTTCTGAGATACCCCCAAATGGGTTGGAAGCCATGAAGATGGATCATGATATGACTTTCTGTTTCATGCACAAAGAAAAAGGGGCCGACTGCATATGCATCTGGCACCGCAGTTTTACTGCAGGCTTTCCTCACCACAGTGGCAGAAGGGCTGGCTAGCTGAAGCCCCAGGAGCCGTACAGAGCAGCAGATGAAACCGGCTGTGGCTGAGATGCAATTCACAGCCTACAAAACAGCCCACTTCCCTGTGCGGTTTTGTTGAAGGTCAGGACTGTGCTCAGAAAAAACCTCCTGTGCATGATTCAGGCAGCTAAATACAATTGTGGCTAAGACTCTCTGACAGTGGTTAAGACCTTGACCTCCTGGGTCATGACACTGTTTGAGCCACTGCTTTGTCATCTCACTACATTAAGAGTTTCCCGTGGCCACCCAGGAACCCTTCCCCACCACTAAGTCAGCCTCCTCAAAGCTCACTAGTTTTGCCATTTGTCTGGCACAAAGGGTACCACATTTATACTTTCTAACTCCAATTCAGCTATTTCTGGCAGCAAACTATATCTTCCATCCAACAGCATTTGGAGCTTAAGGTATGTTTCATTGCTTCAGTCCATGCTACTCTGATACCAGCCAACACTTTCATAATGCACAATCAGAAGACTCTAAGTGAGCATACATGGAAAATGGGCCCTAATGGGCTTTCAGACAAACCGCAGAGCCCAGGACCTGCTCCCTGATATTCCGATCTTGTAGCTCTGAGGTGGGGCCCAGGGATCAAAATGACATTTCAGGTTATTCTAATGCAAGTCAAAAGACCATACTGTGAAAAGAATCTGAAATGATATCCTGGCCTTTGGACATATTTTAAACTAAACACGGAAAATGCAAAAAAATGCCATAAATTCAATTTCATCAGATATTTATGTGGTCCGATCATTGGTGGTTTTATCTGCAATATAAATGTTCTAAAGTCTAGTATTCATCTTGAGCATCTCAAACCATTGACGAAAAGTCGTAACTATTTTATGCCAATTGTGATCCACTAATGACCAATGGAACTCAATACCTTACATATATTGGACAGAGGCTGGGGGAAATTAAGCATTGTACCGTATCACCTAACCCCATGTATTTTCCCATTGGGGTTCACAACTCATCATCTTGAACATGTACTTTGTTTTAGCAGCAAGAATAATACTAGATTTATGCATCAAGGCAATGTGCTTTGTGTAATGCAGTGCTTAATTTACAGTTGATTTGAAAGCTGGTGATGCCAAGCTTAATGAACTACTTTACTTTCCTTCATTTTAATTTCAAACCTCCTTTTGAGCCCAAATTTATTTTGTACTTCTACAGATGTTCTCTACATTTTTTTATATATCACTACCATTAAAGGGTCATTTGGAACACAAAATGTAGCATGTCTGCAAAACTAAAGGGAAAGGCAGAGGAAGATGAAGTGAAAAGAATAATAAAGAGGAAAAGAAGGAAAAGAAGAGGAAGAAGAAAAAGAAAGGAATATGTCATCTGAGCAGTCCCTCCCATGCAAAATTTGCTACTGTTTTTTTGTACTCCAGCAGTGCTCAATAACATCTTGTCCCATCTACCACCTTCACCCTTCCCTTCCACTTGCCCCATGAAACGAAGTCCATGCTATCTCTCCCAGCTCCAGTGATCTAGCCTATGTGATCCCAAGAGGCTCTCAGAGATTTAGCAAATACTCAAACTTACCTGGAGCCCAGCCCTCTACCTCCTTAGAGAGGAGACCACTGCAGGTAAGGCAAAAGCTTCTGCTCACGCCCGTGTTGGGCATCCCCTTGTCTCACTAATGCTCCATCCAGCAACAGGGAGTTCATACACTGCTTAGATCTGGCCACACTCCTGGTTTCTGAAGAGTAATTCAACCTCTCTCCCACCCACCCTGATCTGGCACTCAATGAACACTTATAAGGACAACTAAATATAGGTACTGTTTTTGATGCTGGGATGCAGAGTTTAATAAGATTCAGAGCTTACAGTAGAGTAGGAGGTACAGACATAAAAACAGACAGAGAGCCCCACTGAAAGAGATGATGGAAGATTTCCTGAATCACTAGCATTGAGTCTCGAAGCATGAGCTAGCCAACTGAAGTGGTCAAATCTAGGGTTATATTACAAGACAAAAAAAGAGGCCTGATGAAAGGCATGGAGCTGTAAAATATTTGGGGGTGGGGGTATACAATCAGTTCAGCATTACAGGAATATAAAGTATGAGGCTGGAGAGATGGTGCATGAACCTGAAGACCAGGCGGAGGCCAGAAGGCAGAGGGCTGGAGCCCTCCCTGGGGGGATGGGGGAGGGCTTGGACTTAATTTATGAGCAGTGGAGAACTGCCAAGGTATGTTTTTGTTTAAGAAATGCTCTGCCAGATTTGCATTTTGGGAAGCACCTACAGTGGTGGTGTAAACCCTGCACCATGGTGGGTGGGGTAGGTGGCAGGGGAGCAAGATCCAAAGTATCAAGGCCATCTGGAAGCTTCTGCAATAGAACAATCCAGAACTAATGAGGGTCCAAATAGACAGAAGTGAGCATAAAGAGGAAGAAAGGGATTTGAACAACTCTTTAGAGGCTAAGTCAATTGGACATGCCAGAGAAGAATTTTAGGAAGAGTCCCAGGTTTCTGACTCATGTGACTCAGCAGTGGGTTTACTGGAGTGGGAAAGGAGGAGAAGACATTTACTTGGGATGTGCTATGCATGAATTCATTATGAACTCCAAACCCCTTTACGCAAGCCAAGCAATCCCTGCAAATTTTGAAGACTTTAAGAATATTACTGGCAGTTTCATAAAAGAGCTGTTTTCCCAAAGGGTTTGTTCACTGAAGTTTCATTGTCTGGAATTCGATTTGTACTTTCCTAACTCCATTATCATTGAATGTCCATATTCAGAAAAGGTGTGTTTTGCTTTCAGCACTGATTTCATCACTCTGCTCATTTGATGCTAAATAGTAAACCCCCAGCCTTGGCTCCTGCCCACATTTACCCATCAGTGTTCTTCATGCCAAGGATCTGCTGCTGTGCTGGCCAGTGATTCAGCCAAGCTCTGGGAGCAGAAAGGACAAGGGCTTCAAAAGGTTGTTAAGAGAAAATCTTAAGTATTGTGTCTGTAATATCTTATTTCATGTGTTTAAAGATCAAATGTGACAATTTTTTAAAACTATTAATTCTAGATAATAGGATCCACAAATATTTATTTTATTTTCTGTATTTTCTTTTTTTAATCCTCAGATTTAATTTTCGCAAAACCAGCTCATAAATATCTTCCATATCCTTATTCCCACCAATCATCCTGCCCTTCTCCCAAACACAAAACCCAAGGAGTTTCCTGCTCCCTTTGATAACTGTACATTTGTTGCATAAGGAAAGGAAAGAATGCCAAAAAAAAAAAACCTAGTAAATTAAGAGAATATATCATTTCCAAACTGTCCCAATTAAAGTTCTTTTTGAGATGTTGCAGTATTACTAGAAATGTGTCTGCATATAAACTTGTAGATAACATACCTTGTATATAATATGTTATAGGCTGGGTGCAGTGGCATATATTTTTAACCCAGTGCTTTGGGAGGACAAGACGGGAGGATCTTTTGAGACCAGGAGTTTGAGACCAGCCTGTGCAATACAGGGAGACCCTGTCTCTACAACAGCGACATCAACAACAACAAAAATAGCTGAATGTGGTGGCACATACCTGCAGTCCTAGTGACTGGGGAGGCTGAAGCAGAAGGATTGCTTGAGCCCAGGAGTTGGAGGCTGTAGAGAGCTATGATCAAGCCACTGCAGTCCACCCTGGGTGGCAGAGCAGAGCCCTGTCTCTAAAAAGAAGTAATAACAATAGTAATATATATATATTATGTATGTATTCATATACATATATATTGAAACTTGAGTTAACTTATCACTTTCATGTTTACTCTCCAAGAAGATTTACAAAGAGTTTAAGACATCAGTTCAAACTTCTTGGTACAATTTTTTAAAAGACCCAATTAATCCAGAATATTCTTCAAAGGTTTGTCTAATGCCCCAATTCGGCTCCCTGAGAAGCAGGCTGAAATGGAAGTTGCATGCAGGACATTCATTGGGCAGTGCTCTCAGGACCAATGCCTGGAGGGGAGAGAAGAGAGCAGCATTGGGCAGAAGGAAGAGTTGGGTCACAGTGCAGGGACAACTATGGCTTCAGCTGATCCTACTGACTTTTCAGAGTTGTTCCTGTTAGGGCTGAAGACACCAGGCATTTATACCGCTGCATCAACCAGACATCCTAGTCATTAGACGCAAAATGCCTTGGGGATAGGAAGGCGACGTTGGGTAAAGAATCAGCAAGTTCAGCAAGGGTCTGCCGCCAAGGGCAAGTCCCAGAGAGGGACTCGGCTGGGTGCTGTCCAAGGCCAACACTCCTACAGCTGGAGTAATAAGTCCTTCTGTAATAAGTCCCTCCATAATAACATAAAAACAGAAGGCTTCTGATAAGCATACCACACTGCACCTAAGTTCTAAGAAAGGCAGCAAAACTGTCATTAATTAGGCCGGGCACACTGGCTCATGCCTGTAATCCCAGCACTTTGGGAGGCTGAGGTGGGCAGATCACCCGAGTTTGGAAGTTCGAGACCAGCCTGACCAACATGGAGAAACCCTAACTCTACTAAAAATACAAAATTAGCTGGGCGTGGTGGTACATGTCTGTAATCCCAGCTACTCGGGAGGCTGAGGCAGGAGAATCGCTTGAACCCGGGAGGCGGAGGTTCTAGCCTAGGCAACAAGAGCGAAACCCCGTCTCCAAAAAAAAACTGTCATTAATTGCATCTGAAGTAATGTAAGCATGGTGACCTTAAGGCTATAGGGTCATTTCCCTTATCTATCACTTATTCTAAGTGAAGTAACTCAGGAAGGAAAACCAAACATTGTATATTCTCACTCATAAGTGGGAGCTAAGCTATGAGGACACAAAGGCTTAAGAATGATACAGTGGACTTTGGGGACTCAGGGGAAACAGTGAGACGGGGGTGAGGGATAAAAGACTACATATTGGGTACAGTATATCCTGTTCAGGCAATGGGTGCACCAAAATCTCAGAAATCACTGTTAAAGTTATTCAAGTAACCAAACACCAGTTGCTTCCTAAAAACCTATTGGAATATAAAATAAATTTAAAACAAATAAATAAATTGTCCAACTGAGTCACTGACCTAGGGAGTCTGCATAAGACATGATATACCCTGAAGAAGAAAAATATTGCCATCTTCTTTCAGGGAGGATTTTTAAAAAGGACACTGTGGGCCAGGCGTGGTGGCTCACGTCTGTAATCCCAGCACTTTGAGAGGCCAAGGCAAGTGGATCACCTGAGGTCAGGAGTTCAAGACCAGCCTGCCCAACATAGTGAGACCCTGTCCCTACTAAAAATAAAAAAATTAGCTGGGTGTGGTGGTGGGCACCTGTAATCCCAGCTACATGGGAGGCTGAGGCAGGAGAATTGCTAGAACCCTGGAGGCAGAGGTTGCAGTGAGCTGAGATCGCACCATTGCACTCCAGCCTGGGTGACAACAGCGAGACTCTGTCTCAAACAAAAAAGGACACCGTGAAGTGGAGTGTGGACATATCTCACAATGACTTTGCTTATTGAATGGAAAATTTAACAAAGCAAGTAATCATCCAGGAAGGATTATGAGACAGGAAAGGCTCCTCTGCATTTGGAAGCCCATCCTTTCTTTTTAGCAAAGGTCAGGAAAGTCTTTCTGCTGGGGAATCACAAGCAAAAAGATGCAACCACACTAAGTCACAGTGAGGCCACCAAGGGCCCCAAGTGGGTGGAGGGGTCTGAGCAGGTTTGCTGGGCTGAGCTGCCAGCCTTGCCTGGCCTTGAGCTGGATGTTCCTCCATAGGCCCTTTACTATGAAGGGCCTGGCCAGGCTCCCTCTTGAAGTTGCAGTGGCTCATACCTGTAATCCCAAGACTTTGGGAGGCTGAGGCAGGAGGACTGCTTGACCCTGGAAGTTTAAGACCAGCCTGGGCAATGTGGTGAGATCCCATCTCTACAAAAAAGAAAAAAAAAAGGTCGGGGAGGTGAGAAGAACTTTGAAGTCTGTGGCAGGCGTGCCCAATACAAGAATTAAGAAATATGTTTAATGGCATGCTGTAAAAAATGCCACCTTACACCCATTAGGATGATTGCTATCAAAAAAAACCACACATACACAAGCACACATACACACACAGAAAATAACAGTGTAAGCAAGGATATAGAGAAGTTGGAACCCTTAGGCACTGACAGTAAGAATGTAACTAGTGTGGGCACTGTGGAAACAGTATGGTAGTTCCTCAAAAAGTAAAAATAGAATTGCCACCTGATCTAGAAATTCCACTTCTGGGCATATAACCCAAAAGAATTGAAGACAGGGACCCAGATATTAGTATATCCATGTTCACAGCAGCATTATTCACAACAGCCAAAAGGTGAAATCTACCCAAGTGTAATCAATGGATAAAGAAAATGTGGTATATACGTTGAAATCGCATTCAGCCTTTAAAAGGAAAAATCTCACACATTCTACAACATGGATGAATCTGAAAGACATTACACTAAGTGGAATAAGCCTGTCACAAAAAGACAATGCAGTGTTAATCCACTTGTAAGAAGTACATAGTGTAGTCAAATTCTTAATGACACAGGGTAGAAGAGTGATTACTAGGGGCTGATGAAGGGGAGAATGGAAAGTTGTTTAATGGATATAGAAATTCAGTGTCACAAAACGAAAAGGGTTCTGGAGATAGGTTTCACAACAATGGGAATGTACTTAACACGAAACTGCACACTTAAACATGGTTAAAATGGTAAATTTTATGTGTTATGTGTGTATTTGACTGCAATTTTTAAAAATCATTACTTCATGGGAAAAATTGCCAATGGGTGCAGAGCTGAATGAGTCTTTCTGCTCCTAACTATTGGCTGGAGTCTGTGGTTAGACTCAGTACTGCACGGGTTCCCCAGAGAACTTGTGCAAGTCAGGAGGAACCCTAGGGAGCCCGTACCAGCCTGAGTGAGGCAGAAACATCATAGCTGATCAAGTTAGACAGCAGGGGTGATCCCAGCTCCACCATCCTGCTATGTTGCCCTGAGCAAATTACTCAGCTAGAGCTGAATTCTAATTGTAAAATGAGGTAATAACAGCTATTCCATGTAGGACTGCTGTGAGGATTAACTAAAGACAAAGCACAAAGTGGAGAACAACATAGAATGTGTTACTATGTGTGCCATGAAGGAGGGGAAAAAGATACAGATGTGTGTTTGTGTGTGTGTGTGTGTGTGTGTGTGTGTGTGTGTGTGTGTGTGTATTCATATTTTCTTGTCTATGTGTAAAACACCTCTGGGAGTTTATACAAGAAATGAAAAGCAGTCATTATTTATTTCTCTGGGAGATGGTAACTCAGTAGATGAAAGGGGGAAAACTTTTACTAAATATCTCTTAAAATTTTTTAATTTTAAGCCATACAGATATAGTACTTTTTCAAAATAAACAACTATGTCAAAAAACAAGATATATGGAGTACACATCATTCAATGTATATTATTACAATGATAATTATCATTAGAACCATTATCCTTACACCTAAATTTCTGAGCCAGATAGCACTCCTAGGTTTTTGTTTTAATTTTAGATTCAGGGGGCACATGTGCTTGTTTGTTACATGGATATTACATGTGTAATGATGGGGGTTGGGCTCCTAGTGTATCTATCACCCAAATATTGAACATTGTACCCAGTTGGTAATTTTTCAACCCTTACCTTCCTCCCACTCTAACCCCTTTGGAGTCCTCAGAGTCTATTTTCGCCATCTTTATGTCATGCGCACCCCTTATTTAGCTCCCATTTATAAATGAAAACATGTGATATATAATTTTCTGCTTCTGTGTTAGTTCACCAGGATAATGGCCTCCAGCTCCACCCACATTGCTGCAAAGGTCATGATTTCATTTTTTTGTGGTTGTGTAGTATTCCATGGTATATACATATTTTTTTTAATCCAACCAACTGTTGGTGGACACTCAGGTTGGTTTTATGGCTTTGCTATTGTAAATAGCAGCCCTATGTGAAATAGCTGTTATTACCTCATTTTACAACTAGCGTTGAGCTCTAGCTGAGTAATTTACGCAGGGCAACAAAGCAGGATGGTGGAGCTGGGTTACCTCCCACCCCCTCTAACTTAATCAGCTACAATCTTTGTCTTTAGGCTATACTGCCTCCTTTAAGCTGGTAAGAACTTCCCAGGTTCTTGCTGATTTGCATTTGCACGGGTTCTCTTAGTTTATCTAACAAAAAGTCAAACCCCTGGGAGGAACCCTGGAATCTTTTCAGAATATGTAAGATTCAAGAGTCTCCATGGCTTGTCCAGAACTCCTAAGACACCATCTACATGTAAAATTCTGTAATGCTAAGGTATAATCCCACTACTCTCAAAGATGAAATCTAAGCACATGATTAGATGCCAACCAAACGAGAATACAAACTCAGGACACATGGTCAAGGGGAAAGATGGGGAACTGGAAAGCAGTAAGGAAGAAAGAGAAGGGGACAGGAAATAGTCTGTAAAGGTATGCATGGGTATGACCTGTTTTCCACTTTTGCTCACCTAACTCCACTCACAGTTCCTTCCACCACACTGCTTCTGGTTAAACACGTGCGCTATACAATTCAAGCAGCAAAGAGCCTAGACCCCTAAAGAGTAAGATTAAACAGCTTCATCAAACAAACCGAATCACATGATGCCAGGTCCTGGAGACAGAATATCCCTGCAGCAGCAGGTCTGTCCTGCTTCCCCAGCTGTCTGACCCCACCAAGGCAAAAAAAGAAAGCAAACTCCCCATCTAGAGCTACTAGTGGTGACATACTAGATTGTCCTCTGGGGTGAGCCAGCCCACCATTTCCATGGCTTTGATTTCCAGATCTTGCCAGCATCCATTATCTGGTCTCCATGTCACTGTCAGTACAAAAGGACACAAAAGTTACTGAACAGCATCACAGTCACAACTCTAAGGGTGACATGAACCAGACAGCTGCTTATGGCATATTCTCATGTACTACACAGGCTGCCTTGTTGGGCAGTAAGTTATTTAAGCCAATCTGCATTTTTATATCTTATCCTGTGCAAAACTATTGGTTCCACTTGGGTGCACAGGAATACAGAGAAAGAAAAACATTGTGATGTTAGCATTGGGAGCATTCAGAGCCTCAAAGATTGATCAATAGAGACACTATATTGGATGCAAAATTCTTCCCTAGCAGCCAAGTTGTCACTCATGGCGGTTTTCAGTCCATATTCTGTGCTAACCTCAAAGATTTATTTAATTATTAATTCTCAAAGATTTATTTAATTATGGAGGATCAAAGCTTTCAAAAAATAATTAATTACAAAAGCTACTTAATATTCAGAGGTGTCACACAAGCAGATAACTGGCATTCTCTGTTGGTAGTTTAATTAGACAAGAAGATGCAGAAAGCTGTCACTTGAGGGTGGGGGCTTCAGGGGAGGGAAGCCCTGGTAAGCACTACCAGTTGGCCATCTGTACCAAATACAAAAGCACCGCTCTTCAGCTGGCCTCCCTGAGAGCAAGCCCCACGACATTTCCCGTCTCATCCACTGGTAACTCCTTTCTGCAGCACATAGCTAGAAGGCAGAAGATATTCATGAACTATAATTTCAAATTTGATGTTTCATGGATGTGGAAGGTTAGGAAAAACAATTAACCACTTGGTACCTCAGTTTCTCCATCAGAAAAATACAATTCATAAATGTCATCCATCCATCTGCCTCCCAGAGCAACAGCTGCTAAACATTTTCTTTACAAATGGCCGGGAACATGCCAAGTAACAAAACAGGTTCCATGTTACACACTTTGATATAAATATGCTGGCAGGAAATAGGAAACCTTCTTAATTTTACCAAGCAATTGATTCTTGATTATTTCAGAGTTGATTTTTCAAGTTGTGGCTTTTCTGTGCCATTCCCCCACCCCCATTTTTAAAAATCATCCTTGACAATCTGTTCACTAGATAATTCTCTTTCCTTTAGCATCTTCACTACACAATAAGTAATAATAATAGCAACAATCACTACTGTTTATTGTATAAACACTAGTTTATTGTATATTCATATTTAGTCCTTAAAACTCACTGAGATAAGTATTATCATTTTTATTTCTATTTTACAGAGAAGAAACTAAAATTTAGAGAGCTTGGGTGATTTAATCAATGCCCCAAAATTAAGTAGCAAAATTGGGATTAAATTCCGGTCACTTAACAAAAATTCAGGTCACTTTGATTTTAAATCCCATAAATCCCAAAAGATTACTTTTACCATTGTTCCATACAGGAGGAAAGAAAAAAAAAATCCAAGCATGCGTGCATGCACACACACACACATACACACACACACACACACACACACACAAACACACACCAGTCAAGATTTCTGCTGCTTGGCGATTATAATAAAATATGGGAACAATAGAAATGACTAAATATATAAATGACTAAAATAAAATGCACTGTAAATGCAATGAGGTATCTTGGCTTAACTCCTGGAACAGAAAAACGATGTTAGGAAAACTGATGAAATCTGAATAAACTCCAAGTCAGATTTTTTTAAAAAAATAATTCTATGGAACTCTTGACATCTGTATGCAAAACTGTAAATACTATTTCCAGTAGTAAGGTTAAAATGTTCAGTCTTTTAGCATTGTTTTGAGTATTTCATGTAATGTCAAACCAATAAACATTTTCCTAAGAGTCTTGTTAGGAAGAGAAAAACATTAATTTTGTATATTTGTGATGTTTTTTTTAACTTAAATAGCACAGACAATTGCAGGTTAATTAAGTGACAAAAAAAAATCAGCCAGTACATTGAAAGGATTTTCAAATTTAAGAAAAGAAAAAAATATTAATATATTGATACTGATTTATTTATCCAGTATAGGATCTCTAATTCCCTTCTTTAAATAAGTTTGTTTTATGCATTACATAGGTTTATTTCATACATTAATGAATCAATTTGTTTTAAGTAAAATTAGATTTTGTTAATAATTTTTAATGAGCAATTAATTTCCAGAAAAAAAAAATAAAATAACATAGGTTCAAAAGTACATAAATTTTCGTATGAATAAAAAGACAAAGAAAATGAAATACATTGGTATAAAACTACAGATCCATTAAAAGTTTATAATTTAATTTAAAATTTTCTGGTATATTTGCAAGCTTTTTTGTTTTACTGTATTTCTGGCCTGTGTACAGAATTTTGATGTAGCTATATACTGCAGAATTTTATATGATTTCCAGTTTCACTGTATTCTTGACTAAGCATTTTAAATTTTGTTTTGACAATAGACTTCAATCAAATCTAAATGACTTGTAAAGCAAAAGTTAGAACTACATAATGTCTCAGAACACTGAAATAAAATGAACCCAAATATTAATTACTTTTCCTCACAAACCCTTCCAAGGTGTTGTACTAACAAAACAAAAAGTGAGGGACTGGCCTCAGTTGGACACATTCATATAATGTACCAGAAAAAAAAAAAAAAAAAAAAAAAACAGAATCATTCAAATATTTTCAGCACCAGGTCCAAACATTAATTCAAGTCCACATATTCTATAGAAAGCTCTATTGATATGGTACAGGGCCCATCTCAAGCTCACTTCCATAAATGCTGACTTTAATTTTTTCATCTTCTTTATTTACGAATGATAACAAAGCTAAGGATATCTTAATCCTCCTCATTTTCAGGAACTGATTAGAGGCCCAGCCCCAGGAAATCTGACCCAGCTTCAAGTAATATTAAATTCCTTTTGAGCCTCATGCATTGATGGGCTCTATATGGAAAAAAGCCTCAAGTGGAATGTCTGCCCAATTAGCCAACATTTCTCTTATCTACTACTAACCGAAGCTGGACCACCCCTCATTGGAGTTCCAGATGTAGCCAAGCATAGCTGCACCTCACCCTTAATAGGCTCAAACCCAGGAAATGCCCAAAAGCAGGACTGTCATCCCTTACAATTGATCTGTGATTAAAATCTGGCATCAGGAGACATCTTTAGAAACTGGGAGAACTGCTCCAGTCATTTGGAAGAGCTGCTGACCTGTGCTTAGACTTTGGTTTTGCTGGACTGAGGATGAGTTTTACAGGACTGCTTTCAGTTTCTTCAATTGTCAATATTCAGGTGAAAGATATAAAATTGTAACTTAGTACCAATGAACTTTGCTTGCTAAGTTGTGTGACTTACGAAGAGCTAGTTGATGAATTTGGTCACTGAATTCCCTGACTTCGTGGTTTTAATAGCATTTGTACCAGGATTCTTGATCCTAGGGATCCATAGAGAGAAAGAGGGTTGAGGATGGGGATAGCTGTTTGTAAACTCCTTGATGTGGAAATATATATGTGCTTTTTTTTTTCCTGGGTGCCATGCCCCTACTTTTCATTTTCAAAAAAAATTCTAACTCAAAAAACGTTAAATACTACTATATAACGTCCACTGTGTGGTTACAGAACTAAAAGGCTTCTCAACAGAGAGGAAAGTTTTTCAGATGTTGTAATGGGTTGAACTGTGTTCCCCCAGCCCCAAATTCCTAGGTTGAAGTACTAACCCCGGTATTTCAGAATGTGACCTTATATGGAGATAGGATCTTTACAGAATTAAGCTAAAATTAGACCATTATGGTGAGTCCTAACCCAGTATGACTAATGTTTCTTTAAGAAGAGGAAATTTGACACAGACACAGGCAGGTGAAAGACTACGTGAAGACACAAAGAGAAGATGGCCTTCAACATACAAACAGCCAACAATCATATTAAAAAAATGTGCAACATTACTAATCATCAGAGAAATGCAAATTAAAACCACAATGAGATACCACCTTACTCCTAGCCATAGTGGCCATAATTAAAAAGTCAAAAAAAATACATGCTGGTGTGGCTGTGGTGAAAAGGGAACACTTTTACACTGCTGATAGGAATGTAAATTAGTACAGCCACTATGGAAAACAGTATGGAGATTCTTTAAAGAACTAAAAGTAGAGCTACCATTCAGTCCAGCAATCCCACTACTGGGTATCTACCCAAAGGAACAGAAGTCAGTATATGAAAAAGATTCCTGTATGTGCAGGTTTATAGCAGCACAATTCACAATTGCAGAAATATGGAACCAAATAAGTGCCCATTGACCAACGAGTGGATAAAGGAAATATGGTATATATAACCAAGGAATTCTACTCAGCCATAAAAAGGAATGAAATAATGTCTTTTGCAGCAACTTGGATGGAGCTGGAGGCCATTATTCTAAGTGAAGTAACTCAGGAATGGAAAGCCAAATATCATATGTTCTCACTTATAAATGAGAGCTAAGCTATGAGAACACAAAGGCATAAGAATGATATGGACTTTGGAAATTTGGGGGAGGGAGAAGTTTAAAGAGGGTGAGAGAAGACTCCATGTTAGTTACAGTGTACATTGCTCAGGTTATGGGTGCACTAAAATCTCAGAAACCACCACTAAAGAACTCATCCATGTAATCAGAAGCTATCTGTACCCCAAAAACTACTGAAATAATTAAAAAGAAGATGGCCTTCAGAAGGAATCTGCCAACACCATGATCTTGGAGTTCTAGCCTCCAGAACTGTTAGAAAATAAATTTGTCATATAAGCAACTCAGTTTGTAGTATTTTGTTATGGCAGTCCAGCAAATTAATACAGATTCTTAAAATATTCATTTTGGAACGCAAAGAATTCTGCTCAGGAAAAACTGAAGACTATTTGCAAGTAGAAAGTCTCTCCAGTGTTCACAGGTTTTTTTTTTCATATACAAGGTCATAAAGTTTGAAAAATTAAGTATGTTCACCGGCTTAAATAATCCATTTCTAGTAAGAATAAAAGACATAAAAATTATTTTTTCTCAGCTCCCTTAAGAATCAGTGAAGGAACAAAATCATAAATTGTGAGCCAGCATCTCATACACTCTACACTCTTTTCTTTCTCTTTCCATGGGTATTCTCTGAGCTCTCTTGAAAAACACACTGTGTTTAAAATATTATTTATTTTTTAAACAAAGCCATACATGGTTATCATTAATAAATTTTTAAATATAGGTAAGCAAAAAAAATAAAAAGGACTCCCACTATCCAGAGGTAACAATTGTTAATATTTGTTACCATATTTTCATTGCTATCAGATCTCAATCTAATATTTTCCACAAAACCATGAATGATAATTTGAACTTGTCCAAATAAACAAGCTCATTATACAGATTGCTTAATAATATATGAAATGTAAAGCTGTCAGAATTGTTTTGAGAAATTAGTGAATGTTCATAAAGAATATAAACAATAACAATACTATATTTTCTACTTACAAATTTGCCAAGAGAATAGATCTTATATTAAGTATTCTTATCACAAAAAAATAAGATGGTAGGAGGAAACTTTTTGAGGTGACACATATGGGCATGTTATGGGTATGTTATGGCATAAATTGTGGTGATGGTTTCATGGTATTTATTTATTTATTTATGAGACAGAGTCTCGCTCTGTCACCCAGGCTGGAGTGCAGTGGTGTGATCTTGACATGACCTCCACCTCCCAGGTTCATGCAATTCTTGTGCCTCAGCCTCCCCAGTAGCTGGGACTACAGGCGTGCACAACCACGCCCAGCTAATTTTTGTATTTTTCAGTAGAGACAGGGTTTCACCATGTTGCCCAGGCTGGTCTCAAACTCCTGACTTCAAGTGATCCACCCTCACCTCCCAAAGTGCTGGGACTACAGACATGAGCCATCACCCCCGGCCCCACAGCTGTATTCTTATAAAGTGATTTTTTTAAAATAATGTGAATGTTAATTACTTACAGAGATTATGTTTTATAAAATAAAAGAGTTACATAAGATCACATCTGACTTGAGATGCATTATTTACATTCATAACAGAAATAATAAAATCAATCACATTAAGTCTTATAAATAATTATTACTTTGACCACTAATCTCGCACATGGATAAAGCTCTACTGATCAAGGAAAATATGGAAACATTTGAAGATAACATCAGTGACACTATCATTGAACTAAGGTAGGCAAATATGAAAGCATGCAGGCATGAAGGCACCCACAATTCACACAGCAAATAATTAGGCAGTACCTGAGAAGTGGAGAAAACAAATAACTTCTAAAGGAAATGAGAGAGAGTATTCAATATGATTAAAAGGGAATTAAATCAGGGCAATCAAAAGGAACTCAAAGGAAGGGAAATGAATAGCCAACAAAATATGTGATTAAAAGAAACAAAGCAAATACACACAGGAACAGAGCAAATCAAATACTGCATGTTCTCACCTATAAGTTATAAACATTGAGTATACATGGACTTGAAGATGGCAACAATAAACACCGGGAACTACTAGAGCAGGAAGGAAGGGAAGGGAGGCAAGGACAGAAAGGCTAACTATTGGGTACTATGGTCAGTGCCTGGGTGACGGGATCAAGTTTGCCCCAAACCTCAGCATCATGCAATATACCCAGGTAACAACCTGTTCATGTACCCCCCCTGAATTTAAAATAAAAGCTGAAATTATTAAAAAGAGAAATATTAGAAATAATCTCCTAAAGAAAATTATGTAAGAACTATGACTCAAAAATGGAAAACAGAGGGACTTAATGTCTACTTAGCCTATTTTCTGAAATAATTCTGATTTTTAGTAATTTCTGATTTAGCATCTCATAGACCTCTGCTTCTAGGAGCCTGGTGTAGCACTCTGGATTGAAACTAGGCAAATCCAATCTATTTTGTGAACGATTTTTAATTGAAATATGTATGTTTACCTTTCCTCTATATTTGTATACACTGTCAGTAAGGAAATGAATTGGCATCATATTTTGAGGGCTTTTGGCACTATCTACCAAAGTTTTACATGCACATACTTTCTATTGCAGGAATTTACTTCAGATATTTTATCCACAAATTTCTTGACCGATACACAATAACTATAAATACAGTTGACCCTTGAAAGTGCAGTGCTGACTGCCCCATGCAGTTAGGAGTGCTGACTCCCCCATGCAAAAATTCATGCATAACTTTTGACTTGCCAAAAAGCCTACTGTTGACCAGAGCCTTACTGATAACATTAACTATTAATTAAAACATATTTTGATTTTCACATGTATTATACACTATGTTTTTACAATAAAGTAAGCTAGAGAAAAGAAAATATTAAGAAAATCATGAAAAGAGAAAATATATTTACTGTTTATTAAGTAGAAGTGGATCATCATAAAGGTCTTCATCATCATGATCTTTGTGTTGAGTAGGCTAAGGAAGGTGAGGAGGTCTACTGTCTCACGGGTGGCAGAAGTGGATGACAATCTACCTATAAGTGGACCCACAGAGTTCAAACCTGTGTTATTTAAGAGTTAACTATACAATAGGCCAGGTGTGGTGGCTCATGCCTGTAATCCCAGCACTTTGGGAGGCCAAGGCAGGTGTATTGCCTGAACTCAGGAATTTGAGACCAGCCTGGACAACATGGCAAAACCCCATACCTACTAAAAATACAAAAAATTAGCAGGATATGGTGGCACACGCTTGTGGTCTCAGCTGCTCAGAGGCTGAGGTGGAAGGATCTATTGAGCCTGGGAGACAGAAGTTGCAGTGAATCAAGATCATGTCACCACACTCCAACTGGGTGACAGAGCGATACCTCATCTCAAAAAAAAAAAAAAAAAAAAGTTAACTGTACAATAATCACATTGCAGCAGCTTTTCTTAGAACAAAAATATGGAACCAGGGCCAGGCGTGGTGGCTCATGGCTGTAATACTAGCACTTTGGAAGGCCAAAGTGGGAGGATCACTTGAGACCAGGAATTCAAGACCAGCCTGACCAACACAGAAAGACCCATCTCTTTAAAAAATAATAATAAAATTTTAAATTCTGGAACCTATCAAATGAGCATCTAAAAACACCTAGTAAAATAAATTATGATTTATTTATAGAGCATATTACTGTATACAGTAAAGACTAATAGGTCTTTATATAGGGATGTAAAAAGAGGTCTAAAATTTGATGTTAATTAACTGCAGAATATTACATTCAGTATTATCTCATGTCTGTATGAAGGAGATATTTTAAGGGATATTCTTTATTTTTGTACATATGTCGAAACTTTCTAAAGGATACACAAGAAACTATTGGGAAGAGGTCTTGCTGTGTGAGAAGGCCTCCATACGACCTTCTTAATTTTTTACGAAAATTATGTCATTACTTTCATAGGTGAGAAACCTACATCTAGTTTATTTTTAACTTCCAAAAGACAGGAAGCAATTCCTTCATGGCATTTGTTCAGTAATTTTTAAACATTTCACATATGTTCTATTGTAGACTTTGGTTGCCGAGCTCATATTTGCCTACATCATCCCTAATGACATAATCATCCCTAATTATGTCATTATCTAGATAGAAGCTTCTTACAGAACTATGAGTTTTATGAAACAGAACGTTCTTATGCAATTCTTGGCAATTCTATTTGGGCCTTTCTAAAATGTATGAGCCCACTTAACCAGTATCTTGCCTTTTTTTCAGAAAGAGAGAAAGAGAGAAGGGGTAAGAGAGAGGGAGGGAGAGGAGAGAAATAAAAATACAGAAAGATGGATGGATAGAAGGAAAGAGGAAAGAAGGAAGGAGGGGAGGGAGGGAGGGAGGAAGGGAGGAAGGGAAGACAGACTAGCAACTCCTCTGGTCTGGGCACTTGCTTGGTGAGGTGGCTCACACCCACACTCTTGTAGTGTCTAAGCCCTTTGTTATGGTGTCCATCTAAGACTATAGCTGTTGTATTTGTCCACTTACCTTTGACACTGGGGATGACAGCATCAAAAGGCGTGCCAATGGGACACAGGAGAGCAAAACATATTCTTTCTTGCCTTCATTGTGTAACAGAAGCACTATTACCTCCTGAAGATTAGGTGTCACCAGTATGGTGACACTGTTCCTTGCCTGCTAGTCACAGTGATTTGAAAAGAAGGTTAATGAATTGTTTGCTTGTTGGTTTGTCTTTTATCAGTTTTAATTTTTATGTTATTGTGATAACCTAACCTAGGTTAGCCTAACTGACTCCATCTTACCTGCAAACCTGTCAAGCTCTCTCAAGCCTGTCCCTCCCGGCCGCAGCCCCTCAGATACATTACTGGGTCACGCTGCACTCTAAGCTTTGAACCTTGAGAGTGGTTCACACTGTTCACAGCACCTGTAACCACTGTAGCCGCATACTGTTTGGCAAGTCTACCTGCTATTGTGAATAACTTCCTTGTGATTGATTGTATGGAAAGTTCCCCCTGCTACCCCTCTTAGTGATTGTATGGAAATACCCTTAGCAACCAAAAATCTTGGGAACCTCCTGCCCTCTGGTTATCAGCCTCTTCCTACTAACTTGCTTGTTCTGCTTCTGTAAAATTCTGCTTCAGCTAGGCTGCCCCCTCCCCTACCCAAATCAAGGTATAAAGGGAAATCAAGCCCCTTCCTCAGGGCCGACAGATTTTGAGCGTTAGCTGACTCTCTGTCGCCCGCTGAATAAAGGACTCATAATTTGAACTCAGAGCATGGTGTTTCCTTCTAACTCACTTGGTTATTACATTATGTTCACTTATTCTATTTTAAGTTCTGGGATACATGTGCGGGATGTGCAGGTTTGTTACATAGGGAAATGCGTGCCATGGAGGTTTGCTGCACCTATCAACCCATCACCTAGGCATTAAGCCCAGTGTGCATTAGCTATTTTTTCTGATGGTCTCCCTGCCACCCTGGAATTAATGAATTGTTGCACCGTATATTCAAACATAAAACTACAATAATCAGTGTTGACTTTACAAATGGAAGTCAATCATGAAGTCTAGAAAGAGATCTAAATACAAAAATATTTGATATAGGATAAAGAAGACATTTTTAGTCAATGGGGAAAGGATGTAATCTGTATCAGGGCAATCACTGACTGTTTGGGAAAAAAAAATAAATCTCATCCAGGGCTGATATTTGGTAAGAACTACAAATCTGGCCACACCCAGGTTCTATGGCTGGCATTCATTATAACTGGCCAGTACCTACAGCATATGGTTGTTAAATACTTTGAACATGGTCCCTGGTTTGATCTCTCCATAATGAAAGAAATTCCTCAACTGACTCAGTGCAAGAAAACAGGCTTACTGCCTATAATTTCATTCCCAGCTCAACCAATCAGCATTCCCCGTTCTCTAACTCCTTGCTTGCCAAACTATCATTGAAAAACCCTTTTCCTGAGGTAAAGGGTTCTGAGAACTGGGAAGGAATCTAGATATAAAAGATGAACAACCTGAATAAAGAAATTCTCACCCACCCCCCAAAAAAAAAGAAGAAGAAAGAAATTCCTCATGGAATTAAAGTGTAAATTAAAAATAAAATTCTAGGCTGGGCATGGTGGCTCATGCCTGTAATGCCAGCACTTTGGGAGGCTGAGGTTGGCAGATCACTTGAGGTCAGGAGTTCAAGACCAGCCTGGCCAACATGGTGAAACTCCATCTCTACTAAAAATATAAAAATAAGCCGGGCATGGTGGTGTATGCCTATAATTCTAGCTACTAGGGAGGCTGAGGCATGAATCATTGGAACCCTGGAGGTGGAGGTTGCAATGAGCTGAAATCATGCCATTACATTCCAGTGTGGGCAACAGAACAAGGCTCTTCTCAAAAATAAATAAATAAAAATAAATAATAACATTCTAAAAGCATGGGAAAATATAGCTGAATATTTACATAATATTGGAGTGCTGAAAGACTTTTAAAGTATGACCCCAAGAGCAGACACCATTTACTTGAAAGACAGAAATTTTCATTAACTAAAATATTTAAATTCTTCAGAAATAAAAATATGAAATAAAAAGGGAAACAGCAGTTTAAGAAAAATATTTCCAACATAAATAAGGAATAAGTGATTTTATCCTTAATTAATAAAGAGCTACTATAAGTCAATTTTTAAAGAACTCTAACAACCCAATAGAAAAATAGGCTAAAGATGTAATTTTATTAGGAGAATACATGTAAAAAGATAATAACATATAAACAAATCTTCATCCTCTCTAGTTATCAACGAAAACCAAGTTAAAACAATTAAATACATATTAAATATGAGATTAGCAAAGCTTTTTAAAATATAAGACCCAATACTGGTAAGAGTTCAGAGAACTGGGAACTATTATTCACAGCTAGTAGATTAAAAGTGTTCTAATCTTCCTAGGAGTCAATTTATAAATATGCATTTTATTTTGAGCCTTTGTGTATCCTTGCATGTGAGATGGGTTTCCTGGATACAGCACACCAATGGGTTTTGGCTTTTTATCCAATTTGCCAGTCTGTGTCTTTTGATTGGGGCATTTAGTCCATTTACATTTAGGGTTAATATTGTTATGTGCGAATTTGATACTGCCATTTTGGTGCTAGCTGGGTGTTTTGCCCTTTAGTTGAGCTGATACTTGTTGTTCCTTTATATGTGTAGAGCCTCTTTCAGGAGCTCTTGTAGAGCTGGCCTGGTGGTGACGAACTCTCTGAGTACTTGCATGTTCCCAAAGGATTTTATTTTTTCCTTCACTTATGAAGCTTAGTTTGGCTGGATAGGAGATTCTGGGTTGAAAGTTCTTTTCTTTAAGGATGTTGAATATTGGCCCCCACTCTCTTCTGGCTTGTAGGGTTTCTGCTGATGGGCTTCCCTTTGTGGGTAACCCAACCCTTCTCTCTGGCTGCCCTTAGTATTTTCTCCTTCATTTCAACCCTGGTGAATCTGACGATTATGTGCCTTGGGGTTGCTCTTCTTGACGAATATCTTTGTGGTGTTCTCTGTATTTCCTGGACTTGAATGTTTGCCTGCCTTGCTAGGTTGGGGAAGTTTTCCTGGATAATATCCTGAAGAGTATTTTCCAGTTTGGATTCATTCTCTTCGTCGCATTCAGGTACGCCTATCAAACGTAGATTAGGTCTTTTCACATAGTCCCATATTTCTTGGAGATTTTGTTCATTCCTTTTTACCCTTTTTTCTCCAGTCTTGCCTTCCTGTTTTATTTTATTAAGTTGATCTTCGACCTCTGATATCCTTTCTTCTGCTTGGCCAATTCGACTGTTGATACTTGTGCATGCTTCACGAAGTTCTCGTGTTGCGTTTTTCAGCTCCATCAAGTCACTTGTATTTCCTTTCTATTTTGTCCATTCTCGTTAGCATTTCGTCAAATCTTTTTTCAAGGTTCTTAGTTTCTCTGCATTTCATTAGAACATGTTTTTTAAGTTCGCAGAAGTTTCTTACTACCCACCTTCTGAAGTCTGATTCTGTCATTTCATCACACTCGTTCTCCCTCCAACCTTGTTCCCTTGCTGGTGAGGAGTTGTGATCCCTTTTAGGAGGAGAGGTGTTCTGGTTTCAGGTGTTTTCATCCTTTTTGCGCTGGCTTCTTCCCGTCTTTAAGGATTTATCCACCTGTCGACTTTGTAGTTGCTGGCTTTCAGATTGGGTCTCAAATCTTTCAGATTGACGTTCTGTTTGTTGATGATGAGGTTATTTCTGTTTCTTGGTTTTCCTTCTGACAGTCTGGCCCCTCTGCTGTAGGTCTGCTGAGGTTCACTCCAGGCCCTGCTTGCCTGGGGTTCACCTGCAGCAGCTGCTGGACTGTAAGGGTGGTTACCAGTTTTCTTCTTCTGCTATCTTTGTCCCAGAAGGATACCCACCTAGTGTCAATGTGATCTCTCTTTTATGAGGTGGCTCTTTGGATATATAGGGGTCAGGGAGCTGCTTGAGGAGACGGTCTCTTCTTTATAGGAGCTCAAATGGTGAGCTGTGAGCTCTGTTGTTCATTCAGAGCTGCTGGGAAGGTACTTTTAGGTCTGCTGCAGCAGAACTTATAAACTGCTTTTTGTTCCCAGGTGCTCTGTCCCAGGGATTTAGGGCTTTATTTATGAGTTTCCGTTATGCTGCTGCCTTCTTTTTTTTTCCTTCAGGCCTGCCCTGCCCAGCAAGGAGGCAGCCTAGTCACTGTTGTCCTGTAGAGGCTTTGCTGAGCTGCTGTGGGCTCCGCCCAGCTGCTGAGTGAACTTCGTTGCAGTCTTGTTTATATGGGTGTAGTTAGAACTGCTTTGGGGATGGTGGCCCGCCTCTGTTGAGGCGGAGTCTCTCTGCTGTGGCAGGTTGCCTTGGCAACGGCGGGCTGCCTCGGTAATGGCAGACACCCTTCCCCCACAGAGCTGGACCGTCCCGGGTTCACCTGCGCTTGCTGTGAAAGTCTCAATCCAGAGTTTCTGGTTGCTGTTCTTTTGTGGGGGTGGGGCCAGCTGAGCCTGATCGCCTGGCTCCCTGCCTCAGAGCCTTTTTTAAGTTGGTGTTCCAGTCGCCTGTTGAAGAGGTGCCGGGGTCTGTTTGTTTTCCCCTGCGGCCACTCACTGCGCTGGCTTAAACAGCAGCACTGAGGTTTGTGGCGCTTTTTTTTTTTTTTTGCCCTGGAATCTACTGTCCTGGTTCCCTGCTCAGTCCCCTTTTTAAACAGATGAATGGGCAACTTTCTGTGGCTCCAATTGCCAGCCAAAAGGGCCCCCGGACCGGTGTATTTTGTACGGAGAACCACTGCTCCGGGGCGCCGACAAAGCAGCCGCGCGGGGCAAAGCAGCGGCGCCGGCCAGCACAGCCACGCTGGCCGAAACAACCGCGCTGGTGACCTGTGGAGCTCCACCGCCTGGGAATTTCCTAGTCTGTGGGCAATAAAAATGCGGCGCCCACTCACCCTCTGCGCTTTCACTGGGAGCTGCAATCCTGAGCTGTTCCTAAACGGCCATCTTGGATCCTCCTCCAAATATGTATTTTAAAATCTTCTAAAAGTATGTCATTTTAGATGCTAAAAATCTACTAGGAATTTATCCAAGGATATTGCTTATTGTAGGATGCAAAAATCAGAGATTTTTATTAGCTTTGGTAATTAAAGTGAAAAACAAAACCTGCAACCAATTAGAATGCCAATAAAGGAGCACAGATTAAACAAATATATATTAGTTATATAAATATATAAAATATTATTTTTTTCCCACTTTTGTATAACAGACATTGTATTGGTCCATTTTGTGTTGCTATAACGGAATGCCAAACATTAATTTACAAAGAAAAGAAATATATTTCTTACATTTCTGGAGTCTGAGAAGTCCAAGGTCGAGGGGCCTGCATCTGGTAAGGGCCTTCTTGCTGCATCATCCCAGGGCAGCAGGTGGAGAGCAAGAGAGCATGCTCAAGAGCCAGAGAATGAGAGGGGGCCAAACTTGCCATTATAATAAAGCCTCTCTCACAATAATTAACCCATTCCTGCAAGAATGACATTAATTCATTCATGAGGGCAGAGCCCTCAGGACCTAATCACTTCTTAAAGGTCCCATTTCTCAACACTGTTGCATGAGGGATTGTTTCCAATACAGACACATTTAAACCATAGCAGGCTTGTATTAATTGAGTGATTAGATATATTGTTAAATTTTGGGGGTAAAATTCAAAACTTTCCTGTTTTACCAGTGATAAAACTTCTTTCCAAAGAAGGCCTATGGGAGAGGGAATCTAATTAATGGGAGCTCCTGCTTCAGCATGTTTCCTAAGAATTAAAGTTTTATTATAACTAAAAATATAATCAGTAAGTCATTAATACCTGTCAAGCAAAACCAAATACAGAAACTGCAAATGCAGTGAAATGTCATAGCTCAGAGGTTTGATAATGAGATGTGAACACATCTACTTCCAGCAAAATTCCATGTGTCCACCCCTACTTGATAATTTGAAGAAAAAGTCACATCTGTGCAGTGACATAAATTTTACTCCACATGGATCCTGCAAACTTGAAATGTCTTAAATTTCATCATTAAAACTGCACTCCTGCAAGATTTGTAAGGTGAAAGAGATGAAGAAGACATTCTTTTTTCTTCCTCCGGCAGCACTGGCAGACAAATATGTGTTTCACAGATAATGTTTATTCAGTGGCCTCTTTGTTTCCTTCCCATTTCAGCCCCTTAGGGCTGAAGAAAGCTGTGAGGCCACCGTCAGCATTCCTGCAGGTTCCTGATTCTGAACGGCAATAGCCCTCTGCTTTTCTGTAGCTGTAAACCCGAAGCCAATGGCAGTCCCTACGATTTTCACTCTTCCAGTCTTTCCCGTGGTTTTGTAAACACCTCAATACCTATATTAAATCTCTCCATATTTAAAATGCCTACAGGGGTTTTGTTTTCCTGACTGAACCCCACATGATCCAGCCTAGTTACACCATGAAAGACTTATGTCACATCTCTGCACTAATGGCAGCTATCACAGTCTTGAAATGAAAGGACATAAGTGATCTCAGAATTTTCTTTAAAATACCTTTAGAGATGCTTTTTAAGAAGCTTCTTCATAATTCTGTAATTGGTTTAGAAAGGACTTGGGAAATCACTCACAGAGAAGAAAAATAGATACATTAACATGAACATAAGGGATATTTTCTTGAATATAATAGGATATTTTCCATGAACATAATAGGATATTTTCTTAGGCATTCTAAACATGGAAGCAGAATGCTTGTTTAGTTGGAGAAAACCCTTACAGACTCCCTCTAGAGAGGAGCAACATCAAATCAAAGTCAATACAATCATTCTGGGTTAGGTAAATTATCCATGCAGGGAAATGCTCCTAAAATACCAGCTTCCTTCTGATCTCCTAACTCTCATACCTTTCCACTACTTCATGGCTCTTTTCCAAAGGATTTGCACCTGCCCCAGTCACTTCAACTCCTACTTCCTCCATGTGTTCCTTTTCTACTCAGTCACCCTAATGTCTTAGCATTTATTTAAGTGTTCTAAGTGCTCCAGAACCTAGACATACCAAGAATCCCATCCAGTATTGTGAAGGAAAAATATATGTTACATTCATAAATTTTCTAATAAACTAGAATGACAAGGTTTTAATTTCAAGTATTTTGAAGAAAATCTAGCATGTGTTAAACTCTCTTTTTTTAGGAAAAAAAAATCTGAGACAATAGCATATAGTTGAAAAAACATACGGCTTATTCTTCAAAGACAAACTGAAGTCTGAAATCTGCCACTTGGGTGACTTTGGTTGAGTAATTCAACTTCTCTGAAACTTCATTTTTCCTATGTAAAATATTTACAATAATAATACAAGAAGCCACGCATACCTCAGAGGGCAGTCGTTCTCAAAGTGTGGCCCCAGCCAGCAGCAGCAGAGTTATGTGGGCAATTGTCAGGAAAACTGATTCGGAGCCCCACATCATACCTACTGAAATAGAAACTCAAGTTGCAAGGAGGTAGGACAAGGAAGCAGCAATGAGTGTTTTAACAACATTCAGGTGATTCTGATGAATGCTGCCATAGGGACTTTGCATTGATTTAATAAGATGATATAGTGCAAAGAATTGTATTTTTTTTAAAGCTATGCAAATAGGAGCTAGTAGCATTACAGCTGTTAATTATTGTGCTGTTTAATGCAGCACTGCTCAGAATGAAATGGCCTCAAACCACTGTGCTGAAGAACCAGAGAGAATTCAAAAGAAATGATTTTGCTTTCAAGAGTTCTTCTGTCCCTTCCCTCTGCTGTCAGCTGTCATTTCTCACCGAGGTCGGTGAGTCCTGCTGCTATCATCTGCTGCGTTATACGCACAGTGGTTCTGAGCGACTGCCTGAGGGCAATTCTGTCTTTCCTATGGAATAAAGTCTCTACCCCTCTGCAGCTTCTAGCCTCCCTTATGACCCTTTTCCAACTTGTGTTCTGAATGTTTGAGGCCACTGCCAGTCTGACCTCTGGGTAGGAGATTTTCTAGGATAATAACATATACACACATCTTTTACATCGAAATATGCATACATGTATAGCACCAAAGCAATTCCTGCTACCTTGTGCATGCACAATACGAATTTTCAGTTGATAAAATGAATATGTGTATGTTCATATCTCAGAAAAGTGTGAGTATACTTCATCACCACACAACATATGCATGTAAAAAAAATCTCCACTTATATCCCCCAAAGCTATTTAAAATTTTTTTTTAATTCAAAAAGTGTAAGGATAAGGACAGTACGTGGTTTCACTCTGACATCTCTAACTCCTGTGGGTTATCATGAGACTGAAAAGTGTGGTTTAATCAAACAAGTCTATAAGCACTTCTGGGAAAACAATGCAAAGGGCAAGAGCTGATGGGAAGCCACTGGCATTGTCTTCCCAGGGAAAGGGCAGCACTTTATACACGTGCGGTAAAAGAGGAGAAAGCTCTCTGAAGCATTAAAAGCACTAAATAAATGAAGATGCTCCTATTATTGATATGATTCCATCCCTGCTGGATGCCCATTAGCTCCAGGTACAGGGCCTCTCCCACCCTGAGTTCAGGGTCCCTTTGAGACCCTGCTCACTGGCTTGACTCCCAGGGCTGTCCTGTGCTGTCTTCTGCAAAGGGTGGCACCTCCCCTCACAGCCTGTCAGGGCAACCCACCTCCCAAGAGAAATGCTGGCTACTTGCCTCTGACCTTGACATACCTTCTGCCCCACCATCTGCTCGATTTCCATAGCTTTCATTCGAGGCTTTAGGACTACATGACTGCCTCTTCTTGGTCTATTGGCCATAGCACCAAGCTTCACTCCCTGCATCTACAACAAAGAATCTTCATTCCTGCCCCTACCTTGGCTTCCCTGTGGTGGCCCTCATGTCAGGTCAACTAGCATACCCAGCCCTGCACCCTCCATGGTGTCTGAGCACTCACCAGCCCACTTTCCTTAAATCAATAAATTGACCCATCAGCCAGACCCATGTTCCCCCAGTACAGCCAGCCCGAACCCCTAAGACAAGCCATCTGTGGCCTTCTACTTACTATTAACTCTGTTGCGTAGCACTCAGTAGCACTCAGTAGACAGTGGGTGCTCAATTAATGTTGCTGTCTGCATGAAATGGTAAAAGTTTAGAATGCTGATTCTTAACTAAAATCAGAAATCTGCTTGAGGAAAGCAAGTCAACACTCTTTTGAAATAGTAATGCAATTAGCAGAAATTTTTACTACATCAATCAAAAGGGCTCTCGGCAAGTAGTCAGTGAACCAAGTAAAGTGACCTTCGTACCCCCTCCCACTCCTGCCCCACTCCATATTCTTGTTAGCTACTGTTGACTGATGGCTTCCAGGAAAACATGATCCATCACTGTTCAGACTAGTGAAGCTTCTGCCACTATGTTCAGGTTACTCCAGCATTTTGTAAAAGTGAGACAAAATATTGAGTCTGAAAAATGCCAACTCATGGTAAAATAAGAAAACCTCAAAATAGCACGATACTGCCAGGAATCAATGAAATTAACATGGGTGGAAGTTGGAGAGGTTCTTTAAAAATATATGTAACAGTGTATGATATGTTACAAACTCATCAGGAGGCCTGTGATAGGGTTTTCAATTCCATACTGGAAGTTATTCACTACCAGAATCGCTACTGCCCAGGGCAAGTAACAACGATCACTTAAACTGGGCTCTTATTCGTATCAGACACTGTGCTAGCCGCTTCATATATGTTATCCTATCCAATTCTTATTTTCATGAAAGGTGTGATATGGTTTGGCTCTGTCTCCCCACCTAAATCTCATGTTGAATTGTAATTTCGAATGTCAGAGGTGGGGCCTGGTAGGAGGTGATTGGATCATGGGGGTGGTTTCTAATATTAGCACCATCCCCCTAGTGCTGTCTCGTGATAGAGCTCTCACCAGATCTGGTTGTTTGAAAGTGTTTAGCACCTCCCACTTCACTCTCTCTTCCTTCTGCTCCAGCATGTAAGATCTACCTGCTTCCCCTTTGCCTTCTGCCACAATTGTTAAGTTTCCTGAGGTCTCACCAGAAGCAGAATATTGTACAGCCCTCAGAACCATGAGCCAATTAAACCTCTTTTCTTTCTAAATCACCCAGTCTCAGATATGTCTTTATAGCAGCATAAGAATGAAGTAATGTTCAGGTAAAAATCTCTATTTTGTCAATGAGGACTTGCTGTTGGTTACAGAGCTGATAAATGACAGAACCAAATTTAAACCAATGGCAGTCTGACTCCAAAGCCCATATCCTTACCATTCTAGGTGCAGTTCTTCTCCCTATCTCCCAAATTTTCCAGAAAGGAAGAATCAGGTTTAAATGATCCTGACTACAAAAATGAGAGGATGAGTCTGAAAACATATGTACTGGAAGTTGTGTGTGGGATGGGAGAGAGACAGCCTTGCTCTTTACAGTGTATGACAGTCAAAATGTGTCTAGACTGTAGAGCACTTGGGAAAGACACAGAAATAGGCTTGAACAAATGAAAAGGCACGTTGTGCTTCTGTTAGGAAAACTCAACATCATGAAAATGTCAGTTCTCCTTAAATGACTTTATGAATTTAACATAATCCCAATGAAAAATACAGCCATACCTCATTTTAATACACTTCACCTTATTGCACTTCTCAGATACTGCATTTTTTACATATTGATGGTTTGTAGCATTTTTCAACAGCATGTGCTCACTTCGTGTCTCTGTGTCACTTTTTGGTAATTTTCATAATTATTTCAAAAAAAATTATTACTATATCTGTTATGGTGATCTGTGACCTATGATCTTTGACGTTACTAATGTAATTGTTTTGGGATGCCATGAACTTAGCCCATACAAGACAATGAACTTAATCAGTAAATGTGTATGTCCTGACTGCTCCACTGACAGGCCATTTCCCCACCTCTCTTCTTCCTTAGGCCTCCCTATGCCTTGAGACACAACAGCATTGAAATTAGACCAATTAGTAACACTACAATGACCTCTGAGTATTCAAGCAAAAGGAAGAGTTGCACATCTCTCACCTTAAATCAAAAGCTAGAAATGATTAAGCTTAGTGAGGAAGGCATGTTGAAAGCCAAGACAGTCTGAAAGATAGGCCTCTGGTGCCAAACAGTTAACCAGGCTGCGAATGCAAAGGAAAAGACCTTGAAGGAAATTAAAGTACTACCTCCAGTGTACACATGAGTGATAAGAATGTGAAACAGCCTTCTTGCTGATCTAGAGAAAGTTTTAGTTGTCTGTGTAGAAGATCAAAGCAGCCCCAACGTTCCCTTAAGCCAAGACCTAATCCAGGACAAGGCTCTAACTCTCTTCAGTTGTGCAAAGGCTGGAAGAGGTGAGGAAGCTAGAGAAGAAAAGTTGGAAACTGGCAAAGGAGCAGAGGTTGATTCATGAGGTTTAAGGAAAGACGCTGTCTCCATAACATAAAAGTGGAAAGAAAAGCAGCAAGTGCCGATATACAAGCTGTAACAACTCATCCAGAAGATCTAGCCAAAATCATCAATGAAGGTAGCTACGCTAAATAACAAAATGTAAATGAAACAGATTTCTATTGGAAGAAGACACTACCTAGGACTTTCACAGCTAGAGAGAAGTCAATGCTTGGCTTAAAAGTTTCAAAGGACAGGATGACTCTTGTTAGGGGCTAATACAGCAGGTTGAATTAGTAGGTTGAAGTTGATGCTCATTTACCACTCCAAAAATCCTAGGGCCCTTAAGAATGATGTTAAATCTCTCAAAATTGAGGTAAAACCACTGCCCGGGTGTACCCAGCCAACTTTATCCATCACTGTCGCCACCGCAGTAGGGAGGAGGGCCATGATCCAAATGAACCAGAGCAGCTGAGAAAACTGTCTATTGGTGGTCTGAGCTGTGAAACTACAGATGATCGTTTAAGAGAACATTTTGAGAAATGGGGCACACTCACAGATTGTATAGTAATGAAAGACGCCCAAACAAAACGTTTCAGGGACTTTGGTTTTGTAATTTATTCTTGTGTTGAAGAGGTGGAGGCAGCAATGTGTGCTAGACCACACAAGGTTGATGGGCATGTAGTGGAACCAAAGAGAGCTGTTTCTGGAGAGGATTCTGTAAAGCCTGGTGCCCAACTAACAGTGAAGAAAATTTTTGTTGGTGGTATTAAAGACATAGAAGAATATAATTTGAGAAACTACTTTGAAAAGTATGGCAAGATTGAAACCATAAAAGTTATGGAGGACAGGCAGAGTGGGAAAAAGAGGATTTGCTTTTGTGACTTTTGATGATCATGATACAGTTGATAAAATTGTTGTTCAGAAATACCACACTAATAATGGGCATAATTGTGAAGTGAAAAAGGCCCTTTCTAAATAAGAGATGCAGTTTGCTGGATCACAGAGAGGTCGTGAAAGTGGATCTGGCAATTTTATGGGTCACAGAGGAAACTTTGGAGGTGGTGGAGATAATTTTGGCTGTGGTGGAAACTTTGGTGGAAGAGGGCACTATGGTGGTGGAGGTGGTGGCAGCAGAGGTAGTTATGAAGAAGGTGATGGTGGATATAATACACTTGGAGATGATGGTGGCAACTATGGCGGTGGTCTTTGTTACAGTAGTAGAGGGGGCTGTGGTGGTGGTAAACCAGGATATGGAAACCTAGGTTGTGGATATGGTGATGGTGGTGGAGGACATGATGGTTACAATGAAGGAGGAAATTTTGGCGGTGGTAACTATGGTGATGGTGGGAACTATAATAATTTTGGAAATTATAGTGGACAACAACAATCAAATTATGGACCCATGAAAGAGGGCAGTTTCAGTGGAAGAAGCTCAGGCAGTTCCTGCGGTGGTGGTTGTGGATCTGGTGGTGGAAGTGATGAATATGATAGCAGAAAGTTCTAAAAACAGCAGTAAAGGGCTACAGTTGTTAGCAGGAGGGAGAGTGAATAGTTTTCACAAAAGCTGCAAGTTGAGACAGTTGTCCCCAGTGCATTAGAGGTACTGTAAAAATCTGCCACAGAAGGAACGATAATCCATCGTCAGAAAAGTTACTGCAGCTTAAACAGGAAACCCTTCTCGTACAGGACTGTCATAGCCACAGTTTGCAAAAACTGCAGCTATTGATAAGTACAATGTAGTGTCAATTAGATGTACATTCCTGAGGTCTTTTATCTGTTGTAGCTTTGTCTTTGTCCTTTTCTTTTCATTACATCAGGTATATTGCCCTGTAAATTGTGGTAGTGGTACCAGGAATAAAAAACTGAGGAATTTTTAACTTTTCAATATTTGTGTACTTCAGTCTTTCTACACTTTAGTACAGAAACTTTAACAAAATGCAGTTTTGAAGGTGTTTCCTTGTGAGTTAACAAGTAAAGAAGATCATTGTTAATTACTATTTTGTATGCATTTTACTAAAGTTAACTGTGAAGAAACACCTGCTGACTTGCGTTTAAGGGGAATCTATTCTCCCCATTTCCAAACCATGAGATGAATAGATGCTGACATGTGAAGAGAATAATATCTATGTATTTGCAGTGTGTGTTTTAGATAAATGGGATTGGGTATTTAAATTAGCATTTGTGAATTGAATAGCATTAAGATTACCTTCGAATAAAAAAATCTCAAAATTTATATTTGGCTTTTGCGTATTTTCTTTTAAAATGTAATCATATTATTTTAGTGTGTTAGACTTGCTGAGTCCTAGCTGTGTTTAGAACAATTCCATTCTACATTTACCTTGGTCAAATTTGAACTGCTGCCATAGGTTTTGGGTGTAAAGAATGTTTACTTCCCACCATTTAAAATTCTGAAAAAGGATAGTGGATGTTTTCCCTCTCCTATGTTAGAAACCATTCTTAAAAACTTTTCAAAATATAGGACGATTAAGCCTGCTATATCTGAGCAAAATTGATGGGTGCCTTTTTTTTTTCTTTTTTAAAGCGTAAGAGGCCCATACATCTTGAGTTATTTTCCTTGGTTTACATTTTTTTATTCAATTTCTCAGAGTGAGAGAATAAAAATAATGCATTATTAAACCCCTAACTGGCTGGCATGCTTTCCTCTTGGTACCCTATAGATTTTGCTAGATGAAACCAAGGATAGTTTAGGTATAATTGTCCAAAATAACCTAGCTGCAGCAGAAATGTAGCACAGTTGCTTAGTACAAGCTTCTCACTTCCTACAGACATGAATTCAAATTTGGATAGTCTGAGTTCTTAAATTCCCAAAGAACGCACTGTTATTTCCTGTGTATATTTTAACATAAATCATGTTGTTACCAATTTGTTTGAAAGGCCCTGGTTGAGAAGAGTTTTGGATAATAAGGTCATATCTATATATGGTATATATACACCAATGTCTACTGTTTTGCACCAGCTAGTGCTTACAATTTCATTCAAGCCCTGAGTATGTCCCCTGCCATTACTTTGGCAGTTGAACGATGAATTCAAGATTCTTATTTTTGTTTTAAGAAGTAATAAGCAAAACAAGCAATAAAAAGGGGAATGAGGCATGTCTGAATATGCTCTCTTGTTGCACTAATTCTGTGCCTCTGTGCATTAATATTTGGATGCATGCAATGCTAGCATGGAAATTGGTCTTCACACATACTGCAGTTTTCCAGAAACACTCACAAACCAATAAATGTAACAGACATTCCATTTGTTAATGGGCATATACGTGAAAAGCAGTTAGAAAATAGGCTAAGAGGAGATCGGGGGAAGATGGCCAACTAGGAACAGCTCAGGATTGCAGCTCCCAGTGAAAGTACAGATGGTGAGTGGACGCCGCATTTCCAGATGGACTTTTATTGCCCACAGACCAGGAGATTCCCAGGTGGAGGAGCCCCACGGGTTACCAGCACGGCTGTTTCGGCCCGTGCCCTGGCACAGCGGTTCTCTGTACAAAAGACACTGGCCCGGGTGCCCTCTTAGCTGGCGATTGGAGCCCTGAGATGGCAGAGTCGCCCATTCATCTGAAATAGTGAGCCAGGCCAGGAGATTCCTAGGCAAAAAAACCGCCAGGAATCTCAGCGCCGCTGTTTCAGCTGGCTCAGTGAGTCGCAGCACGGGAGATCCTGGCGCCTTTCCAACAGGTGACTGGAACACTGGGAGAGATTGACCATTCAACAAAAAAAAAAAAAAAAAAAAAAAAAGACTCTGAGTCAGGGAGCCAGGTAATCAGGCTTGGCTGGTTCCACCCCCCCCTCCACCCCACAAAAAAGAAAAAACAGTAATTGAAAACGCTCTGGGTTGAGAGTTTCACAGCAAGCACAGCTGAACCCGGGGCAGTCTGGCTCTGTAGGGGAGGGGCGTCCACCATAACTGAGACACTCCACCACTATGGAGGCAGTCTGCCATCACTGAGGCAGCATGCCATTGCTGAGGCAACCCACCACTGCCAAGGCAACCTGCCACTACAGAGAGAGTCTGCCATAACAGAGGTGGGCCACCATTGCCAAGGCAGTTCTAACTACACCCATATAAAAAGGACTGCAGGGAAGATCACACAGCAGCTGGGCGGAGCCCACAGCAGCTCAGCAAAGCCTCTGCAAGCAGACAGTGACTAGGCTGCCTCCTCGCTGGGCAGGGCAGCATTGAAAGAAAAAAAAAAGGCAGTGGCACAATGGAAACTCCTAAATAAAGCCCTAACTCCCTGGGACAGAGCACCAAGAAAAAAAAAAAAAAAAGGGAGTTTATGAGTTCTATTGCAGCAGACCTAAATGTACCTGCCCAGCAACTCTGAATGAACAATGGAGCTCACAGCTCAGGACTTGAGCTCCAATAAAGGACAGACTGTCTCCTCAAGCAGCTCCCTGACCCCCATACAACCAAAGAGTCACCTCATAAAGGAGAGAACAGACTGACATTTGGTTGGCATCATTCTGGGACAAAGATAGCAGAATAGGAAACTGGTAGCAACCCTTAGTGTTCTGCAGCTGATGCAGGTGATCCCCCGGCAAGCAGGGCCTGGAGTGGACCTCAGCAGTCCTACAGCAGAGGGACCAGACTGTTAGAAGGAAAGCTAAGAAAAAGAAGTAACTTCTGCACCCACAAACTGGAAGTTCACTCAGAGACCCAATCTGAAAGTCAGTAACTACAAAGACAACAGGTGGATAAACCCACAAAGATGGGAAGAAACCAGTGCAAAAAGGATGAAAACACCTGAAACCAGAACACCTCTCCTCCTAAAAGGGATCACAACTCCTCACCAGCAAGGGAACAAAGTTGGAGGGAGAACGAGTGTGATGAAATGACAGAATCAGACTTCAGAAGGTGGGTAATAAGAAACTACAGTGAGCTAAAAGGCCATGTTCTAAACCAATGCAAAGAAACTAAGAACCTTGAAAAAAGATCTGACGAAATGCTAACAAGAATGGACAACATAGAGGGGAATATAAGTTAATTGATGGAGCTGAAAAACACAACGCCAGAACTTCACAAAGCATACAAAAGTTTCAACAGCCGAATTGACCAAGCAGAAGAAGGGATATCAGAGATCAAAGATCAACTCAATGAAATAAAACGAGAAGGCAAGAATAGAGAAAAAAGGGTAAAAAGGAATGAACAAAGTCTCCAAGAAATGTGGGACTATGTGAAAAGACCTAATCTGCGTTTGATAGGTGTACCTGAATGTGAAGAAGAGAATGAATCCAAGCTGGAAAATACTCTTCAGGATATTATCCAGGAAAACTTCCCCAACCTAGCAAGGCAGGCCAATATTCAAGTCCAGGAAATACAGAGAACACCACAAAGATATTCGTCAAGAAGAGCAACCCTAAGGCACGTAATCGTCAGATTCACCAGGGTTGAAATGAAGGAGAAAATGCTAAGGGCAGCCAGAGAGAAAGGGTGGGTTACCCGCAAAGGGAAGCCCATCAGACTCACAGCAGATCTCTCAGCAGAAACCCTACAGAAGAGAGTGGGGGCCAATATTCAACATCCTTAAAGAAAAGAACTTTCAACCCAGAATCTCCTATCCAGCCAAACTAAGCTTCATAAGTGAAGGAAAAATAAAATCCTTTGTGAACAAGCAAGTACTCAGAGAATCATCACCACCAGACCTGCTTTACAAGAGCTCCTGAAAGAGGCTGTACACATATAAAGGAACAACCAGTAACAGCCACTCCAAAAACATACCAAATGATAAAGAGCATCAACACAATCAAGAATCTGCATCAACTAACGAACAAAACAGCCAGCTAGCATCAAAATGGCAATATCAAATTCACACATAACAATATTATCCCTAAATGTAAATGGACTAAATGCCCCAATCAAAAGACACAGACTGGTAAATTGGATAAAAAGCCAAAACCCATCGGTGTGCTGTATCCAGGAAACCCATCTCACATGCAAGGATACACAAAGGCTCAAAATAAAGGGATGGAGGAAGATTTACCAAGCAAATGGAGAGCAAAAAAAAGCAGGAGTTGCAATTCTCATCTCTGATAAAATAGACTTTAAAGCAACAAAGATCAAAAGAGACAAAGAAGGACATTACATAATGGTAAAAGGATCAATGCAACAAGAAAAGCTAATGATCCTAAATATATATGCACCCAATACAGGAGCACCCAGATACATAAGGCTAGTTCTTAATGACTTACAAAGAGACTTAGACTCCCACACAATAATAGTGGGAGACTTTAACACCCCATTGTCAATATTAGACAGATCAACCAGACAGAAAATTAACAAGGATATCCAGGACTTGAACTCAGACCTGGAACAAGCAAACCTAATAGACATTTACAGAACTCTCCACCCCAAATCCACAGAATATACATACTTCCTAGCACCACATCACACCTACTCTAAAACTGACCACATAATGGGAAATAAATCACTCCTCAGAAAATGCAAAAGAACGGAAATCATAACAAACAGTCTCTCAGACCACAGTGCAATCGAGTTAGAACTCAGAATGCCGAAACTAACTCAGAACTGCACAGCTTCATGGAAACTGAACAACCGGCTCTTGAATGTTGACTGGATATACAATGAAATGAAGGCAGAAATAAAGATGTTCTTTGAAACCAACGAGAATGAAGACAAAACATACCAGAATCTCTGGGACACATTTAAAGCAGTCTCCAGAGGAAAATATATAGCAATAAGTGCCCACATGAGAAGCAAGGAGAGATCTAAAATTCACACCCTAGCATCAAAATTGAAAGAGCTAGAGGAGCTAGATCAAATAAACTCAAAACCTACCAGAAGACAAGAAATAGCTAAGATCAGAGCAGAACTGAAGGAGATAGAGACACAAAAAACCCTTCAAAAAATCAATAAATCCAGGAGCTGGTTTTCGAAAAGATCAACAAAATAGACAGACCGCTAGCCAGATTAATAAAAAAGAAAAGAGAGAATAACCAAATTGATGCAATAAAAAACGATAAAGGGGATATCACCACATATTCCACAGAAATTCAAACCATAATCAGAGATTATTACAAACAACTCTATGCACATAAACTAGTAAACCTGGAAGAGATGGATAAATTCCTGAACACTTGCCTCCTCCCAAGCCTAAACCAGGAAGAAATTGAAACCCTGAATAGACCATAACAAGGTCTGAAGTTGAGGCAGCAATTAAGAGCCTACGACCCAAAAAAAGCCCAGGTCCAGATGGGTTCACAGCCGAATTCTACCAGACATACATAGAAGAGCTGTTACCATTCCTTCTGAAACTATTCCAAATAATACAAAAAGACGGAATCCTTCCCAAATCATTTTATGAGACAAACATCATCCTGATACCAAAACCCGGCAGATACTCAACAAGAAAAGAAAACTTCAGGCCAATATCCATGATGAACATAGATGCAAAAATCTTCAATAAAATACTGGCAAGCCGACTGCAACACCACATCAAAAAGCTTATCCACCATGATCAAGTAGGCTTCTTCCCGGGGATGCAAGGCTGGTTCAACATACGCAAGTCTATAAACGTAATTCACCACATAAACAGAAGCAAAGACAAAAACCACATGATTATCTCAATTGATGCAGAGAAGGCCTGTGACAAAATTCAACAGTGCTTTATGATAAAAACCCTCAATAAACTAGGTATTGATGGAACGTATCTCAAAATAATAAAAGCTATTTATGACAAACCAACAGCCAATATCATCCTGAATGGGCAAAAAATGTAAGCATTCCCTTTGAAATCTGGCACTAGACAAGGATGCCCTCTCTCACCACTCCTATTCAATATACTACTGGAAGTTCTAGCCAGAGCAATCAGGCAAGAAAAAGAAATAAAGGGTATTCAAATAGGAAAGGAGGAAGTCAAATTGTCTCTATTTGCAGATGACATGATTGTATATCTAGAAGGCCCCATCGTCTCAGCCCCAAATCTCCTGAAACTGATAAGCAACTTCAGCAAAGTCTCAGGACACAAAATCAATGTGCAAAAATCACAAGCATTCCTATACACTAATAACAGACTTAAAGAGAGCCAAATCAAGAACGAACTGCCATTCAAAATTGCTACAAAGAGAATAAAATGCCCAGGAATACATGGGCATGAAGGACTTCTTGCCTTGTCCTTCATGAAGGACAAGGAACATGAAGGACTTCTTCAAGGAGAACTACAAGCCACTGCTCAACGAAATAAGAGAGGACACAAACAGATGGAAAAGCATTCCATGTTCATGGTTAGGAAGAATCAATATCGTGAAAATGGCCATACTGCCCAAAGTAATTTACAGATTCAATGCTATCCCCATCAAGCTACCAATGACCTTCTTCACAGAATTGGAAAAAAACACCTTAAACTTCATATGGGACCAAAAAAGAGCCTTCATAGCCAAGACAATCCTAAACAAAAAGAACAAAGTGGGAGGCATCACACTACCAGACTTCAAACTATACTACAAGGCTACAGTAATGAAAACAGCATGGTACTCGTACCAAAACAGAGATATAGACCAACGGAACAGAACAGAGGCCTCGGAGGCAACACAACATATCTACAGCCATCTGATCTTTGACAAACCTGACAAAAACAAGCAATGGGGAAAGGATTCCCTGTTTAATAAATGGTGTTGGGAAAACTGGCTAGCCATGTGCAGAAAGCAGAAGCTGGACCCCTTCCTGATGTCTTACACTAAAATTAACTCCAGATGGATTAAAGACTTAAACATAAGACCTAACACCATAAAAACCCTAGAAGAAAATCTAGGCAAAACCATTCAGGACATAGGTGTAGGCAAGGACTTCATGACCAAAACACCAAAAGCATTGGCAACAAAAACCAAAATAGACAAATGGGACCTAATCAAACTCCACAGCTTCTGCACGGCAAAAGAAACAGTCATTAGAGTGAATCAGCAACCAAGAGAATGGGAAAAAAATTTTGCAGTCTACCCATCTGACAAAGGGCTGATATCCAGAATTTACAAAGAACTAAAACAGATCTACAAGAAAAAAACAAGCCCATTCAAAAGTGGGCAAAGGATATGAACAGACACTTTACAAAAGAAGACATACATGAGGCCAAGAAATATATGAAAAAATGCTCATCATCACTGGTCATTTGAGAAATGCAAATCAAAACTACATTGAGATACCATCTCACAGCAGTTAGAATGGCGATCATTAAAAAATCTGGAGACAACAGATGCTGGAGAGGATGTGGAGAAATAGGAACACTTTTACACTGTTAGTGGGAGTGTAAATTAGTTCAACAATTGTGGAAGACAGTGTGGCAATTCCTTAAGGACTTAGAAATAGAAATTCCATTTGACCGAGCAATCCCATTACTGGGTATATATCCAAAGGATTATAAATCATTCTACTCTTAAAGACACATGCACATGAATGTTCATGACAGCACTGTCTACAATAGTAAAGACCTGGAACCAACCCAAATGCCCATCGATGATAGACTGGACAGGGAAAATGTGGCACACATACACCATGGAATATTATGCAGCCATCAAAAATGATGAGTTCGTATCCTTTGTAGGGACGTGGATGAACCTGGAAACCATCATTCTCAGCAAACTGACACAAGAGCAGAAAATCAAACACCGCATGCTCTCACTCATAGGCGGGTGTTGAACAACGAGAACATGTGGACACAGGGAGGGGAGCACTATACACTGGGGTCTGTTGGGGGGAAATGGGGGAGAGACAGGGGGGTGGGGAGGTGGGGAGAGATAGCAAGGGGAGAAATACCAGATATAGGTGAAGGGGAGGAAGGCAGCAAATCACACTGCCACGTGTGTACCTATGCAACAATCTTGCATGTTCTTCACATGTACCCCAAAACCTAAAATGCAATAAAAAATATAATAAAAATATAAATAAAAATAAAAATAAAGAAAATAGGCTAATATTAGAAAATGGTTAAGTCCTTAATAACTTCAAATGTGGTTATATAATGAACACTGTCAACGTTCATAACTTAAACCTGGGTACCTGGTCAAAATAATGCTTGGTAAATATTTTATTATAATTGAGCTAAATTGTCCCAAGTTCTTTTATTCACAGAAATAAAGTTTAAAGGAATTTGGGGGGGTAGAAAGAATGATGCTAAATCTACTCTTCCTGTGCTCTATAAATGGAAGAACAAAGCCTGGATGACAGTACATCTGTTTACAGCATGGTTTACTGAATATTTTAAGCTCAATTTTGAGATCTATTACTCAGGGGGAAAAAAATACTTTCAAAATATTTCTGTTTATTGACCATCTGCCTGGACACACAGAGTTCTTATGGAGATGTACAAGAAGATTAATGTTGTTTTTACATCTGCTAACACAACATCCATTCTCTAGGTCATAGATCAAGCAGTAATTTCAACTTTCAACTCTTAATTTTTTTCTTTTTCTTTTTTTTTTTTTTTTTTTTTTTGAGACAGAGTTTTGCTCTTGTTGTCCAGGCTGGAGTTCAACGGCGTGATCTTGGCTCACTGCAACCTCCTCCTCCCAGGTTCAAGCGATTCTCCTGCCTCAGCCTCCCTAATAGCTGCGATTATAGGCACCCGGCTAATTTTTTGTATTTTTAATAGAGATGGGTTTCATTATGTTGGCCAGGCTCATCTCTAACTCCTGACTTCAGGTGATCCACCCACCTCGGCCTCCCAAAGCGCTGGGATTAGAGGCTGAGCCACTGTGCCCAGTCAAGTCCTAACATTTAAGAAATATATTTTGTAAGGCTATAGCTACCATAAATAGTGATTCCTCTGCTGGATCTTAGAAAAGTAAATTGAAAACCTTCTATAAAGAATTCACCCTTCTAAGTACCATTAAGAACATTCCTGACTCACAAAAGGGCAAAATATCAACATTAACAGTAGTCTGGAAGAAGGTGATTCCAACTTTTATGGATGATTTTGAGGGTTCAAGACTTCTGGTGGAGGAAGTCACTGCAGATATGGTGGAAATAGCGAGAGAACTATATAGAAGGGGAGGCTGGAGATATGACTGAATTGCTGCACTTTTACAATAAAACTTAAAGAGGTGAGGACTTCCTTCTTATGGATGAGCAAAGAAAGTGGTTCCCTGAGATGGAATTTACTCCTGGTGAAGATTCCGTTAACATTGTTGAAATGACAACAAACAGTTTAGGATATTTCATAAATTTAGTTGATAAGGCAGGTGCAAGGTTTGAGAGGATTGACTCTATGAAAGAAGTTCAACTGTGGGTTAAATGTTATCAAACTGCATTGCATGCTACAGAGAAATCTTTCATCAAAGAAGAGTCCATGGATGCAGCAAGCTTTACTGTTGTCTTATTTTCAAAAATTGCACGCCTGCCTCAACCTTCATCAACCACCTCCCTGATCAGTCAGTAGCCATCAACAATGAGGCAAGGCCCTCCACCAGCAAAAAGATTACCACGTGCTGAAGCCTCAGGTGGTAGTATTTTTTAGCAATGAAGTATTTTTCTTATTAAGAAATATACATGGGCCGGGCACAGTGGCTCACGCCTGTAATCCCAGCACTTTGGGAGGCCAAGGGGGGCGGATCACGAGGTCAAGAGATCCAGACCATCTGGCCAACACGATGAAACTCCGTCTCTACTAAAAATACAAAAAAATTAGCCAGGTGTGGTGGCACATGCCTGTGGTCCCAGCCACTCGGGAGGCTGAGGGAGGCTGAGGCAGAAGAATTGCTTGAACCCGGGAGGGGGAGGTTGCAGTGAGCCGAGATTGCACCATTGCACTCCAGCCTGGTAACAGAGCAAGACTCCGTGTCAAAAAAAAAAAAGGAAAGAAAAGAAATATATGTGGTTTCTTCAGATATAATACTATTGCACACTTAGACTATACTATTGTGTAAACATAACTTTTATATGCACTGAGAAGCCAAAAAAAATCACGTGACTTCCTTTATTGTGATATTCTGTTTATTGTAGTGGTCTGGAACTGAACTTACAATATCTCTGAAGTATGCCTGTATCTATCATTTTTTTCTCAGAGCTAGACAAGTTAACTATATATTTTGTATGAAACAACAAGCAATAATATCAATGGAAACACTAAAAAATAACAATGGGGAAGGGAGGCTAGCCCCCCACCCCCAGATATTAAAACGTATTATAAAGCCTTCAGTATAAGCATACAAATTGATAGATAGACCAATAGAAAAAGAAATTAAAATCCAAAAGTATACTACACTGAATACAGAAGTTTAGAATGTTATAAAAGCAGCATCTCAAATCAGTAGGGAACAAATGTACTGTCTAAAGGACATCTGGTTAGTTATGCATAAAAATGTAAAACTGGAGTCATTTCTTTCACTATATGCCAGAATTAATTCCAAATGAATCTAAATGTTAAATAAATGAATAAACAAATGATATAAGTATTATTAGAAAGCCTGGGTTACTCTTTTGTTACCTGGAATTTGAGAAAACTTCTTTGACTTAAAATCCAGAAGTGATAAAGGAAAAGTGATAAATTTGATCACAAACAAAAAAGAAACTTTTGTACTGAAAAATAACACGAGCAAAATCAAAAGACAAACATAAACTTTTGTGGAGGTTTCTGGGGAAAGATTTGCAATATAAATTATTTGTAAGGTCTTAAATCTCTAATAGAGAATTGTTAGAAAAGAATATGAAGATACCTATAGAAAAATGGGCAAATGATACAGTTCACAGAAAAAGAAAAGTAAATGTCTCGTAAACATATGGGCAAAATTCCAAATATTTAACAACATGCTCTGTGGTGAGGCTATGGAAAAACAGACACCCTTATACTTTGCTGTTGTAAATGTAAAGTAGTACAATCCCCAAGGAGGGGAATTCAGGCAATGTCTAGAAAAATTACATATACTTCTATAAATTGACTCAGCAATCCCACTTCTAAGAATTCTACCAAAGATACACTAGCAAAGAAGTAAAATGATGTAAGTAAGCATAAGGGCATTTATTGTAGCACTTTTTGTAATAGCAAAAGACTGGAAACAACTCAATGCCTATCAATAGGCTACTGCTTGAATAAACTATGGTACATGCACAAAATGGTATGATGCTGAGATGAGAAAGCTCTGTGTTGTTATATAGCAGTACTCTCAGCTGGAGATCATTTTGCCATAGAGTTTTCTCCAAAATATATTGTTAAGTGAAAAAAAGCAAGGGCAAAGCAGTATGTATGCACATGTATAAGGCTTGTGCCTTTTAACTAAGAAAGAAGAAAACACAAATACATATAATTGTATGCTTATATGAATACATTTTTGATTCAATGGAAGGATATTCAAATATAACAACATGATCATCTGTAAGCAGTGTTTCTAAATCTCTTTATTATCTTCCTGAAGGAAAAATTAAAGTGTTTAAATTCTCTCTAATGACAGAAATTAAATACTAAGAACCAAGATTTCATTGTGTAAATTTGAGATTTGGAGGGCCACAAACTATTATGACTATTCAAATTTTTTCCCACAACACCCAAAAAAAATTTTACCCCCTTGGGAAGAGTAAAGGTACCCATTGAGGGTACATGCTCTAAGAAAAGGGAGGGAATAGAGTAGAGGGGGCAGAAGTGGAAGCAAGACTTCTGCTACAATCTGAATGTGTCCCTCCAAATTCATATGTTGAAACTTAATTACCAGTGTCATAATATTAAGGGTGGGGCCATGTGAAGACATAGAGGTGATGTCCTCAGGAGGATGTAGCAACAAGGTGCCATCTTAGAAGCATAGAGGAGGCCTCACCAGACACTGAACCTGCTGGCACCTTGATCTTGAACTTCCCTGCCTCCCAAACTGTAAGAAATCAATTCCTATTATTTATAAATTACCCAGTCTCAGGTATATTGTTATAGCAGCATAAGCAAGCAAATTCTCTGATTATTTTTTGTTCATAGGATTTATTGAGAAACCAAGTAAATGTTTTACATAATTATTAAAAAATTAATTTAAAATGGAAAATAAAACTAAACTCTAAAAATAAAAAGTGAATAAAACAATCTCTCTCCCCAAAGGTATATAGCCTAAGAATAAAAATAACTGCAGGGAAATCCTAAACTACATTCAATAATAATATTGTTAATAATAATAATGATATTATTTTGAAATTTATATGTGGTAGATAAAACAGTAATTATTATTATATATATATATATTATTGTACTTTAGGTTCTGGGGTACATGTGCAGATCATGCAGGATTGTTGCATAGGTACATACATGGCAATGCTGTTTGCTGCCTCCATCCCCCCGTCACCTATATCTGGCATTTTTCCCCATGTTATCCCTCCCCAACTGCCCTACACCCCACTGTCCCCCCCAGTCCACCCCAACAGACCCCAGTGTGTGATGCTCCCCTTCGTGTGTCCATGTGTTTCACTCTTCAACATCTGCCTATGAGTGAGAGCATGTGGTGTTTGATTTTCTGTTCTTATGTCAGTTTACCGAGAATGACGGTATCCAGATTCATCCATGTCCCTACAAAGGACACAAACTCATCTTTTTTTTATGGCTGCATAGTATTCCATGGCGTATATGTGCCACATTTTATTTATTCAGTCTATCATTGATGGGCATTTGGGTTGGTTCCAGTTCTTTGCTACTGCAAACAGTGCTGCAATGAACATATGTGTCCATGTGTCTTTATAATAGAATGATTTATACTACTTTGGATATATACCCAGTAATGGGATCGCTGGATCAAATGGAATTTCTATTTCTAGGTCCTTGAGGAATCGCCACACTGTCTTCCACAATGGTTGAACTAATTTACACTCCCACCAACAGCATAAAAGAATTCCTATTTCTCCACATCCTCTCCAGCATATGTTGTGTCCAGATTTTTTAATGATTGCCATTCTAACTGGCATGAGATGGTATCTCAATGTGGTTATGATTTGCATTTCTCTAATGACCGGTGATGATGAGCATTTTTTCTTATGTTTTTTGGCCTCATATATGTCTTCTTTTGAAAAGTGTCCCTTCATGTCCTCTGCCCACTTTTGAATGTGTTTGTTTGATATTTTCTTGTAAATCTGTTTTAGTTCTTTGTAGGTTCTGGATATTAGCCCTTTGTCAGATGGGTAGATTGCAAAAATTTTCTCCCATTCTGTTGGTTGCCAGTTTACTCTAATTATTCCTTTTGCTGTACAGAAGCTCTGGAGTTTAATTAGATCCGATTTGTCTATTTTGGCTTTTGTTGCCAATGATTTTAGTGTTTTAGTAATGAAGTCCTTGCCTATGCCTATGTCTTGAATCGTTTTGCCTAGGTTTTCTTCTAGGGCTTTTATGGTGTTAGGTCTCATGTTTAAGTCTTTAATCCATCTGGAGTTAATTTTAGTGTAAGGTTTCAAGAAGCAGTCCAGTTTCTGCTTTCTGCACATGGCTAGCCAGTTATCCCAGCATCATTTATTAAGCAGGGAATCCTTTCCCCGTTGCTTGTTTTTGTCAGGTTTGTCAAAGATCAGATGGTTGTAGATGTGTGGCATTGCCTCTGAGGTCTCAGTTCTGTTTCATTGGTCTATATCTCTGTTTTGGTACCAGTATCATGCTGTTTTGATTACTGTAGCCTTATAGTATAGTGTGAAGTCAAGTAGCATGATGCCTCCAGCTTTGTTCTTTTTGTTTAGGATTGTCTTGGCTATGAAGGCTCTTTTTTGGTTCCATATGAAGTTTAAGGTGGTTTTGTCCAGTTATGTGAAGAAGGTCATAGGTGGCTTAATGGGGATAGTGTTGAATCTGTAAATTACTTTGGGCAGTATGGCCATTTTCACAATATTGATTATTCCTAACCATGAGCATGGAATGTTTTTCCATCTGTTTGTATCCTCTCTTATTTCCTTGAGCAGTGTTTCGTAGTTCTCCCTCAGGAGCTCCTTTACATCCTTTGTTAGTAGTATTCCTAGGTATTTTATTCTCTTTGTAGCAATTGTGAATGGGAGTTCACGCTTGATTTGGTTCTCGTTTAGTCTGTTATTGATGTATAGGAATGCTTGTGATTACTGCACATTGATTTTGTATCCTGAGACTTTCAGGAGATTTTGGGCTCAGACAATGGTGTATTCTAAATATATAATCATGTCATCTGCAAATAGAGACAATTTTACTTCCCCCTTTCCTAACTTAATACCTTTATTTCTTTCTCTTGCCTGATTGCTCTGGCTAGAACTTCCAATACTATATTGAATAGGAGTGGTGAGAGAGGGCATCCTTGTCTAGTGCCAGATTTCAAAGGGAATGCTGCCAGTTTTTGTCCATTCAGTATGATATTGTCCATTCAGTTTGTCATAAATAACTTTTATTATTTTGAGATATGTTCCATCTATACCTAGTTTACTGAGAGTTTTTAGCATAAAGGGCTATTGAATTTTGTCATAGGCCTTCTCTGCGTCTATTGAGATAATCATGTGATTGTTGTCTTTGGTTCTGTTTATGTGTTGGATTAAGTTTATAGACTTGCGTATGTTGAACCAGCCTTGCATCCCCGGGATGAAGCCTACTTGATCATGGTGGATAAGCTTTTTGATGTGCTGTTGCAGTCGGCTTGTCAGTATTTTATTGAAGATTTTTGCATCTATGTTCATCGTGGATATTGGCCTGAAGTTTTCTTTTTTTGTTGAGTCTCTGCCGGGTTTTGGTATCAGGATGATGTTTGTCTCATAAAATGATTTGAGAAGGATTCCCTCTTTTCAGATTGTTTGGAATAGTTTCAGAAGGAGTGGTACCAGCTCCTTTCTGTAAGTTTGGTAGAAGTCAGCTGTGAACCCATCTAGATCTTGGCTTTTTTTGGTTGGCAGGCTCTTAATTGCTGCCTCAACTTCAGCCCTTGTTATTGGTCTATTCAGGGTTTCAACTTCTTCCTGGTTTAAGCTTGGGAGGGTGCAAGTGTCCAGGAATTTGTCCATTTCTTCCAGGTTTATTGATTTATGTAAATAGACTTGTTTGTAGTAATCTCTGATGGTAGTTTTTATTTCTGTGGAATCTGTGGTGATATCCCCTTTATAGGTTTTTATTGCATCTATTTGATTCTTCTCCTTTTTCTTTTTTATTAATCTGGCTGGCATTCGGTCTATTTTGTTGATGTTTTCAAAAAAAAATCAGCTCCTGGATTTATTGATTTTTTGAAGGGTTTTTTGTGTCTCTATCTCCTTCAGTTCTGCTCTGATCTTAGTTATTTCTTGTCTTCTGCTAGCTTTTGAGTTTTTTTTAATCTTGCTCCTCTATCTCTTTCAATTTTGATGATTGGGTGTCAAATTTAGACCTTTCCTTGCTTTTCATGTGGACATTTATTGCTATAAATTTTCCTCTAGACACTGCTTTAAATGTGTCCCAGAGATTCTGGTATGCTGTGTCTTCGTTCTCGTTGGTTTCAAAGAACATCTTTATTTCTGCCTTCATTTCATTTTTTGTCCAGTCGACAGTCAAGAGGCAGTTGTTCAGTTTCCATGAACTTGTGCAGTTCTGAGTTAGTTTCTTAATCCTGAGTACTAATTTGACTGCACTGTGGTCTGAGGGACTGTTTGTTATGATTTTCATTCTTTTGCATTTGCTGAGGAGTGATTTACTTCCAATTATGTGGTCAGTGTTAGAGTAGGTGTGATGTGGTGCTGAGAAGAATGTATATTCTGTGGATTTGGGATGGAGAGTTCTGTAAATGTCTATTAGGTTTGCTTGGTTCAGGTCTGAGTTCAAGTTCTGGATATACTTGTTAATTTTCTGTCTCACTGATGTGCCTAATATTGACAGTGGATTGTTAAAGTCTCCTGATAATAATATGTGGGAGTCTCAGTCTCTTTGTAGGTCATTAAGAACTTGCTTTATATATCTGGGTGCTCCTGTATTGGGTGCATATATATTTAGGATACTTAGCTCTTCTTGTTGCATTGATCCTTTTACCATTATGTAATGCCCTTCTTTGTCTCTTTTGATCTTTGTTGCTTTAAAGTCTATTTTATCTGAGACTAGGATTGCAACTCCTGCTTTTTTTTTTTTTCTCTCCATTTGCTAGGCAAATTTTTCTCCATACTTTTATTTTGAGCCTATGTGTGTCCTTGCATGTAAGATGGGTTTCCTGAATACAGCATATTGACGGGTCTTGGCTTTTTATCCAATTTGCCAGTGTGTGTCTTTTGAATGGGGCATTTAGCCCATTTACATTTAAGGTTAATATTGTTATGTGTGAATTTAATCCTGCCATTTTGATGCTAGCTGGTTGTTTTGTCTGTCGGTTGACACAGTTTCTTCATTGTGTTGATGGTCTTTACTATTTGGTACATTTTTGGAGTGGCTTGTACTGGTTGTTTCTTTCTATGTTTAGTGCTTCTTTCAGGAGCTCCTGTAAGGCAGTCCTGGTGGTGATGAAATCTCTCAGCAATTGCTTGTTCATAAAGTATTTTATTTCTCCTTTGCTTATGAAGCTTAGTTTGGCTGAATATGAAATTCTAGGTTGAAAGTTCTTTTCTTTATGGATGTTGAATATTGGCCCCCACTCTCTTTTGGCTTGTAGAGTTTCCTCCAAGAGATCCGCTGTGAGTCTGATTGGCTTCCCTTTGTGGGTAACCTGACTTTTCTCTCTGGCTACCCTTAGCATTTTTTCCTTCATTTCAACCCTGGTGAATCTGATGAGTATGTGCCTTGGGGTTGCTCCACTTGAGGTATATCTTTATGGTGTTGTCTGTATTTCCTGGACTTGAATGGTGGCCTGCCTTGCTAGGTTGGGGAAGTTCTCCTGGATAATATCCTGAAGAGTGTTTTCCAGCTTGGATTCATTCTCTTCGTCACATTCAGGTACACCTATCAAACATAGATTAGTTCTTTTCACATAATCCCATATTTCTTGGAGGCTTTGTTCATTTCTTTTCACTCTTTTTTCTCTAATCTTCCCGTCTCATTTATTTCATTGAGTTGATCTTCGATCTCTGATATCCTTTCTTCTGCTTGGTCGATTTAGCTATTGAAATTCATGCATGCTTTGCGAAGTTCTCTTGTTGTGTTTTTCAGCCCCATCAAGTCATTTATATTCTCTCCAAGCTCTTTATTCTCATTAGCATTTCATCAAACCTTTTTTCAAGGCTCTTAGTTTCTTTGCATTGGGTTAGAACATGTTCTTTTAGCTCAGATAAGTTTGTTATTACCCACCTTCTGAAGCCTGTTTCTGTCAATTTATCATACTCATTCTCCATCCAGCTTTGTTCCCTTCCTGGTGTGGAGTTATGATCCCTTGGATGAGGAGAGGCATTCTGGTTTTGGGTATTTTCATCCTTTTTGCACTGGTTTCTCCCCATCTTTGTGAATTTATCTACCTGTGGTCTTTGTAGTTGGTGACTTTCTGATGGGATCTCTGAGTGGAAGTCCTTTTTGTTGATGTTGCAGTTATTTCTTTCTTTGTTTTGGTTTTCCTTATAACCATCAGGCCCCTCTGCTGTAGGCCTGTTGGAGGTCCACTCCAGACCCTGCTTGCCTGGGGATCACCCGCAGCTACTGCAGAACAGTAAGGCTTGCTCCCAATTTCTTCTTCTTTTATCATCATCCCAGAAGGGTACCTGTAAGATGTCAGCCTGGGCTCTCCTTTACAAGGTTCTTTTTGGATATACAGGTGTCAGGGAGCTGCTTAAGGAGACAATCTGTCCCTTACAGGAGCTCAAGTGCTGAGCTGGGAGCTCCATTGTTCCATTCAGAGCTTCAGGCAGGTACATTTAAGTCTGCTGCAGTGGAACTCATAAACTCCTTTTTCCCCAGGGTCTCTGTCCTGGGAAGGTGGGGATTTATTTATAAGTTCCTGATGTGCTGCTGCCTTTTTTCAGAGATGCCCTCCCCAGCAAGGTGGTAGTCTAGCCACAGTCTGCCAGCAGAGGCATTACTGAGCTGCTGTAGGCTCTGCCCAACTGCTGTGTGAACTTCCTGTTAGAACGGCCTTGGTAATGGTGGTCTGCCTCAGTAAAGGCGGACTGCCTCGGTAAAGGCAGACTGCCTCGGTAATGGCGGACTGCCTCAGTAATAGCGCACTGCCTCAGTAATGGCTGATGCCCTTCCCCCTACTGAGCTGTACTGTCTCAGGTCCAGCTGTGCTTACTGTGAAACTCTCAATCCAGAGCATTTCAGATTGCTGGTCTTTGTTGAGGGGTGGGATGCACTGAGCCAGATCACCTGGCTCCCTGTTTCAGCCTCCTTTTTTTCAGTTGAATGGGCAGCTCTATCTCCCAGGTGTTCCAGGTACCTGTTGAAACAGCTGCCCAGATTTGTGCAAGTTTTTGTTTGGAGACCCATGGCACTGGCTGAAACAGCCATGCTGGAAACTCGTGGTGCTTTTCAGCCCAGAAATATCCTGGTCTGTGGGCAGTAAAAACTCATTTGGAAATGCAGTGATCACTCACCCTCTGCATTCTTCTTGCTGGGAACTGCACTCTGGAGCTGTTACTATTCTGCCATCCAGTAAGTAATTATTAAGTCATTAGAAACAAAATGTTTAGTGTAAAAGAAATGAAATGCAAATAGTATATCAAAGGAATTAAATAAAAATCTTTATAATATTAAACTTGATTAGAAACATCAGTGAGAACTCACTGAATTTTTCCCTTTAAAAGAAAAAACTTACTTTCAAGCTCTATTCTCCAGAAAAACCTAGAAACAAACTCAAAATCAATGAGCATCCCTAGCACACAGATCATGATCACTAAATAAAAACTCCCAGTGAAACAAACCAAGACTTATTAGGAAAATGGCTGACTTCAAGACTAGAAAAGGGAATTGTATGAGATGATCCTATAACACCTTGTCAAACCAGAAAATTGAAAACTTACTAAAGACCACACTCTTGTCAAAAGAGACAGGAGCAAACTTTAAGGAGCTCATATTTCCCACAGGGCAATTTGAGCATCAGAAAAAAATAATGATCACAGTGGATTAAAATGCATCAAATATATTTTTAAAGCCATGCATTCAGTTATACTAAAAAAAAAAGACTCATTGGACACCAATTCGTTTTTCAGAAAAATGGTAAATAATGAGAATTAACCCAATTTATTCTCCCACTCCTGTAGAAGTTGTTTTATGATGATCAGATAGTTAATGAGGAAAAGTTCTGCTATATAGAACAATTCCAGAAAATAAGTGCTGAAAGAATATAAAATTGGAAAATCTCTCCTGCATTCCCTAATAAAACAGTTAGCCTAGGCAATGATCATCAACAGCTGTTGAAATGCTTTGGCATAAGATAAGTGAGAAACTGGCTGGGCATGGTGGCTCATTCCTGTATCCCAGCACTTCGGGAGGCCAAGGCAGGCGGATCATGAGGTCAAGAGTTCAAGACCAGTCTGATCAAAATGGTGAAACCCCCATCTCTACTAAAACTACAAAAAGTGGCTGGGCATGGTGGCAGGCACCTGTAATCCCAGCTATTCAGGAGGCTGAGGCAGGAGAATCACTTGAACCTGGGCAGCAAATGTTGTAGTGAGCCAAGACGGCGCCGCTGCACTCCAGCCTGGGTGACAGAGACTCCATCTCAAAAAAAAAAGGAAAAAAAAAAAGATAAGTGGGAAACTTAATGAATCATGTTCCTAACACTTGAACCCATGATCAAAACGAGATGCTTGTAATGTGGTGCAATAAGAAATATCAATGGTGAAATATTTTTGCCAAAATATTAAATATCAGTGGGATCTAATCTCATTCAGTGGCTCTTAGCTGGGGTAATTTTGCCTGCAGGGCACATTAGGAAATGTCTAGAGGCATTTCTCGTTGTCACACTGGAGGCCAGTGCTATTGGCATCTAGTAGACAGAGGCTAGGGATGCTGCTAAACAACTTAGAACACAGAACAGTGCCCCCCACCCAACAAATAATTATCCAGTACTTATTGATAAGAGTGCTGAGGCTGAAAAACCCTGCTCTGAATTTACCAATTTGCAGGAAGTATGGGGCCCAAAGTACATACCAACCAAATGCAACCTTGTTTGAATCCTGAATCAAAATACAGGTGGTCCCTGACTTACAATTTTTTGATGTGCATTGAGTAGAAACCATTCTTTGAGTACCCATACAACCATCCTGTTTTTCACTTTCAGAACAGTACTCAATAAATTACATGAGCTATTAAACACCATTATAAAATAGGCTTTGTGTTAAATGGTTTTACCCAACTGTAGGTTTATGCAAATGTTCTAAGCATATTTAAGCACATAGCCAGGCTAAGTTACGATGTTCATAGCTTAGGTATATTAAATGTACTTTTGACTTGTAACATTTTCAATGTATGGTAGATTTACCAAGACATAACTCTGCTGTAAGTTGAGGAGCATCTGCAATTATAAATACACATTTATGATTCAGAGAAATTTGAACACTAACAACATGGAGAAATTGTTCATTTTTAGGTGTATTAATAGTATCATTCTTAGGCTAATAGGAAAACTCTTATCCCTTGTTAGAAATATACACTGAAGTGCTTTGAGATGAAATGCCATTATATCTGGGATTTACTTTTAAATAATGTATCCGATGTAAAGAGCAGGGAGGAAAGTGAAAGGGAGTTAGAGATAAAGCAACTTGGTCATATACTGATATTCACGGAACTGGGTGATCAGTACAGCTTCTACTTTTGTGTGTGTTTGAAAATAAACAATTAAAATACAATAAAATATTTTTATAAAATATTTTAACATTATGGACTTTTCATATGTGCATGAAACTTAGATTGGTTTTGGAAACAGTTACTTGGGAACTGGGAAGATGCTGTTCTCAGAAGCAATTCATCCACAGGGCATAATCCTCAAGGTCCTAATTTTCTGTGAAGCTGGTAAAGCCTTCTCCAATTTTTCCACCAAAGCACCCTTTAAGGCACATATTATTGTATCTATACATTTTTAGCCCCAGCTTTATTAAGGTATAATTGGCAAATTAAAAATGCATATGCTTATGGTGTACAAAGTGATGTTTTAATATATGTATATATTATGAAATGATTAAATCAAGGTAATTAATATATCCATTGCCTCACATATTGTCATCCTTGTTATGGGGAGAATATTTAGTATCTACCTCTTGCTGCACACTAGATTATCAGAACCTATTTATCATGTGTAGCTATAACTTGTACCCTTTGACCAACTTATCCCCATTTTATTTTAATATTCTTTAATATAGATTGTGTGTGTCAATTACAGCTACCTTCTTGCTACAGGATATTGCCCTGATCATATATCTACTCTTAGGGATGATTAGCTAATTTTATTAGAAAGGTCATACACTAGAAAAGACTAAAAGGTCTTTAGTCATTATTGTCTTCCTTCAATGTTGGAGCTTTTCTAATCAGCATAATGTTAGAAGTGGGTTTTTATTGGTGGGATTTGTGGCTGGTTAATTGATAAAAATTCAGCTTCCACTTGGGAAATTAGAAATATTTTATGGATGTTCTCCATGCTTACACAAAGAGGATGAGAGATTCTAGCGAGCTCTGGAAACTACATCCTTAGGAAAAGAGCCCTAGGCTAGATCCCTAAACTATGTTTACAGAGTAGTTCAATATTGTTTTGTGCCTGCTTTCAGACATGCTACTCTATGTGAATAGTAGAATTTGGTCTGGGACTTGCTTTTCTAATAACCTGATACAAGGTTATGAGAGAGTAATTAACCCTCATTACCACCAATCATTAACAACTCCCAATATATACCAAAAAGAAGTGAATAGTTGTGCATACTAAACTGGCTTGGACTGGTTCTCAACAACAGAAAAAGGAAATGCACTATCCAGTATAGCTGAGTCCTGGCCTACCATAAGAGTAAATTTATCTTGAAATTACATGCTTCATCTTTAAAATTCATGGCACATTACTCCATTGCTGACTCCCACTGAATCATGTCTTCAGTATTCAAGCCCTTTCCATGTTGACTCTAGGCGGGGGCATGTGATTTCCTTTGCCCAGTGGGGTATTAGCAAGTATAATGCAAACAGAAGTTTAGTAAATACTTTCACAATGAGCTTTGTCTTCCTGGAATTCTCTCTCTTGATGTCCTGAGCCACCATGTAAAAAGATTCAGCTACCCTAATGGAAAGACTGTGTGGAGAGAGACAGAGATGCCTGGTTAACCACCAGCTCCAGCTGCCCTTGCAGCTGAAGCACCAGTCACGTTAGTAAAGAAACCATTTCAAACACTCCATCTTTTTTTTTTCTTATATTTACTTTTTATTGAATTTGTTAAAGTTACAGAGTTCTTGCACTGCCAAAACATGCCTGAGAATTCAAACAAATGGTACAATGAACAGCCTCATCCACCCATCATGCAGTATTTTAAAACTTGATTCATGTACATTTTCATATTTTCACAATCTTTTGAAAAGTTATAACAAGAGTTGGAATTTAAATCTGCTGCAGGTCTTTGTTTTTTGAGTACAGTATGCCTTTACATCACACCTCCACTTATTCATCTCTGTTCATGCTTCAGTAACATAACCCCCAACAAAATTTTGCTCTGGAAAAACACATACTTTTCAGGAAAAATACACAGTTCAGCAATGAACGGAAGGTTTTGGTTTTTAAGTTTTTTGGTTCCCAAATAAAGTCTTCAGTTTACCAAGGATCCCATTTCTGATTTAGTCATTCAAACACTCTGTGTTAAATACTCTAGCTCCAGTGGTCACCAAGTGGAGCAGCAGAACTACCTGCACTGAGCCCAAAGTAAACTGGAGAACTTTAGGAAATAATAGCTTAACTTTTGGGAAATGATAACAACTTATCTTGTGGTTTTATATATCCCTTGGAATGCTATTAAATATCTTCCCTATACTCTAGCACCAGCCACCACAACATCACAGATAGGAAAGTTCATGTTATTCATTGCTCTAATCTGTGAAAAACTTCAGAAACTGAGGAAAAGTTAAGAAAAGAGACATGCCCAGGCATGGTGGTTCACACCTGCAATCCTAGCAGTTTGGGAAGACAAGGTGGGAGGATCACTTGAGCTCAGGAGTTTGAGACCAGCCTGGGCAACATAGTGAGACTACACCTCTATTAAAAAAAAAAAAAATAGAAAGAAAAGAGACAGTAAGTATAGGGTACGAAGTGCCTCCCAAGTTAGGCTATCCATCATTTAGGAAACACCACAGATATAAGGAGTAGTATAAGAATTCAGACAGTGGATATGGGTTAGGCCAAACCAGAAAAAGTTCCCCCACATGCTCTAGAGATAGTCTTTACTACCTTCTGGACAACTGAATTCCTTCTATCTTATTTTTATTTCCAGGCAACTTAGATCTCTTGGAAGTAGGGCTCCAAGTGAGAACATTTGGAAATGTGGTCAAGAAGAAGGCAAAAAGCTAGTATTAGGATGAATCAGTATATAAAAGAAATAACCATCTTGTACTGGTACCAAAACAGAGATATAGACCAATGGAACAGAACAGAGGCCTCAGAAGTAATGCCACACATCTACAACCATCTGATCTTTGACAAACTGGACAAAAACAAGCAATGGGGAAAGGAGTCCCTGTTTAATAAATCATGTTGGGAAAACTGGCTAGCCATGTACAGAAAGCAGAAACTAGACTCCTTCCTTACACCTTCTACAAAAATTAACTCCAGATGGATTAAAAATTTAAACATAAGACCTGACACCATAAAAACCCTAGAAGAAAACCTATGCAATACCATTCAGGACATAGGCACAGGCAAGGACTTCATGACTAGAACACTAAAAGCAATGGAAACAAAAGCCAAAATAGACAAATGGGATCTAATTAAAGTTAAGAGCTTCTGCACACCAAAAGAAACAATCATTAGAGTGAACCAGCAATCACCAGAATGGGAAAAAATTTTGCAAGCTACCCATCTGACAAAGGACTAGTACCTAGAATCTACAAAGAGCTAAAATAAACATACAAGAAAAAAAACAAACAACCCCATCAAAAAGTGGGCAAAAGATATGAACAGACACTTTTCAAAAGAAGACATTTATGTGGCCAACAAACATATGAAAAAATGCTTATCATCACTGGTTATTAGAGAAATGCAAACCAAAACTACATTGAGATACAATCTCACACCAGTTAGAATGGTGATCATTAAAAAATCTGGTGACAACAGATGCTGGAGAGGATGTAGAGAAATAGGAACACTTTTACACTGTTGGTGGGAGTGTAAATTAGTTCAACCATTGTGGAAGACACTGTGGCAATTCCTCAAGGATTTATGAATAGAAATACCATTTGACCCAGCAATCCCATTACTGGGTATATACTCAAAGAATAATATATTGATCTGTTATAAAGACACATGCACACATATGTTCATTGTGGCACTGTTTACAATAGCAAAAACTTGCAACCAAATCAACTGCCCATCAAAGATAGACTAGATAAAGAAAATGTGGCACATATACACCATGGAATACTATGCAGATGAGTTCATAGGGACTCATCTTTGACCCTACTTTGCAGGGACATGGATGAATCTGGAAACCATCATTCTCAGCAAACTGACACAAGAACAGAAAACCAAACATTCCATGTTCTCACTCATAAGTGGGTGTTGAACAATGAGAACACATGGACACAGGAAGGAGAACATCACACACTGTGTCTGTTGGAGGATGGGAGGCTAGGGGAGGGATAGCAGGGGGTGAGGAGATTGGAGAGGGATAACATTAGGAGAAATACCTAATGTAGGTGACGAGGGGATGAAGGCAGCAAACCACCATGGCATGTGTATACCTGTGTTACAATCCTGCAAGAGCTGCACGTGTACCCCAGAACTTAAAGTAAAATTTTTTTAAAAAATTAAAAAAGAAAGAAAGAAAGAACCATGATGGTAAGAAGCTGTATGTGTATTAAAGCATGCATACCCCCCAAAGTCCAACTCTACCTGACAACTCAATCACACAGGATACAGAAACTACAGCTGTACAACTACAGCTGCATTCTTTACCCAACTGCCCGAGAGTCTAATAGAAGGTCTACCTTGCTCAGGATCAATTAAGATTTGACTTAGGGGCTGGAGAGACTGAGCCTATATGTTGAAGATATCAGTACCAGTACTGGTATTCGCTGAAGAAGATAGAGTCAACTATCCTGTAGCCTAAGTCCTAGCAGATGTTTCAGGAAGAAAACAACAACAGCAAAAACCATGTGCTGTAGTAAGATATTTTCACACTTTAAAAAAATCCAATTAAAAACAAAATACACTTCATATTTCAGTTGGAGAGATTATGAATGGTTACTGACATTTCCATCTGCCACAAGAAAGATTAGCCAAAATTTACAAATTAAGACAGTTATTTCTTCTTTAGGTTTATGAGAATAGATTATTATAAGGTTTGGTCCAAATCAGTTATTTTCCAGATAAAGAGAATATCTGGAATATGTTCTCTATCTTTAGAGGATCAATCAACCTTTTACTCACCGAGGAACAATAGGATGGACCAAGTAGATTTGGCTGTAAAAGTATATTAATGTAAGACTAAAGAAATAGATGGAATCTGAGCCATAAAAACACAAGGACTTCTAGGGCTGGTCACGAATATCTGCAGAAACAGTAATTATCCAATATGTCAGAGAATAGAATGCAGCCTCCAAATAGTGAGTCAGGTAAACAGTCTGATATAGGCATACACACCCATAAAGCAAACTTAACAAGTAAACTCTGCATTACTTTTCGATCAGCATTTCTCTACCTAGAGTCTATTCTAAGTCTCCCTGAGGAAACTGAAAAGACCCCTTTATCATAATTCTAGTAATCAGATTTTCCCTTAAGAAATTCCAGTTACCACTTATTTTCAAAGTATTACATATCTATTAAAGGATAAGTTTCTTAGTAGCATCAGACACAAATGGTTGTTAAAGCCATTAAAATGTAATAAAACAGGCCAGGCACAGGGGCTCACGCCTGTAACCCCAGTACTTTGGGAAGCTGAGGCAAGCAGATGATGTGAGCCCAGGAATTCAAACCAGCCTGGACAACATAGCAAAACCTCATCTCTACAAAAAATACAAAAATTAGCCAGGCATGGTGGCACATGCCTGTGGTTCCAGCTACTCAGGAGGCTAAGGTGGGAGGATTGCTTAATCCCAGGAGGCTGACGCTGCAGTGAGTCATGATCATGCCACTGCATTCCAGCCTGGGTAACACAGTGAGACACAGTCTCAAATAAATAAATATAAAATGTAATAAAACAAAAGAATAATATCAGTCTTCATACTGCTGAAATTGTACACCAATAAATATACATCATACTAACAGCATATGTCCAAGAAAATGGACAGTAATAAAACATGGGTAACTGATCAAGTAATATTTTATTAAAGTAAATATTAGGCTGGTGCAAAAGTAACTGCAGTTTTTGTTGGTAAATGATAGTTCAAACAGGCAAAATCAGGTGAAGAACATATTCTGATAACTATATGTATATAACAAATATAACTATCTGTATCTAGAAAAGTAATTTAAACAACTGTGGAACTTGAGAAATAGCATGTTCATTTATTGTGAGATATTTGAAAAATGCTATGGTCTAATTGATGGGTAGATAGTGGTGCTAACACACAAGAATCAGAACACACAAAAATATAGTAATGCCCTGTTCTTTTCCAATATTGACCCTGTGATGGATAAATCATTCCCTATAGTCAAAGAGAAAAGATATAGAGCCCTATTTGAGAGAACTCATCAAGCGCTTGTGAATTCCCAGAGGGTTTGCATTAGCAGGAATAGCATGACTTTCACACAGTGGAGGTGTCACATGAATAAAGATTTACATATCAGTAAACAAATGAAATTAGAAGGCAAGTAAGACAGAGTTACAATCTACTCCAAGACTAGCATTCATCCATTTTCTTTATTTATCTTAGAGATATGTCCAAAGAGAATACTCCACACAATTATTTTCAGTTATTCTCCAAAATAAAAATGTAAACCATTATGTGCATTTCTACCACGCACAAGAGTTATAATGGGTTTAAATGTTCAACTGAGTTACCTTTGATCTTCCTCCAATGAGTTTAGAACCCAAGTGAATAAGCAAAAAAGCTGTAAAAAAGATGCAAGAAATATGCTGAGGGGAGAGATGATCTTGAACTGGACAGGTGAAGATAAACTGAGTTGGATTCATCCATTGTTAAAAAAATAGCAACAAAAGTTTATGAATCACATTCCCTTCCACAAATATGACTAGATACTAGAAATATGAGCAAGTAGACTGTTCTCAAATATCTACTATTATTTTCCAGGATCATTAAAATTAAATTGAATTATTATGCATTTTTCATGAGGCAGCAATAGACTGCTGCTAGTATTACCATCTAATAAAATCAGTGATTTGCAACACAGGAATACTTCATGCCAAAGAAGGTGTCTGCTAATTTATCACACCAGCTAGTGCATTGTTTTACTTGAGAGAAAACCTTTATGGAATACCAACGGAGCTTATAGATTAAAACGTACATTTTGTTGTTCCTAATTTTTAACATAATGTAAAGGCTTTTTCTCTATTCTTCTAATTTATTTTTTAGTGTTTGCAGAACCAGATGGTTTGTTCATTTGCATGTCTGTACCGCTGTTGCTTGTTTCTTCTGTGAATTGAAAGATTAAGGCCTCCAAAGAGGGACACTACATAATGGTAAAAGGATCAATGCAACAAGAAGAGCTAACAATCCTAAATATACATGCACCCAATACAGGAGCACCCAGATACATAAAGCTAGTTCTTAATGACTTACAAAGAGACTTAGACTCCCACACAATAATAGTGGGAGACTTTAACACCCCATTGTCAATATTAGACAGATCAACAAGACAGAAAATTAACAAGCATATCCAGGGCTTGAACTCAGACCTGGACCAAGCAAACCTAATAGACATTTACAGAACACTCCACCCCAAATCCACAGAATATACATTCTTCTCAGCACCACATCACATGTACACTAAAATTGACCACATAATTGGGAGTAAATCACTCCTCAGCAAATGCAAAAGAACGGAAATCATAACAAACAGTCTCTCAGACCACAGTGCAATCAAGTTAGAACTCAGAATTCAAAAACTAACCCAGAACCACACAACTTCATGGAAACTGAACAACTTGCTCTTGAATGTTGACTGGATAAACAATGAAGTGAAGGCAGAAATAAAGATGTTCTTTGAAACCAAAGAGAATGAAGACACAACATACCAGAATCTCTGGGACACATTTAAAGCAGTCTCTAGAGGAAAATATATAGCAATAAGTGCCCACATGAGAAGCAAGGAGAGATCAAAAATTGACACCCTATCGTCAAAACTGAAAGAGCTAGAGGAGCAAGATCAAAAAACCTCAAAGTCTAGCAGAAGACAAGAAATAGCTAAGATCAGAGCAGAACTGAAGGAGATAGAGACACAAAAAAACCTTCAAAAAATCAATAAATCCAGGAGCTGGTTTTTTGAAAAGATCAACAAAATAGACAGACCACTAGCCAGATTAATAAAAAAGAAAAGAGAAAATAACCAAATTGATGCAATAAAAAACGATAAAGGGGATATCACCACAGATTCCACAGAAATTCAAACCATCATCAGAGATTATTACAAACAACTCTATGCACACAAACTAATAAACCTGGAAGAAATGGATAAATTCCTGGACACTTGCCTCCTGCCAAGCCTAAACCAGGAAGAAGCCGAAACCCTGAACAGACCCATAACAAGGTCTGAAGTTGAGGCAGCAATTAAGAGCTTACCACCCAAAAAAAGCCCAGGTCCAGGCGGGTTCACAGCCAAATTCTACCAGACATACAAAGAGGAGCTGGTACCATTCCTTCTGAAACTATTCCAAACAATACAAAAAGACAGAATCCTTCCCAAATCATTTTATGAGACAAACATCATCCTGATACCAAAACCTGGCAGAGACTCAACAAGAAAAGAAAACTTCAGGCCAATATCCATGATGAACATAGATGCAAAAATCTTCAATAAAATACTGGCAAGCCGATTGCAACACCACATCAAAAAGCTTATCCACCATGATCAAGTAGGCTTCACCCCGGGGATGCAAGGCTGGTTCAACATACACAAGTCTATAAACATAATTCACCACATAAACACAACCAAAGACAAAAACCACATGATTATCTCAATTGATGCAGAGAAGGCCTTTGACAAAATTCAACAGCGCTTTATGATAAAAACCCTCAATGAACTAGGTATTGATGGAACGTATCTCAAAATAATAAAAGCTATTTATGACAAACCAACAGCCAATATCATACTGAATGGGCAAAAACTGGAATCATTCCTCTTGAAATGTGGCACCAGACAAGGATGCCCCCTCTCACCACTGCTATTCAATATAGTATTAGAAGTTCTAGCCAGAGCAATCAGGCAAGAAAAAGAAATAAAGGGCATTCAAATAGGAAAGGAGGAAGTCAAATTGTCTCTATTTGCAGATGACATAATTATATATCTAGAAGACCCCATCGTCTCAGCCCCAAATCTCCTGAAACTGATAAGCAAGTTCAGCAAAGTCTCAGGATACAAAATCAATGTGCAAAAATCACATGCATTCCTATACACCAATAACAGACTTAAAGAGAGCCAAATCAAGAACAAACTTCCGTTCACAATTGCCACAAAGAGAATAAAATACCTAGGAATACAACTAACAAGGAACGTAAAGGACCTCTTCAAGGAGAACTACAAGCCACCGCTCAACAAAATAAGAGATGGAGAAACATTCCATGTTTATGGTTAGGAAGAATCAATATCGTGAAAATGGCCATACTGCCCAAAGTAATTTACAGATTCAATGCTATCCCCATCAAGCTACCAATGACCTTCTTTGCAGAACTGGAAAAGACCACCTTAAACTTCATATGGAACCAAAAGAGAGCCCTCATAGCCAAGTCAATTCTAAGCAAAAAGAACAAAGCGGGAGGCATCACACTACCGGACTTCAAACTATACCACAGGGCTACAGTAATCAAAACAGCATGGTACTGGTACCAAAACAGAGATATAGACCAATGGAACAGAACAGAGGCCTCGAAGGCAACACAACATATCTACAACCATCTGATCTTTGACAAACCAGACAAAAACAAGCAATGGGGAAAGGATTCCCTGTTCAATAAATGGTGTTGGGAAAGCTGGCTAGCCATGTGCAGAAAGCAGAAACTGGACCCCTTCCTGACACCTTACACTAAAATTAACTCCAGATGGATTAAAGACTTAAACGTAAGACCTAACACCATAAAAACCCTAGAAGAAAATCTAGGCAAAACCATTCAGGACATAGGCGTAGGCAAGGACTTCATGACCAAAACACCAAAAGCATTGACAACAAAAGCCAAAATAGACAAATGGGACCTAATCAAACTCCACAGCTTCTGCACAGCAAAAGAAACAGTCATTAGAGTGAATCGGCAACCAACAGAATGGGAAAAAATTTTTGCAGTTTACCCATCTGACAAAGGGCTGATATCCAGAATTTACAAAGAACTAAAACAGATTTACAAGAAAAAAACTAACAAGCCCATTCAAAAGTGGGCAAAGGATATGAACAGACACTTTACAAAAGAAGACATACATGAGGCCAACAAACATATGAAAAAATGCTCATCATCACTGGTCATCAGAGAAATGCAAATCAAAACAACATTGAGATACCATCTCACGCCAGTTAGAATGGCGATCATTAAAAAATCTGGAGACAACAGATGCTGGAGAGGATGTGGAGAAATAGGAATACTACTGCACTGTTGGTGGGAGTGTAAATTAGTTCAACCATTGTGGAAGACAATGTGGCCATTCCTCAAGCACCTAGAAATAGAAATTCCATTTGACCCAGAAATCCCATTACTGGGTATATATCCAAAGGATTACAAATCGTTCTACTATAAGGACACGTGCACACGAATGTTCATTGCAGCACTGTTTACAATAGCAAAGACCTGGAACCAACCCAAATGCCCATCGACGATAGACTGGATAGGGAAAATGTGGCACATATACACTATGGAATATTATGCAGCCATCAAAAACGATGAGTTTGGGTCCTTTGTAGGGACATGGATGAACTTGGAAACCATCATTCTCAGCAAACTGACAGAAGAGCAGAAGATCAAACACCACATGTTCTCATTCATAGGTGGGTGTTGAACAATGAGAACACATGGACACAGGGAAGGGAGCACTACACACTGTGGTCAGTTGGGGGGAAATAGGGGAGGGACGGTGGGGGATGGGGAACTGGGGAGAGATAGCAAGGGGAGAAATGCCAGTTGTAGGTGATGGGGAGGAAGGCAGCAAATCACACTGCCACGTGTGTACCTATGCAACAATTTTGCATGTTCTTCACATGTACCCCAAAACCTAAAATGCAATAAAATAAATAAATGAAAAAAAAAAAAAAAGAAAGATTAAGGTCTCCAAGAAGGCCTTAGTGGATCCCACATGGCCTAATAATTTGGCTGATTGCTGTGGTCTAAATACCATCTTTGGGACAAAAAAGACCCAGTAAACACTAGCTCTACTCACAGACGCTGTTAGTAAACCTTAACATATTGGGGTACAGAACCTTCCAACCATGTTTAATTCTCCTACAGGTATTTAGCTATGACCATCTTGTTTCACATGATGCCTAGTTTAATAACACATGATAAATAATATTCAAAAATGTTATTAAATGATGATAACCTAATTTACCAAAACCTCCCTAAATTGCCTCTTCTTGAAGTTTTATTACCAAGCCAGATGTGACTACATAAAACAAACAACTCTTAAATTTTTCTCCCTGCTTTAAACTTTAAAATGTTTTCAATTTGCATTTGGAAATAAATTTCCTCCCCATTTTGGGATACAGTCTAGAGGTTCCCACTAATGATTTTAAAACAGTACATATTCTTGTGCTGGATACAGGAAAGTCTCCTGTTAGAAGCAACACTAAAGAGTGTTAACAAGAATGATTACTAGAGCTATGGGCTAGCTATACATTTGGCTGCCTACATATTTGGCCACTGAGGAAAATTCAAAGGTAGAAACTGTAGAAATGTAACTTGAAAGTGTTTTCAATCTGGTCAACCCTTGATTAACACCACTAATAGAAGGGAAAAGAGGTATTGCTATATATAAATAATGTATAATCAAAATTCATTTGCCTATTGATTAAAATTTAAAAATACACTAGGACTCATAGTTTTTGAGAATAATAATTAATTATCTATAATGTGTTCAGAAAGAATAGGAGCTTGGTCATGGGTATGGGATGGAGTAAGTTTTGGTTGGTTTAGAGTCAAAGAATAGAGCAGGTAAGTGAGAACTAAACATTGGCTTGTAAATTAAGAAATAATAGGAAGCTAGATGTGATAAAACTGGAACTCAGAAAGAGAACAGTGATGAGCTGAAAAGATGGGCCAAAGATTTTTAAATAAATATTCTAAACTTAGGCAGAAAAAAATCAGTAGCAGGAAAAAAGCTCAGGGCAGGCTCAATGTCATTTAACAGTTGTACATGGTTTTTTAAAATGCTCCCAAAGAGGTGTTAATTATAAACTCAATGAGTCTTCTGTGCAATTTGCCAGATTTAAGCAAAAATATCTTCCTTGATTATGATCCTAAGGTTGCAACTTCCTGAGACCTGAATCTAATCATTGGCCAATGGTAGGCTTTGGTTTTGGGTTTCCATGTGTCCAGACCCCCTCAGTTAGCAAGAAGACTATACATGGAAGTCAGAGTTACAGTAAGCTCTATAACCTATTGTTTGCATTTTTTCCCACACCCCACTGATCTTTCTCTGGCCTAGCAGGTCATGCTGTCATTATTTATTTAGCTACCAAAAATATGTATTACAGCAAAGTATGTGTCTAATTATCATCTTACCCTTTTAATTTCTTGACCCAGTATAGGCTAAGGATTAGCTGCAAAAACAGCAGAGATCTACCTAGCCTGCTGGACATGGCAGCATCAAAGAGTATGAGAGCAGTACTCTCACCTGGGGCAGAGTAGGCACTAATTAATAATTGTTAAATACTGAATGGATAACCCAGTGGTCATGCTTCTAGTACTACTCAGTGAACAAAACAGAGAAAATCTCTGTCTTCGTGAAGCTTATGTGATAATGGGAGACAGACACGATAGAGATAAACAAGTAAAATACCCAGTCCATTAGGGAATAACGCGCTTTCTAGCAGATACTGTCAGTGCCCTTCTCAAATTCCCTTGAGACTCCCCATTCTCATCCACTCTGACCCCAAGGCTTCTACTACAAAGCAAAGCAGGGGGCTTTCTCTGACAGCTGGAAGACACATGTCCAAGCACAGAGAATGGAATAGTTGGGAATTTAAAGCTCCTATCCCCCACACAGTAGCCTTTGATCACAGAGTGATGAGAGTGGGTAGATAAACACACCAGCTTCATTTGCCTCACACATGTAGCAACTCCAAGGCATACTGTGCAGGCTCCCAAATATCCCCAGTGGGACTGAATCCCAGCTGTCAGCGGCAGTAACCTGTTGATTGACACACCCTGAATTGGCTTCCTTCCTTTCCCTGTCTCACCCTCCCATTCCCCTACTGGGCTTCCTGCAGTCACCTCCCAAATAAACTACTTGCACTCAAATCCTTGTTAGGAGATCCTTCTTTGTATTTTATTTTATTTTATTAAGTTCCAGATTACATGTGCAGGACGTGTCAGTTTGTTACACAGGTAAACGTGTACCATGGTGGTTTGCTGCACCTATCAACCAACCCATCACCTATTAAGCCCAGTGTGCATTGGCTGTAATATTTTTCCTGATGCTGTCCCTCTCTCCACCCACCCTCCACAAGACCCAGTGTAAAGACAGGCCACACTGCCTTCCACAATGTTTGAACTAATTTGGACTCCCACCAACAGTATAAAAGCATTCCTTTTTCTTCACCACCTCATCAGCATCTGTTTTTTGGTTTTATTTTTTGGCTTTGTTTGTTAGTTAGTTTGTTTGTTTGTTTTTTGAGACAGAGTCTCACTCAACTCTGTTGCCCAGGCTGGAGTTCAGTAGTGAGATCTCGGCTCACTGCAACCTTTGCCTCCTGGGTTCAAGCGATTCTCCTGCCTCAGCCTCCCGAATAGCTGCCACCATACCCAACTTTTTGTTTGTTTGTATTTTTAGTAGAGACAGGGTTTCACCAAGTTGGCCAGGCTGGTCTCAAATTCCTGGTCTCAGGTGAGCTGCCCACCTTGGCTTCTCAAAGTTCTGGGATTACAGATGTGAGCCACCATGCCCAGCCCACATCTGTTGTCTTTTGACTTTTTAATAATTGCCACTCTGGTGCAACATGGTATCTCATTGTGGTTTTTATTTGCATTTCTCTAATGATCAGTGATGCTGAACTTCTTTTCATATGTTTTTTTGGCTGTATAAGTGTCTCCTTTCAAGAAGTGTCTGTTCATGTCCTTTGCCAAATTTTTAATGGAGCTGTTTTTTCTTGTAAGTTTGTTTAAGTTCCTTGTAGATTCTGGATATTAGACCTTTGTCAGATGGATACATTACAAAAATTTTCTCCCAAATACCTAATGTAGATGACGGGTTGACAGTTGCAGCAAGCCACCATGGCACATGTATACCTCGGTAACAACCTGCACATTTGGCACATATATCCCAGAACTTAAAGTAAAATTTAAAAAAAAAATTTCTCCCATTCTGTAGGATGTCTGTTCACTCTGATGATAGTTTCTTTTACTGTGCAGAACAGATCCTTTTTCTGGAGAAGACAAGTATTAAGGAAAAACATAATTCATAGAAAGAGGAAATGAAATATTGCATCATGTGAGATTTTACATTGGGTGATTGGGAAGCATTTCACCAAGGCAATTTAGAAAAAAACACTTGAATGAAATAAGGAATGAATTACAATTCCAAGATAGGGTCATTGCCAAGCCTATCATACCATGTCATAACCAGACGCATAGTGAAGCACTTGCTAAGGTTAGGGGGGGCTTTTTTCTTCTCTCTAGTGTTTGAAAACAAAATGTTCATCCCTAGTAATTTGGTGAGGTTTGGATTTTCACTGCCAGAAGCAAAACATTGATTTTCCTTCACAGCATTTTGATATAAATGTATGTGAAGCCCTTAGGGCATCTTGCCCTCTTATTCTTATTATAAGATGTCTCATCAACTGTCTCAGTTCAAGGCCACAAAACTGATGCAATACTGAGACATTCTCCCTCAGAGGAATTCTCAACAAAATTTCATAAGTGCCCATGTGAACATGGTGAAGATTCATGTCACTTTCACTTAGAGTCTCCAAAGAATAAAATGTCACTCCTTCTATTCACCCTAAGCTTACTGAATGACACAAACACGGACCCTGTGTGTGTGGTGGCCTACAATATATGCATTAAATATGTATATGTAGAAAGACAACTATTTAACGGAATCACTGACTTCTAAGAAGGTACCTCAACAGTTAAACCTTTTACTCAGGACGGGAGTCCCTGTTCCACCATGGCTCATTAGGGGTCACCCAGGTCCTCCCCACACACTTCTTTTTTTTTTTTTTTTTTTGAGATGGAGTTTCACTCTTGTTACCCAGGCTGGAGTGCAATGGCGTGATCTCGGCTCACCGCAACCTCCGCCTCCTGGGTTCAGGCAATTCTCCTGCCTCAGCCTCCTGAGTAGCTGGGATTACAGGCATGCACCACCATGCCCAGCTAATTTTTTGTATTTTTAGTAGAGACGGGGTTTCACCACGTTGACCAGGATGGTCTCGATCTCTTGACCTCGTGATCCACCCGCATCGGCCTCCCAAAGTGCTGGGATTACAGGCTTGAGCCACCGTGCCCGACCCTCCCCACACACTTCTATTAAAGGGTGCTCATTCTAAACAAATCTATTCCATTTTTTAATTGCTGGTAAAAATTATTCTTTATATTGATTGAAATGTGCTTCCTTAATCCCTCATTATTCCTTCTGGAACTAAAAAAACAAAGTTAAATCCCTCTTCAGCATAGCAAATAGGCTCCCCGTAAATATCATCTCTATATGAAAGTATTCACCAGTCTGTTTTGATATGGGTTCCAGATTCCACACCATCCGATGGTTTTCCTTCTGACACACTGTGATTATCGCTGCCCTTGTAAAAGGCTGGCACTCAGAAGTAAGCATTGTATCTGCAGTGGTCTAATTTATTCATTGATCAGACCAAGGACTCTATTTCCCTTGGTCTAAACCAGTAGTTCTGAGGCTATCCTATTTTTTCCTGGTTTTCCCTCAAGTTTCCTTTGTTCACCTGTTAGATGGCAGTACTCCCAGGCCTGCTGCTGTAATACCCTCAGTAGTCCGTATGCCTTCTCAAGATAGGTCCATCACAATTCATGGGCTCAAAAGCCATCTGTAAGCTGGCTTTGATGGCTCCAAAAACCATATCTCTAGCCTTCACCCCTAAACTTACATAAGTAAAATGCTGAATGAACACTTCAACTAGCTATCCCATAGAAGTAATGCTCAACATGCTCCAAACCAATCTCAATATTTTACCCTATAAACTAGATCTTCTGTCTACATTCCCTACTCTAGATAGCAGTTCTATTTCCTCCCTAGCCAGAAATCACCAAAATATATCTCAAACCTGTTAATTTATTTCTATCTCCTTTGCTGCCGCTCTAGTACCACCCTGGTCCAAACTATCAACATCTCTTTTCTGGACCATCCCATGGTTTCTAATCGATTTCCCTACTCTTCTCCTCCTCCCCACTCTAAGTAAATCCCAACTTATTCTTCAAAAAACAGTCAGAGCAATCTTTCTAAAATGGAAGTATGATCATGTCACTCCTCTGTTTAAAACACTTTGATGGCAGAAATGTGCCTGTAAATGGGGCTGTGGTGGGAAGAGATGTTGGAGAGGCAAATGTTGGACACATCAAAGGTGATGCTAAAAAGAATTAATAAGTACAATTTTTTAAGTGTTGCTAAGGAGAATTATGTCTTCATATGCACAATTCCTAGGTCTCACTATGCAGATCTTAAAAATGGGTGACAGGGAGAAATCAGAAAATCCTATATTGGCTTGACTGATTTTTATAGGAAAGGGCCAAAATTTACTCTAGGCAAATAGATTCAGAAAATAAGAGAGTAGGGACAAGAAAATAAATGCCAGTAAGGGCTGCTGTTGAAGTTCTGAAGAATTTGGAGAGAGCAGGAGTGATTCAAGTCATCTACCATACCCTGATACATGAGACTTTAGCAAGATAGGTAAAAGGCTTTTAGAAGTCTTGCAGTGCATTATGTCATCTTTATTTGGCATTGTCGAAGAGATTATAGTAAAAATTGTAATTGCTTTGCAATTGTTTTAGATGTTAGACTGGTACTTCTGTGGCTAGAACAAGGAACAGAGAAAGGCCCTATGGTTAGAACAAAGAAGCTTAGTGCCACTGGAATTAAATACGTAATAGAGTCAGATATTCTACCTGCAAAATCTGCCTAGTATTTAGAATGGTAATAAATACATCAGTGCTTTAAGGTGTCATATCGAAAGTGTTATGACTTTCACATGCTCTGTTCTACTCTACCCCCAATTCTCAACCAAGCATAAAAACCATTACTCTTGACTTGATGGTAAATATTAAAAGAAAGTACAAAATACATCCCTATCTGATTACAAGCTTATAATATGCTACAACACAAATATCATGGATCTCTCACTGTAAAAGTTTATTTGTAGCATATCATAGCCCCAGTACAGATATTTTACCCTTGGAGTACAAACCAGCTATAACGATCTCTTACTGGGCCTACTTAGAGATCATTTAGGTGCCAGCTTTATTATCACACCTAACCAAGCCTTTCCACTGGCAAATTGCTTCTATCACAAAAGCTTCCACTTTCAGATGAGAAGGACTCAACAGGTTTTCCTGAAACTGATTATGTGCCTGGACTAATATTTTGTAAAACACAAAAGTGACATGGGAATTAGAGAAGGCAGGAAGGAGTCTATGAGTGAGAATGAGTCTTTTCCACCAACAGGTCTTCTTCTTAGACATTGTGTTGAAATGAGGCCCTAGCAGAAAGAAGAACCATTTGATCTGTATTCCAAAACGTGGAGGTGACCATGGCAGGCATTTCGGGCCCCAGGCATGAGGATTTAGATCAGATTGCATGCAGAGGATCCATTCTAGCAGGCATGGCCTATGGAGGTGTGCTCTAGGCTTATAAATCAGAGAACTTTGAAGAGCGTGACCACAAATGGTGAAATTTTTAAATAGATCTGGAGCAGAGGAGAGCATCTCTGTAGCTCTCTTATTAGATCAAATAGGCCAAGGGGTCCTTGAAACAGACCCTGTGGGTGGTCCTCTGGATAAAGAACCGCTTGGGTTTAAAGTGGACCTCCTTTCTCTAGCAGGAGAGATAATCTTCGCTGAAGTAAACAACCCTTAAGTTGGCATGAACAATTATGGAAATTTATTAGCTCACAGCTCTAAAAGCATTTGTCAGATATGGTCTGGTCAGGGTTCTGGCCTATTTCTCTTCCTTCTTTTTCCATATGTCTTCTTCAAGTTGACCATAGTAGTTTCAGGCTTAACATCAAAAACATATCCAGAGGAAAAGTAGCATCTCTCCTAGAAGCCCTCTCTTAAAGATGAAGAAACTACTCTATCCAAGATCCCCAGCAATCATCTGTTATTGTGACACATATCTATTCCAGAATCAATCACTGTGGCAGTAGAGACAGAATTATGTTGATGCCATTCAGGGATTCCCAGGAAACAGAGATGTACTCAGCTTCCCCTAGAGCCCATGGACTGTGTTGACAAAAGTTGAATCTTGTATTAAAAGAAGGGTGCTTTGGGAAAAGGAGAGAAGAATGAATGTGGGGAGAAGACTAATGATAGCCTCTGCATTTCCCGGGGCGGCTTTGTGCTCCCTGGCTTTGTTCTTTTCTCTGTCTACTCTCTTGGGATCCAGGAAGTATAACAAGAGCCAGATCAACACTCCAGAGAAGTATTTGATTCTGGTGAGAGTTCTAGCCAGGGCTGTGGACTTGCCTGGTGCAATTTATATAGAACTGAAAATCACTGACCGATTTCATTTACGTGCCCAATTGTCAGTTCTGCATTCTGACACAGGCCTTTAACAGCTCTGTGCTCAATTCTTTGAAATTGAGAATATAGAGTAATACCAATAATGAAGTCATATCTTTACAACCCTATCTTCATTCTTCATTGTCTTTAAACAGGAATATTCAACTACTTAATGTGATGATATTTCCAGCCTTTGATAAAATTTTTCCATTTTTTCTCTCTTTCAATGCTTTTAAATTGTAATAAAGCTTTAAAGACTGAGCTACCAATAGCTTCATTTGTCTATCTTTCAACTATAATGAATACAGATGGGCAGAGAGGAAAAGAAATCCAGGATTTGGTCTAATCCTATAATCTTTCTCATTTGTTTGTGAAAGGTTGAATAATTCCAGAAGAATACCTTACAATGCCAGTGTTTTCTCATACTGATGATTTATTTTCTCATCGACACTAAAGAAATATTTAATATAATGTGCATATATAAACTATAAAACGATAATAACCCCCACATGAAAAGTTGTAAGTAACCAATATAATAAGAAGTAATGTGTAGGATTTTATGAATATATACATATCATTAAATACAGGAACGTTTTCTAGAAAATGGGCCACAAACCTTACTAAATAAAAAAAATACTGTGAGCATATTTTCTGCCCCATAGAATATGAAATTATCTTGTTTTTCTTTCTAACCATAGCTGTTTAAATATTATGGGTGATATACCCATATGTGATAAACTATAACATTAAAATTCTTCCATTGAAACCCACTTTATACATTTCATTTTACTTCCCTCCATTTTATCCAGTCATTTGCAGTATAGTTATATAACATGAAAAGAAATTGATTTTGGCTCACTCATATCTCTGGAGAATTGATGCTTTCTACATAAATTTTACACGATTTTCCCAGTACACAAACAAAAAATGTCAAACCCCAAGTGTTCTAGGTTCAGGAGAGCAGGAAGAATTACTAAATCAGTTCAGTTTTTCTTGGTTTGGGGGTACACTGTGGTACAATGCTTAACTAGGACAATGCAACTAATAAGTGGGGATGAAATTATAATATGGCATACATGATAACTAATGGTAAAATCCACACTGCGCTTTGTCTACCAAATGAGAGAAATTGCATGAAGGTGACAAAATCTCTACAATGATGGAGTACAAACAAGCTCTTGGGGGAAATTTTCTCAGTGGTGAGTAGATTTGTAGGAAACTTGTTTATTTCCTATTGATTTTCATCTGTCTCTTTCTGAAAGAGTCTCTTATTCAAATCCACCTTGTTGTCAACACTCTGACATTCAGGAGGATATTATTTCCTCTTTAATATTCTGGCTCAAATGTGAGCAAAATCCACTTCATTTGTCTGCAGACCAGAAAAGTTAATTTCTAAATTGGATTAAAAAACATAAGAAACCTAAAAAGATTTCAACTTACAAAGTATAGTTTCCTGATCTCAGCTGACTTACATAGACGGTTCAGAAGCCCTGTTTATTTAAAATCCTATCTCAGACGTGCTAAAAGACTACGGGAAGGACTTGATTTACTCACACTATACCAAAAATAAATGTGCCATTTTTTAAAAAAAGGAAAGAAATTTAGGGTCATTTTGCCTATAATTGGGGCAAGTTTAAAAGGAAACTTGGGACATAAGGAGACAGATAGTTCAATTGTATAATTATTTTATAAATTGGCACATCTTTTCATTCAATCTCAAGCACATTTAAATGAATATTCTTATCATAATTTAAAGTAGGCACTGTGTTTACTCCAGAAATTCTTGAGTACCAAGAATATAGTCCTTTGAGAATTAAAGGCATATGAAAGAGGGTTCACTAATGCATACAGTGATCAGACCAAACATGTTGCTGAAAACTACTTGAAAAACTGAATAAATATTTTTTTTAAATCTGTTTGAAGGCATAAGAAAGATAGTAAAGAATTGGAGAATTACATAGCCATCGTACAGAAGAATAAGGAAACCCACACACTGAGCCTGGACTTCGGAGCCACTTTTCTAATAAAGAACTCTGCCAGTGTTCCAGTAGAAACAGCTGAGAGGCTCAGAAGCCGATCAGAGGTTTTAACAGACGCACAGGGCTATGACAACAAGAACTGGAATTCAGGGTCCACTAAGAAGGGTAGCAGCTGACAAATCCTCTGACACTGGGTCGAGATCCTGAGGATCTACCCACTATAAGTGTGAGTAAGAATAAACTAAAAGCAAATCAGCAGAGGTTGAAACCCAACTTCTTGTCATTTCAAATGTTGATTTGATTAAGAAGATCTGGGTTTGCTAGTGTACCTAGCCTACATAAATGCAAATACAAATTTTCCCTGAAAGGAAGATAACAGCTAGAGCTACAAATTATCTCTAGTTTTTCATAATCTTTAGCACTCAGTTAAAATTACCAAGAAACATGAGATGACAAGACAATGTGACTGAAGACAAATCAAACAACAGCAAACAACCAGAAATAAAGAAATGTGTTCTCATCATTTAGCTCCCACTTATAAGTAAGAACATGTGGTATTTGGTTTTCTGTTCCTGTGTTAGTTTACTAAGGATAATGGCCTTCTGCTCCATCCATGTCCTTGCAAAGAAGATGATCTCATTCATTTTTATGGCTGTATAATATGATCAAGAAAAATAACTAATGAGTACTAGGCTTAATACCTGGATGATGAAATACCCTGTACCACAAACCCCCATGACATAAGTTTATTTACATAACACTCCTGCATAAATGTAAAATACAAGTTAAAAAATAGATTGAGATAATAGATCCAAACTTTAATATAACTGGGAGGCTTTTTCTTCCTGACACCCAGCCAATTCTTATACCAACTGGGTGTCCTGCAATTCAATTCATTTCTGATGCTAAATAACCAACTTTTGCATCATGCTCCACAGGTGTAAGGGCTCAGTCCCACAAGACTGCCCTCACTTATCCAGGTAACCTTAGAATAAGTGGGTATCTCTCCTGTGCTATTACTGCTGATGCTCTCCTGAAAGTGCCACCGGCTAGCTGGAGGCCAATGACCTCAAACCATTACAGCAACTCATAAAAGAACAATGCTGCTCCAAGAAAGAAGAAAACAACAGCTAACTCCATCACCTATAACATCCTGGCTAACCAGAGGTCCTGAGTCTGTCCATATGACAACTTCACTGCTAGCACAACCAGCATTTGAGAAAACCAGTACACTAAGCAAAACTACAACCAAGTCCCCTCACAGAGTCTGCTTCACTCCCATGCTATCTCCACCAGAGCAAGTGCTAGTATCCACAGTTGAGAGACCTGAAGAAAGATCACATAACAGGGCCTCTGCAGACACTCCCCAGCACCAACCCAGAGCCCAGTAGCTCTGCTGGGTGGCTAGACCCAGAAGAGAGATAATAATCACTGCAGTCCACCTCTCAGGAAGCTCCATCCCTAGGGGAAAGGGGAAAGCATCACATCACGGGTCACTCCATGAAACAAAACAACCCGATGAGGAGCCCTTAAGCTCTAGATCTTTCCTCTGACATACTCTACCCAAATGAGAAGGAACCAGAAAAAATAATTCTGGTAATATGACAAAGCAAAGTTCTTTATCATCCCCAAAAGATCACACTAGCTCACCAGCAATGGATCCAAACCAAGAAAAAAAATCTCTGAATTGCCAGAAAAAGAATTCAGAAAGTCAATTATTATTAAGCTCAAGGAGGCACCAGAGAAAGGTGAAAACCAACTTAAAGAAATTTTTAAAGATAATATAGCATATAGACAAAAAAATCTCCAGAGAAATAGATAGCATAAATAAAAAGCAGTCACAACTTCTGAAAATGAAAGACACACTTAGAGAAATGCAAAGTACACTGGAAAGTTTCAACAATATAATCAAACAAGTACAAGAAAGACCTTTACAGCTTGAAGACAAGGCTTTCAAATTAACCCAAAGATGAAGAAAACAGGGGATCTGGCAAGATAGCCAAATAGGAACAGCTCCAGTCTGCAGCTCCCAGGGAGATCAACACAGAAGGCCGGTGATTTCTGCATTTCCAACTGAGGTACCCAGTTCATCTCACTAGGACTGGTTAGACAGTGAGTGCAGCCCACAGACGGTGAGCAGAAGCAGGGTGGGGCATTGTCTCACCTAGGAAGTGAAAGGGGCTGGGGAACTCCCTCCCCTAGCCAAGGGAAGCTATAAGGGACTGTACCTTGAGGAACAGAGACATGCAGCCCAGATACTATGCTTTGCCCCAGATTTTGCAACCCAAAGACCAGGAGATTCCCTCCTGTGCCTACACTACCAGGACCCTGGGTTTCAAGCACAAAACTGGGCAGCCATTTGGGCAGACATCAAGCTAGCTGCAGGAGTTTTTTTTTTTTTTTCATTTCCCAATGGTGCCTGGAACCCAAGCGAGACAGAACCATTCATTCACCTGGAAAGGGGGCCGAAGCCAGGGATCCAAGTGGTCTTGCTCAGCAGGTCCCACCCCCAAGGAGCCCAGCAAGCTAAGATCCACTGGCTTGAAATTCTCGCTGCCAGCACAGCAGTCTAAAGTCAAACTGCGATGCTTGAGCTTGATGTGTGTGGAGGCAAGCAATTGAGGGCAGGATAACTTAAGTGAAGGAAACAAGAATAATAAATTTTAGGTTTAAGTCCTTGCCTGAAAATATGAAGGACAAAAATCTTGCTTTTGTCAGCTTAATGGCAAGGTGCATTGGTTTCATTGCTCAGGGAAGTTTGCCCAAATAAACATTGTTTGCAACCAAAAAAAGTGTGTGTGTGTCTGTGTGTGTGTGTGTGTGTGTGTGCGCGCGTGCGCGCGCATGCGCATGACAGAGTGTGTGTGTGTGTATCCATATCAAAAACTGAACTGAAATATGAAGTAATTTAAAGAAAGTGATGAAAATAGAAGGGACAGTAAATACCCTGCACATAGTTTTAAAAGTTAGTCATAGAATCATTGCTCTTCAGAGAAATGCAAATCAAAACCACAAGGAGATATTATCTCACCCCAGTTAAAATGTCTGTAATCCAGAAGGCAGGGACCAATGAATGCAAACAAGGTTGCGGAAAAATGGGAATCCTCTTACCCTGCTAGTGGGAATGTAAATAAGTACAGCCACCATGGCGAACAGTATGGACATTCCTCAAAAAAACTAAAAATAGACTACCATATTTTCCAGCAATCCCACTACTACGTATATACCCACAAGAAAGGGTATCAGTATACCAAAGAGGTAGCTGTACTTCCATATTTATTGCAGCACTATTCACAATAGTGAAGATTTAGAAGCAACCTGAGTGTCCATCAGCAAACAAATGGGTAAAGAAAATGTAATGTAGTACATATAAACAATGGAGTGCTATTCAGCCATAAAAAAGAATGAGATCTTATCATTTGCAAAAACATGGATGGAACTAAAGAACATGTGTTAAGTGAAATAAGCCTGCACATGTTCTTATTCCTATGCATGAGCTAAAAATTAAAACAATTGAATTTATGGAGCTAAAGAGTAGAAGGATGGTTTTTCAGAGGCTGGGAAGGGTGATGGGTGGCAGGTGGGGAAAGAAGTAGGATGACTAATTGGTACAAAAATATAGTTAAATAGAATGAATAAGATCTAGTATTTGATAGCACAAAAGGGTGTCCACAGTCAACAGCAATTTTTTGTATATTTTAAAATAACTAAAAGAGTATAATTGGAATGTTTGTAACACAAAGAAATGATAAATACTTGAGGTGATGGATAACCCATTTACCCTGATGCGATTATGCACTATCTGCCTGTGTCAAAATATTTCATGTACTCCATAAATACACCTACTCATGCCCATAAAAATAAAAATTAAAAAAGAAGTGCATCCCAAAGAGGTCACATAAGTGGGGCGACACCAGTAGGTGCCATGGTTCTAGACAGACACTGTCATGAAAAGTTCACCTGGTGGGGCACAGTGGCTCATTTCTGTAATTCCAGCACTTTGGGAGACTGAGGCAGGTGGATCTTGAGGTCAAGAGATCAAGACCATCCTGACCAACATGGTGAAATCCCATCTCTACTAAAAATACAAAAATTACCTGGGTGTAATGGCACATCTCTGTAGTCCTAGCTACTTGGGAGGCTGAGGCAGGAGAACTGCTTAAACTGGGAGGTGGAGACTGCAGTGAGCAGAGATCGCACCAATGCATTCCAGCCTGGCAACAGAGCTCAGAAGCTCCATCTCAAAAAAAAAAAGTTCACCTGTGGCAAATGCATTAGGTATCTAGAGTCTTCAGTCCCAATGACTGGACAGAAGACTACTTAGATGCCAAATCTTAAGTGCTGTCCATAAAGATTGAGACTATGGACTTAGCTATCTTCTTAAACTCTGTCTTGTGAGGGAGAGGAGTGTCTCAGAAGTACATGTTTTATTCGGTAAATACCAGTAAAATCTCACTAATTTCTCCATTGAGATCTCATTGCTAACATCCTCTGGGCTATTAATTTTATCAATGAAACTCTGTTTTTAACATTCATTATGTTAATTATTACTAAAACTCTGGTGTTGATCAAAGAAAAAGATTGAGAAGTACTTCTACTAGTACATCTGTATAGTACTGGAGCTGGGCTTCTTGATTAGAGCACTAGCTGACCCACTTCAGATACTGATTTCTGGTTAGGGCAACTAATAATACTTAAGGTGCCATCTAAATTTACTAATGCAAACATACATTTAACCCTGTCTTAAAGTGCAAATATCCTAATTCAAATCCAATAGGCAACAGGATATGTGAATCTGGTACTTGGGGAAAAAATCTGAATTGGAAATCTTTTTAGGAGTTTTGTGGTTGGCATATTTATTTCTACTCTTTTTCTTTTATAGTACAATTTTCCTCTTGATTCTTATTTTGTGAACTATTTCATATGTATCTTTATTCTTCCCTCTAAGCCACTTTAAATTCTTTTTGGAGAGTGGAAATTTTAAATAAATATCAGTAAATAAGACTTTTACCCCTCCATATCATTTATTTTAAATTTCTACTAAGAACTATTTTTTCTGCAACTAACTTTTAAATTTTTTTAATTTTTATAAATACATAGTAGGTGTCATGGTAACAGCTAATAGGACAGAGTGTAAGTTTCCATGAACTTTACAAAACAGTTGATACTAATGATTTTTGTGACTGCTTGCTAATAAATTCTTATATATAAAATCTGCGTGTGTGGAGAAATTGTTCTTAAGACTTGGGCTTGCTGTTAATGTAACCTGATAGCAGTATACAGGAGTACAGCTGGCCCTTGTCCACTTTAGACTTTTTGGTGGTTACTATTATCAACCCCTCCCCCCCAAAAAAATCTCACAGTTATGCAAAAACAAAATGGCTTAGGTCAAATCACAGCTTGCAACTGATATTATATTAAATGCAAAAGCTATAACTAAACTCCAGATACCCACCCCCAGCATTGTATTCCTTCTGGGATTTTTCCTTAATTAAGTAATTTTCTAATTAATTTACCTTGTCATCTGTGAAAGAAAAAATTGTCCATGACACTTGGTTAAGAACAGTAAGACAGACTTCATTCAGGACCATCATGAGAGATGTAGGGACCACTGCAATGGGGTTTTGCAGTGGAGGAGAGAGACTGTGCTCAACTCCAAAAACAACAGAGAAAACTGGAGACAGAAAGAAGAAGGAAGGGAGGGAGGGAGGGAGGGAAAAAGGGAGGGAAAGGGCTGGGAGGGGAGGGGAGGGGAGGGGAGGGAAAAGGAGGGAAAAAGAGGGGAGGGAAAGGGAGGAGAGGGGAAGGAAAAGAAAGGGAGGGAGGGGGAAGGGGGAAGGGGGAAAGGAAGGAAGGAAGGAAGGAAGGAAGGAAGGAAGGAAGGAAGGAAGGAAGGAAGGAAGGGAGGGAGGGAGGGAGGGAGGGAGGGAAGAAGGAAAGAAGGAAAATAGAGGGGGGAATGGTGGGAAGAAGGAAGAAAAGAAAGAAAGAGAAAGAAGTACACATTATTATACACATTAAAATACACATTATAGTAATTTTCTGATGAAAGATTGCTATAAAAAACATCTATAAATTCTTCTTCTATATTTTCTATACAACTGTTTTTTAGCTGTGGTGAAAGTAAAGAGTGAAAGAGTCAGAAGAGATTGAAAGTGCCATCAGACTGTGTTATGTGAGTATCTGAGATTTCACAAAATAGTCTGGATAGGACTCCCAGTGACTCCAGCGTACAAATCACTGGACAGGAACTCCCAGTGATTCTTACACTGCTGTTGAGATTCCTTCCAGTCTCTGTGCTGGATCTGAGTTATACCTCAATAAGCAAAAATAAACATAGGTCCTACCCTCAAGGAGTTTTCTGCTGAATTGGAGGAGAGAGAAGGCATATATCAGTCAAGGTCTAATCAGAAAAACAGGAACCACTTCAAGTCTTTTCTACAGCGGGAATTTAATGCAGGGTATTGGGATGGAGTAGCTGAGAAATCAAACAGGGCAGCAGGTACCCAGAGAATAACAGCAGGAAGCCATTATCATCCCTAGGTAGAAGGACAAAGAAAAGAGACTATATTAGTGGAGCCCAGAGGCTGGGGCCACCTTCCAGAAGATTGGTCTATGTAGAGGATATGGGTCCACAGAGAAGAGGGCTGCTGCTGGAGCTACAGTCCAAAGCAGAAAATCAAAGCAAGAAATAATCTTCCTTCTTCTTCCCAGTCCCCAGTTTACTGCCATTGCCTGACACTAGGCAAACCCAGCCTGAAGCTCACAGAGTCAGAAGCCTGGGAGCCATGGCCTGCAGCAGGGTTTAAAACAAGGAAAGTGTAAGAAATCGATCTGAGGGCAAGCACTTCCAGATATGCTAGAGGAGAAGACAAATATTAATCAAAAGCATGCAAATGTTCCATTGCAGTTTGTTCTAAGTTCTGGGAAAAGGAAATGTATTTCCAGAACCTGTATTAGGAGCTTCCATACAGTCTTTAGAGTCAGAGAATTCTTCCTTAACGGAGAGATGATTCAAAGGCTCCTGAAGTATGGAGCATGTATTGACTAGGTGATGAGGTGGGGTCTTATTAGAGATGGAGAGTAATGGACATGCAAAGACACCAAGAGGATCATGGAGTTTTCAAATAACTTAGAAAGTCAGTACAGCCAGAACGCAGAGTACACTGTGGAGAGTGGTGCAAGATACAACTAGAGAAGTGGACGTAGACAGCCTTGCAGACTGTGGGGTAAGGGTTTATTCTATACGCAAAAGAAAGTCACTTACGAGTTTTAAGCAGGGCAGGAAAGACATCATCCATGTCTTAAGAACACTCCCAGTGCTGCAGAACAGGTTTGAGTGGGGCACATGTGGCTCTGGAAAGGCAAATGCAGCTGTCCCGGTGAGAAATAGAGTTGGCTTGACCTGGAGTGAGTAATGATGATGGAAAGAACTTGCCTTACTCTGGGTGATGAAGAACTATGAAGCCAATGTGTTGTTAACTGGGTCATTTATATGGAGAAGTTGCCTAGAATGGAAGCAGAACTAAACAGAAGAGGAAGACTGTGTGTCAGGGGTCAGGGTCCCAAATGAATGTGAAGATCTGACCAGAAGGTCAGGGAAAAACAGTGGATAACAGTGGCAAGAAGGTTAAAGGTCCACAGGAGGAGCAGCTGTGGAAGAATGAATCAACTGGCACAAAGTGCAGTAAGGTAGACATGTAGAGGTGGCTTAAATACCACATGAGCAAATGGGACAGGAGTGGGAGGTGAGGTGGCATTCAGTGACCTCAAAGTTCACAGTGGAACTCTCACTACAGTGGATACTATGACGTACCACCCCAGTAAGCCTTCAGGGTTGAGGAGTTTATTCCCCCAGCTGCTGGGAGTACTGTCGACATGCTGTCCTCAGCTGCCAGCCCTCTTCCAGAACCACCTTGGATTCCAGAACCTTCTGCTCCCAAGGTCACATCGGCTTCCCCGGGAAGCCCACAGCCACTGACTGGTTGATTCAGGAATATAAAGGCCTCCAGCTCTAGCCCCAACTCAATACAACTCTGAAGGGCCATACCAGCTTCAGACTCCCATGTGGCTAGCTGAGGGATTTGCTGAGACAACATCACAGCCCAACTACTCCCTCCACCCAATCTGCTTCTTCCCTTCCACGGGATAATCCCTAGTGCTAATCTCAGAACCGTTCCTGCATGCTAATCTCAGAGGCTTCTTCCAAGGCAACGCAACCTGTGACATTAGCATATAATTCCTTCAGAATAGACTGAGGCCCTGGAAGTCTCCCTGAGACCCAATGTGCTCACCACCTTTGGTCTGTGTTCAAGGTTCCAGATAGAAACTAATAATAATCACAAATATTTACTGAGTAATTTTATGTGCCAAACAATGTACACAATGTTAATTCATTTAATCTTTACAACTTTATTTCACAGATGAGTAAACTGAAGCACAGAGAGATTAAGAAACTTGATCAAGGTCACACAATAGAATATAGTGGTATCAGCGGACAAACCCAGGCAGTCTCTGGTACAGGCAGCCCTTCTAATCTCTTCTCTACACTGCCCCTTGTGCCGGTGAGTTTGGTAAATGGCAGTTTTCCCATGTTGATAAATGTCCAGTCCCAGGTAGGTACCCATGTTATGTTTGTGAAACCAGATTATTGGAACAAATTATAACGTTTCCTATGAATAAATCCCTTTTTCTTACTGTGTTCAATGTATGCTACCAACACTACTTTGCACTAAATGGAGACACTGATTAGAAGCTGGTGAAACAGACAGGCCTAGAACAAAACATCTGTTGAACCTAAAGAAAAGATAGTATCCAAGCAGATCATCAAGAAGCAAATTTGCAGAAACAAAACTATTCTTGTGCTCATTTTGGCAGCACATATACTAAAATTGGAATGATACAAAGAAGGTTAGCATGGCACCTGCACAACAACACTATTAAAAAAATATTCTTAACCTTTTGATTGTAATAAGTAACAGGCAAAAGTGCATCATTTTTCAAACTCATGGCTAGAAGATATGGGTCACAGATAATACATTCTAAAGGCCAAACAATCATGCAATTACCATGAGTTGTCTATTTCTTAAATTTCCTTCCTAGAAAAACACAAACAACAGAATTCAATGAAAAAGGAGTTAGTGTGTCAGAAATAAAATAGTAAAGCAAACCTACTAGGAAACTCTAATTGGCATCATCTTTCAGGTTCAGCTTCTTTTTGTGGCCAGGACAGGGTCCTAAAGACATTCTTTATTATTCATTTAATTAAATGACAAATAAAACAAGTTCTCTTTTACACATGTTTTCTTTTTCAGCCTCTATGGTGTGAAATAAACATGAAGCTGTCAAACAGAATAAACTGAGAGAGTCTAAACTAATTTGCCACTGATGATAGTTATTATAAACAATCTGAATGCTGTTCCACCTCACTGGGATTTAAGTAATCTGTCAAAAAGCCCTATATTCTAAAATCTGCATATGTAATCAGGAAACATGGGGAAGAAATGAGAATATTTAGTTCAATCAACAGAAATATCCTCATTCCTGATATGAAAATAGAAGAATCACTTCAGGATTAATTTCTTTAGGCCCTTCTCTCTTTCTCATTCAAATGTCATCCCATGCAAACAATTATTGTTAGCCTTCCTCCATATTTAGGAATATTGCTCAATATTGTTAGAAAAGTTGGTCTTTTCAGAGCCAGCTAGAGGCAAAATTATTAAACAAGATGAGCTTGTCTTTCAATTGAAAAGTAAGAATACCCAGTGCTAACAAAGACCTGGTGAAATGCACAGTCTCAAAAATTCCTGGGGAGAATTTTTATTTCTCTTAAAAATAAAATTTTAATTATATTCAATTTATGAAAATACATTCTAGTGTAATCATCCTAAAGATGGAAAAAAAACTTTATACACAAAGATGTTCATTATGGTACTATTATTTATAATAAGAAAATACAGAAATAAAGCAACTATCCAGCAATACGGGAATGGTTAAATAAAATACGATGCACACACAGGGAAATAACATGAGCTGTTTTAAATGTCAAGAGTTTTAATAACATTTGAAAATGCATATGTTATCAAGTTAAGTGAAAAGTAGCAGGTTATGAAATTATATACATAACATGTTCTCAATTATGTTAAAACATGCAAAAATATGGCAAAAGGTGAATAATAGTCAAGATAATTTTAAAGAAGTTAGAGGAGGAGGGGAATTTTACTGTTCTAGATATCAAGGCTTACTGTTAAGTTGTAATTATTAAAACTGTGAGTATTAGGGCAGAAATAGACAAACAGATCAATGGAAGAGAACAGAAACTTTATTTATGTATTCATTTTGCTTGTTTTGCTGTTATTATTATTATTTTGAGACAGAGTCTCACTCTGTCACCCAGGCTACAGTACAGTGACATGATTTCAGCTCACTGCAGCCTCAACCCCCGAGGCTCAAGTGATCCTCAGCTCCCAAGCTGGGACTACAGGTACAAACCACCATACCAGCCTATTTTTATATTTTTTTATAGAGACAGAGTTTCACCATGTTGCCCAGGCTCGTTTCAAACTCCTGAGCTCAAGCAATCTTGCCCACCTCAGCCTCCCAAAGTGCCGGGATTACAGTGGTGAGACACCACGCTCAACAACAGACAATTTACATATGATATAATTTATGTATATACACACAAGCACACACACACATACATATATACACATTTATACATGTATACACACACATGCACACACTTACATATAAAGGTGGCATTATAATCAAAATAAATAATTCTAAAACACAGATTCCAAATGGAAATATGTACACAAATAATTTATATCCCTACTTTATATTGTATATAAAAACTAAAATCCACATGGATTAAAATGCTTAAATATTAAAAAAAACTCTGAAACTTTCACAGGAAAATATAGTCATATATCATTATGACCTAAGAGTAGGAAACAATTTATTAAATGAGATACAAAAAGGCAAACCATAAAGAAAAAAGATTAATAAATTCAATTACATAAAAAATAAAATCCCACATAACCCCTCCTTAAAAAAATAAAGTGAAAAGATAACCAACTGACTTGGAGAAGATATAGCAACATCTATTGTATCCTGTATTCAGGAATACGTAAAGAATTTCTACAAATTAATAATATGAGAAACTGAAATTACACAAACAGAAAAACAACAAAGGGTATTAATGGGAAATTTGTAGAAAAAAAAAACCAAATCATCAATAAACATATGAGAAGATGTTTATTCTCACTAATAATCAAGGAAATGTGAATTAAAATCAGAGTAGGACCCTATTTCTTACTTAAAAGAGTGACACAAGATTAAAAAGTCTAACACTATCAGCAGAGATGTTAAGATGGGCATTCTCAAACATAGCTAAGGTGTTCTGGGAGAGAGCTTGAGAAAGACAGCCCAATCTAGGCTCCACTTTGCTTTCCAGAAACCAGATTTGTAACCTACTAAGCTCTTGTTAATGGTGAGAATTTGACTGGTGAAGAGGTTAGCGTATCTTTGGGCATGTGAGCTTTTATTCCTCCTTTAAATCTTGCCACACCACCAACTGGCAACACAACTCCCAAGCAAAGCAGAGCTTCCTCTGCCTGCATCTGTGATGGAACTAGCTCTTCTCTCTCACCCCTTCTGACCAGAGTCCCACTGTCCCAGTCAACTGCGTGAACTGGAAAATAAGTCAGTCACCTGCCTTCTGCCTTGTAAAACCTAGACTAAAATTTTAATGGAATACTTCTCAAGGCAATAATCTTAATACTCATCTTTGGGTAACTAAGGGGACAGCCATCAGGAGCCCAATGGTTCAGCACTAGACCTTCTGTTTCCAGAAGACCCCAAAGGGGCACAATCTGTAAGGGAGAAGAAAAGAAAGGAATCCACACTATTTGACATAATAGTATAGCTGCCTGACTCTGTGGAGAGCATCACACCTTGCAAATTACAAGGCAGCTAGGGATGGGTTTTTTTTTTTTTTCTTCCTTCTATGAGTTTAGACTGCACTGTCTTTGAGAATTCACATGTACCCCAAAAGGAGCGTGTGTGTGTGTGTGTGTCTGCTCATGCACTCATGCATGCATGTAAGTTCAGAGAATAAACAGACGTGATTGCACACATACTTTTGTGAGAGCTTAAAAAGGACACAAGAGAGATTTCTATTCACCCTGAACCACAAGGTGAGACTGCCAGAGTCTCCATCTCCATCCGGACAGTTTTATTGTGCTTTAATCCACAATTGTATCTCCCAGAGTGGGATGGTCACCATTACTTTAGGCCCAGCCACTCAGACTTGGGAAAACTGACTCCAAGAGGAAAGAGAAGAGGAATGGTGACTTAAGAAAACACAAATGTTGGCCGGGCGTGGTGGCTCACATCTGTAATCCTAGCACTTTGGGAGGCTAAGGCGGGCAGATTGACTGAGCTCAGGAGTTCAAGACCAGCCTGGACAACATGGTGAATCCCTGTCTCTACTAAAATAAAAAAAAAAATTAGCTGGGTGTGGCAGCATGCGCCTGTTACTTGGGAGGCTGAAGTGGGAGAAATGCTTGCACCTGGGAGGCAGAGGTTGCAGTGAGCCAAGATTACACTACTGTACTCCAGCCTGGGCAACAGAAAGAGACTCTGTCTCAAAAACTAAAAAAGGAAAGAAAGAGAGAGAGAAAGAAAAAGAAAATACAAATGTTTCCTCTCACAGTTCTGGAGCCCAAAAGTCTGGAGTCAAGGCATCAGGAGAATGCTGCTGCCTCCAGAGGCTTTCAGGAAGTACCTGGGCCTGCCTCTTCCAGGCTTCGCTGCTGTTCGCACTCTGGCTTGAGGCTGCATCACTCCAGTCTCTGCCTCCATCTCCGCATTAGCTTCTCCTCTATATGCAAAATCTCCTGCCTGTCTTTTAAGGAAACACGTGACTAGATTCAGGGCCCACCTGGATAATCCAGCATCATCTCCCCATGTCAAGATCCTTAGCCTAATCATATATGCAAATACATGTTTTCTTTATAAGGTAACATTTATAGGCTCCAGGGATTAGAATCTGACATCTTTGGTTTAACTATTAATCAGCCTACAACAGGAACCCTACTGTAAAGCATTTTATTTCTTGATGTTTCCCTCATAGACCTTCTTAAAGGTCATACTTATCACACAGATTTAAGTTTTCAATTCACACCCTATAATTGTCCCTCAATTTTGCAGCAAAGTCAGTCAGATACACTCCTATCGCTTTGTGTGTGGTGTTGATATTGCAATGGAGAATAAAGGAAGACAGCAGCAATGGAAAGGATATCTCATCCAGATCAAACTCTCTGCATGTCCTATGCATGTCCCTGCATTCCTTCCTGTCTCTGTACCAGTGAGATGTGCCTAAGGGTTCCAGCAGTGACCGGCAGCCACAGGGCGAGTGAGGGTTCACGGCAGAGCTGAAAGCAACAGAGAAAACACGAGACGCTAAAAATCATTTTCCAGGTTGATATCCCCGTAGTGGCCGCAAATAGCAGCTTCCAATTTCCCACCCTAGGTTTGAGCAAATTGGCCCTGGAAGGGGAATACAGGTAAATTCTTATGTGGCATAAGTGTCCTAAATGGCTTTTAATAAAGACTTTTACTTTAAGGCTTAATCTGTTTAATAATAACATTGCTTCCATCCTCTTTTCCCTCTCCCAGTTCCCATTTCCCACGTCTCTGACTCTCTCTCCCTCTCTGTCTCTCCTTGTTTCTCTCTCTCTCTCTGTCTCACACACACACACACACACACACACACACACGTACACACACCCTCCGCAGCCCCCAGCCTCCTGCCAACAACAGTTAAATAAGGCTATCCAAAATTATTATCCACTCCTGCCTCTCTTCTCACCACCACCATAACAAGCATCACTCAGAACCAAAAGAAAAAAAAATAGCTTGAATCCACACAATACGTAACCATGGAAAATGACTGATTGAGAGATAGTGCATGATGCGTGCTGCCAATGGTGATACTGTAATAGTAAATTCATCATCCTGACACGTTCATAATGTGTGACACTGCTGTCCTATTATGTCCCCTGCTACAGGGCTGCAGCCCACATTGTGTAACTCAGGGAGACACATCCCACGGAGCAAAGCAGCCTCACCCCTTACCCTCACTAAATGCTCTATTTATCCACCACGTGCTGGTGCGACTGGAACACTGCCGGGTGAGGGAAAGGAAGTGCACAGGGACAAGGTCAAAGGGGCACTGGCACCTGATTAAAATGGAAACTAAAAAGCTTTTCTCATCTGGGCTTTTCTGAGGAGGTGCTCTGAGCAATGCCATCAATATCAGCTGCGCCAGAGCTGATGAATAGGCCCATGGCAAAGGACTCTGTGAAGCAAAGGAGATTTTCCTGAATGATGCAGTTACTTGTAGACAAGAATGCCTCTCACCCCCTCAACACAAATGGGTTAATAGCCCACAGTAAGCCAGGGAAGTCAAGTGTCAAGGGAAAGCCATACACCCCATTCCTGTTCCTCCATTACCCACCTCCAACACAGCAAAAAAGAAAAAATAACCAAACCACACACACACAGCAGTTATAAGGTGTCCAATCTTTTGGCACCCCTGGGCCACACTGGAAGAAGAAGACTTGTTTTGGGCCACACATAAAATACACTAACACTAATGATAGCTGATGAGCTAAAAAAAAAAAAAAAAAAATTCACAAAAAATATTCTGTTTTAAGAAAATTTATGAATTTGTGTTGGGCCGCATTCAAAGTTGTTCTGGGCCACATGCAGCCCACAGGCGATGGGTTGGACATGTTTGTTTTAAATGATAATCACAAAATACTTGTGTTTACTGAGCAAAACCCATTGTCTTCATTTGGGTTCTCTGTGACATTTGGTTCCCCTGCCACTCATTCTCTCAACAGACCCCATGGCAAGAATTCAAATGCAAGAAGTTTCTGGAGGAGGCACAAGAAGCACTACCTGCAGTAGGTGAATGGAAAGTGAGAGAGGGAAGGAAAGCCTGCGAATAAAGGCTGTGTTCTCAAGCAGCTTCTACTGGGAGTGAACGGAACTGAACCCTATGGGAAAATGGGAAACGGTACAAAACACCCATCTAAGGTGCCTACCCAGAGAGGCAAGGGGGCTGGGGTATTTGTCCTCAGATTCCCATCACTCATTGGTTAAGGACTGCTCCCTGGAGGGATTAATTTCTGAGCATTTCCGGTCTAGCACTTCCAGTTTGCTGTGGACAGGCCACTAATTCCAGCTTACTAGGTTCAATGAACATCGCTTCACAACAGTTCCCTTGGAATTACAGATTAAGTCAGTGAAGTAGATGGCTGCTAACTCCAAATCTTGAAAACAAGTCATAGAAGAGAAAAAGGAAAAAAACAAAAACAAAAACTCTGCCAACACACAAAACTGAAGTACTCTGCTAAGACTCATTTTCCAGCAAAGGCTTCATTATTGTTGATAGTATTGTAGCTCTAGGTAGCATGCTAGGCACTTCAGACACTGGAAAGACTTGTACCCATTGGCTTAATTTTGCACAAGAATAAATTTATGAGATTTTTCTCATGTTGCTCAAACAGCTCCATTTTCAGATAGCCAAGGTGAAGTTGACTGTTAGGGAAATTATGAAAGAGACAATGTTTGGTTTAGTGTTCTCTGTCTCCTCTCTCTGACTCTTTCCACTTTTTCCTAGAGATCTTTCCTCACCAATTAGGCACCCAGACACATTTCTGTCAAAAGCAGCTATCAGGGAGAGTTCTGGTATCAGTCATTTTTTCCATTCATTCAACAAATATTTAATAAGCAAATTATTTTAGGCCTGACAGTGTGCTGGATGTTGTGGACATGGAAGTGTAACTTGCAGTCCCCGTTTGCACAGCATGATATGTGCCAGGATTGAGACAGGGAGTGGTATGAGAGTATTTGGGAGTTGCTGCTAAGAAGCGTATCTTCTATTTAGGCTTTTGTTGCCATCGCTTTGGGTGTTTTAGTCATGAAGTCCTTGCTCATGCCTATGTCCTGAATGGTATTACCTAGGCATTCTTCTAGGGTTTTTATGGTCTTGTGTTTAAATCTTTAATCCATCTGGAGTGAATTTTTATAAAAGGCGTAAGGAAGGGATCCAGTTTTAGCTTTCTGTATATGGCTAGCCAGTTTTCCCAACATTATGTATTAAACAGGGAATCCTTTCCCATTGCTTGTTTTTGTTAGGTTTGTCAAAGATCAGATGGTTGCAGATGTGTGGCGTTATTTCTGAGGCCTCTGTTCTGTTCCGTTGGTCTATATCTCTGTTTTGGTACTAGTATGCTGTTTTGATTACTGTAGCCTTGTAGTATAGTTTGAAGTCAGGCAGTGTGATGCCTCCTGCTTTGTTTTTTTGTTTTGTTTTGTTTTTTGCTTAGGATTTTCTTGGCTATGCAGGCTTTTTTTTGGTTCCATGTGAAGTTTAAGGTGGCAGGGACATGGATAAGGCTGGAAACCATCATTCTCAGCAAACTGACACAATAACAGAAAACCAGTCACTGTACGTTCTCACTCATAAGCGGGTGTTGAACAATGAGAACACATAAACACAGGGAGGGAAACATCACACACCAGGGCCTGTCAGGGTGTGGGGGGCTAAGGGAGGGATAGCAGGGAATGGAGTGGGGGGCTAGGGGAGGGATATCATTGGATGGGGAAATAGGGGAGGGATAGCATTAGGAGAAATACCTAATGTAGATCATGGCGGGGGGTGGATGCAGCAAACCTCCATAGCATGTGAATACCTATGTAACAAACCTGCACGGTCTGCACATGCACCCCAGAATTTAAAGTATAAGAAAAAAAAAGAAGTGTATATTCAATTAGTGATTGAAAGTTTTTGTCTCTTGTTAAATGCATTCCACACATCAGTAAATAAGCAAAAAAAAGATGATGGAATGGAAGGAAGCCCACATCCCAAATCCTTAATCTCACATTGTAGCTACAGAGAAGTCAAGCATTTGGGCCATTTTCTATCCCACCTACATATAGAGCTGGCCTGTTGCCAAGGCCTGCAAAATAAATAGAAAATGAACAAAAAAACAGCAAAGTAAGCATCTGCTCCTGAAATTCGTGCTACTCATAAAGGATGTTTTTTAATTTGCTCGCACACTCCAAAAAAAAATGAGATTTCCTATTTATATTTGAATTAGACATTCCAATAATAATGCTCTCCTAGGTTATTATTCATTGTAGAGATTTCTCCTGTGTTTCTGCCTAACACCTGTTTGGTTTCCCTATCCCTGCATCACACATTGAAGAATCAGAGCCAAAGCTCTAAGAAACGTCTCTGTGTCTTGTATTTCTGCATCTGTAAAAGGAAGATAATATTTATTATCTCACAGAGAAGTCAAGAGAATTAAATGAGACCACGTAAAGGACCTAGGCCAACATCCGATATGAGGAAGTCAATCAGTAATGGGAGGAGTTGAGGAAAGCAGGTTTGGAGAGTTTATTTTTCCTAAAAAGCTCCAGGCTTCTCTGAAATATTACAATAAAATCTTAATGCTATGTTTCCTAGGTATAGTTATCAAGTGCTCACCGATTTCTTAGGAAGAAAATAAGCAGGCCCTTGAAAATACAGATGTGCTACAAGGGAGATGTTCATCTAACTGCCCAACTGCAAGGAAGGCTCAGGTAGGCTGGTTGTCAGTCAATAATCAGAGTCCAGGGACTGCCATATTGGGTTACACTTAAACACAACTGAGAGCAGGATCCCAGGCCTTTGCCTGATACACACACACACCCATCCAACAAACACATCTTAATTGAGTTTTTATGTTTTATTTTTTAAAATTATGTTTTTGTGATATAAACAAACATGACTGTACCCCTTTTTGTTGGTGTAAATTGCAATGTTTGAATTATCTTCTATACCAGAAGACCATTTTAGGTTTTGCAAGCCAAGAGACAATGTCCTCTGTTCTTAAGCAAGTATTCTAATAGAAAGGCCAACAGTCTTTTCATTTTATATTTAACATTATAAAAACCATTCTTAGCTGGAGGCCAAGATTTGGCCCAAGGGCCCCTAATTTGCCAACACTTGTACATATTTTTTTGTGTTTTGTATTATTGTACTAAAAAAGATGACGCTAAATATTTTAACCATTGTATTACTTTTCAAATTTCAATGCTAATGAGAATGCAGTTCCTTTCTAACAGACATTCTCACCAAACAGACCATGAGACATATTGTACTAGCACTCACCCATAATTTCTAATATGGCCCTAGCCAAACATATCTCATTTCTACCTGAAATGGCCCATCTACTATTGCCTAATTCCTCCATTCCAAACTTCGCTTTTTAGTACTAAATAATTTTTTTAAAGAAACCATCTAAAGGGGACAGTACCTTAAGTCACTAAAATTTTAACAATAATTTTTATTTTCTCACATGGGAATCTTTTTTTTTTTTTTTTTTTTTTGACACAGGGTCTTATTCTGTTGCCCAGGATGGAGTGCAGTGGTGCAATCTCGGCTCACTGCAACCTCCTCCTCCTGGGTTCAAGTGATTCTCCTGCCACAGCCTCCTAAGTATCTGGGACTACAGCCGTGTGCCACCAACCCCAGCTAATTTTTGTTTTTTTAGTAGAGACAGGGTTTCACCATGTCAGCCAGACTGGTCTCAAATTCCTGACCTTAAGTGATCCACCTGAGTCAGGTTCCCAAAGTGCTGGGATTACAGGCATAAGCCACCGCGCCTGGCCTTATATGGGAATCTTGAACAATATATGCAAAATAAAAGAACATCAAAAGAAGAGAGGGGAAACAAGGGTTGTTCTCAACAGAAATGTGGAATTTTTCCTAATTCCAGATCAATTTTTTAAAAAAAGGTTAGTGATGGGGCAGTGTTATTCTGATACATCTGCGTTTCCTACCTGCTCTCCCTGAGGGAAACAGAATAAGCATGTTAAGCATGCAGTCTCTGGAGACTGTATCTAGTTCTCACCAGCAGGAGAGGTTCAAAGACCTCTGGGCAAGTCTTTGAACCTCAATGAGACTCTGTTCAACTATCAAAAAATGGCAGTAATTATAGGATTTATTTCAGAGCGTTATAGTAATGTTTAAATAAGGTGCATATATGAAGAACACTTGGAATAGGATTGGCACATAGGAGAGTCTCAATGAGTGATAGCAATAATTGTTTTAACAGTTGTTCTCAAATCTTAGTGCAAAAGAATAAATACAGAATTTGTTTTAAAATTTCTATTTCCATCCCTAATGGAAATTTCTACTTCTACCCTTTCAGAAGGTCTGAAGTGGGGCCCACGAATATGTATTTTAATAGGAATGTCAGATGATTTTGTTGTCAATGATATAGGACCACACGCTTTAAAAATAATGCCCTACAAAACAAATCAATAATGCTTAAAGTTGAAATAGGGATCATAACGAGAGGATGTGGGAGACCGTAGTGATTAGGAGAAAGTTCAAGGACTCAAGGAGACCGTAAGGTGCAGGTACAGTAATGGTCTATACCTTGGCCCAGGTGTTGGCCACATGGATATACTCAACTTGTGATAATTTATCAAGTTACACACACAATTTTCTATATATAAGTTTTTTCTTTAATAAAAAAATACAAATATAAAACCAACCAAAACAAGTAATAACAGAATCAAACCAGTGCTCTCTGTCAGTGGTTCTTATCTCTGACTGAACATTAAACTCACTTGGGGAATATATAACAAACATCCTTGCTCCGATGTTAATAAACATCAAGTCCCCAGCTGTCAGAAATTCTGATTTGATCGATCTGGTTTGGGGTCCAGCCATCAGTATATTTTAAAAACTCCTCATGTGATTGTATCCTTTGCAGCCAGAGTTGAGAACAAATAAGCTATACCAGTGTTCTCAAACCTTAGTATACATCAGATTTACCTAAAAAGCCTATTAAAATACCATTGCTTAGCCCCCATTTCCAGAGTTTCTGAATAAATGGGATAGAGCCTGAGAGTTTGCATTTCTAACATCTCAGGTAATGCTGATGCTATTGATCCACAGAACACAGACCACACTTTAAAAACCATTGGCTTTTGCTTACCTTCCTAATAAGGTTAAACTTGTAGCACCTAGCCCTCTTTTCCTCATTCCTCTAATATTCCTTATCAATAAAGAGTTAATATTCCTCAAATATTTAAAATCTATATCCCAGGAATAACTGAACTGTGTCTACAGTTATCACATGCAGGTAGTTCTGACATCATAACTTTCAGTTAAACTAGCAAACATTCTTTCATTTGAATATTCATATATTTCATAAACAGACATTAGATGTGCCCCTAAAATATACCAGACACTGAGCTGTGTGCAGACCTTGCTTTCTGGTCCTCACGCTAGAGCAGAACTCCTGAGTCTCATACATACAGGAACTGTGTTGACTGGTGATTGCTGACTAATCATGCCTTCTAGGTTATTCTTGGGATGGCTATCTCTTTCTATAGGTGGACACAGCAAGAGGCACTGGAAGAATCTGGAGGTCCTAGGGCAATAAGTATGGTGATCTCAAAAGGATACATACACTTCCATACAAATGTAAGAGGCTTTTAAAATATTTTTAGGTGCTCACAACATATTTGCCCTGAAGGCTCCAGTAGGAACTTTACCTCTCACCAGAGGCAGAGATTCCACTGTGAGAAATCTAGCAGCAATCTTAAAGACCACTCTACATGTATAGCCCCAGATAAAACAACGCAGAGCAAGTCTCAATAGTAACCCAAGCATAACCCTTATATCATCACTCAAACTGATTTACTCCTAAGGACTTTGCTCTGTACATTTTCATTCCCCCATGCCTTTTTTTTGTTTACATTACTTAAATTCTATTGGGAAGAAAGGCCTTGATATTAGATTGCAGAGCCCACGTAAAACATCTAGGCTATTGCATTTGTCAACTCTCAAGGCAGGTAGAGTAACTGAAGTCCATTTATAAAGCTTTCCATAACTCACTAGCAGAAATATAAACTGACAAGTTCAACAAAAAAGGGAAATTCTTATGAAATTATATTCACTATGAATTTCCCCATGTTTCTAAGGACATTTCTATAAAACAGAAAGCTTTGGCATAGTGTCAGTTCGTACTATAGCAATAAAACAAATCACCAATTTTCCTCAATTATTACAGTCTTACTCTTAGTCTTAGTTTTAGAAAAAAACTGCTCTACCTTATACCTTGCATCTCACTATCTCTTTCAACAGAACTAATGCTATGTGAAATCCTATGTGATCCATACCCAATTTTATGAAATAACTGGTATTTTAGTCAGAATTAAACCAAGCAATATGTAAAGAGTAAAACACCATGTTCAAATTGGGTTTGTCTTAGAAACAAAAGATTTAACATTAGAAAAGCAATCAATGTGGCCAGGCAAGGTGGTTCATGCCTGTAATCCCAGCACTTTGGGAGGCAGAGGCAGGCAGATCACCTAAGGTCGGGAGTTCGAGACCAGACTGACTAACATGATGAAACCCCGTCTGTACTAAAATTACAAAAAATTACCCAGGCATGGTGATGGGCACCTGTAATCCCAACTACTCAAGAGGCTGAGGCAAGAGAATCGCTTGAAACTGGGAGGTGGAGATTGCAGTGAGCTGCAATCATACCACTGCACCCCAACCTGGGTGAAAGGGTGAAACACCATCTCAAAATAATAAATAATAAAAAGAAAAAGAAAAGAAAAGCGATCAATGCAAATTCACTATACTAACCAAAAAGGAGAAATACAGTATGATCCTCTCAATAAATACAGAAAAGGTATTTAATTAAAATCTGAATCCATTCATGTTAATTACTCTTAACAAACTAGAAATAGAATGGAACTTCTTCAACTGATGGATGAAAAATCATACTTAATGGTGAAAATTGAATACTTTCCCCCTAAAATCAGAAATAATGATGCCTTCTCTCACTACTCTTACTCAACATTTTGCTAGCAGTCCTATCCCAGTGCAATAATGTAAGAAAACGAAATAAAAGGCATACAAATTGGAAAAGGTGAAGTAAATTTTCCTATATTAGTAGACATGACATGCTAACGAACATAGGATATCCTAAGGAGTCTAGAAAAAAGCCACTAGAAGTAAGTGATTTAGGAAGGTAGCAGGATACAAAAACAATACCTAAAATCAATTCTATTTCTATATTCTAGAAGCAATTAGAAATTGAAATCTTAAAATACTACCATTTATAATATTATCACAAAATATTAAATAATTAGGGACAAATTTTTTTAATGAATGCAAGGCCTTACACTAAAAATAATAAAATATTGCTGAGACAAAATAGAGGCCTAAAAAAATGGAGATATAACCTATATTCATGTCAGAAGACTCAATATTGGTTAGAGGTTAATTTTTACCAAAATGGTCTATAGATTTTTCATAATATCAATCAAAATCCCAGCAGGCTTTACTGTAGAAACTGACAAATTGATTATAGAATTTATAAGGAAAGTAAAAGACCTAAAAAAGCCAAAACTACTTTGAAAAATAAAAACAAAGTACTCATACTACCTGATTTTAAGACTTAATTATGCAACAGTAGTAAAAACAAAGTGACATTGGCATAAGAATAGACACATAGATTAATGAAACAGAATAAAGACTCCAGAAAAACACCCACCCATATATGGTCAATCTGTGTTTGATAACAAATGGTGCTGGAACTACTGGATATCCAAATGGGGAAAAGTGAACCTGGACCCTTACTTCACTATTCACAAAAATTAATTTGAAATGGGTTATAAACCTAAACATAAAAACAACACTATAAAACTTCTAGAAAAAAATACATATATCTGGCCAGGGCTTGTAGGTACAATACATAAAGAACTCTTTTAACTCTATAAAAAGAAAACCAATAACCCAATTAAAATGGGAAAAATATTTGAACTCAAATTTCACAAAAGGAGTACATAGAATGCCAAAAAACATATGTAAAGATGCTCCCCATCTATAGTCATAAAGAAAATACAGTTACAACCACAATAAGTTACCCACTCAAATGGCTAAAAATGTAAAAGACAGAATATCAAGTGTTAGCAAGGATATAGAGCAATTAGAGCTCTTAGACATAGCTGGTAGAAACGTAAAACAATATAGCCACTTGGATAAGCTATTTGACAGTGGAAGCAGATGTAAGAGGGTCCAGCAGGAGAAAATATGACTGCCAAAGTGTTTGAGTCCATTGGCAAGTTTGGCCTGGCCTTAGCTGTTGCAGGAGGTGTGGTGAACTCTGCCTTATAGAACATGAATGATAGGAACAAAGTTGTCATTTTTGACCAATTCCATGGAGTACAGGACATTGTGGTAGGGTGAGAAACTCACTTTCTCATCCCATGGGTACAGAAACCAATTATCTTTGACTGCCGTTCTCGGCCACATAATGTGCCAGTCATTACTGGTAGCAAAGATTTACAGAATGTCACCATCACACTGAGCATCCTCTTTTGCCTATTGTTAGCCAACTTCCTCACATCTTCACCAGCATCCGAGAGGACTATGATGAGCCTGTGCTACCGTCCATCACGACTGAGATCTCAAGTCAGCGGCGGCTCACTTTGATGGTGGAGAACTAATCACCCAGAGAGAGCTGGGCTCCAAGCAGGTGAACGATGACCTTATGGAGCGAGCAGCCACATTTTGACTCATCCTGGATGACATGTTCTTGATGCATCTGACCTTAAGGAAGCAGTTCCCAGAAGTAGGGAAGCCAAACAGGTGGCTCAGCAGGAAGCAGAGAGCACCAGATTTGTGGTGGAAAAGGCTGAGCGGCAGAAAAAGGCAGCCATCATCTCTGCTGAGGGCGACTCCAAGGCAGCTGAGCTGATTGCCAACTCAATGGCCACTGCAGGGGATGGCCTGATTGAGCTGCACAAGCTGGAAGCTGCAGAGGGCATCACATACCAGCTGTCACGCTCTCAGATCATCACCTACCTGCCAGTGGTGCAGTCCATGCTCCTCCAGCTGCCCCAGTGAGGGCCCACACTGCCTGCACCTCTGTGGGCTGACTGGGCCACAGCCTGGATGATTCTTAACACGGCCTTCCTCCTGCCCCCACCCCAGAAATCACTGTGAAATTTCATGATTGGCTTAAAGTGAAGGAAATAAAGGTAAAATCACTTAAAAAAATAAATAAATAAATAAAATATTGAGTTGTTTCAAATTCAAAGGAAAAATGTTTGAGGGGATGGATACTCCATTCTCTTTGATATGTTTATTTCACACTGCAGGCCTGTATCAAAACATCTCACATACCCTATAAATATATACACCTACTATGCACCCACAAACATTCTAAAGAATAATTTTTAAATTTTTGTAAAAACACTGAAAACAAAACTACAAACTTATTTTTAAAAGTACACATAGGTTTATAGCAAAGTTAATAATAATAATAATAGCCAAACATTGAAAACAACCCAAATTCAGTTACCAAAAAAAATAAAATAAAATAAAAACTACTGTTCCATGCCACAACATAGAGGAATCTCTAAAACATTACATTGGAGGGTAGGCAGCGGGGAACCTAACACAAAAGAGTGCCTACTTCATAATCCCATTTCATATGAAACTGCAGGAAAGAGAAATATGATCCATAATGATAGAAAGCAGATCCGTGGCTGCCTAGGACTGGGACTGGGAGATGGGGATTATGGGAAGGAGAACAGCGGCACAATTTGGGTGGACAGAAATGTCTATATTTTAATTGTGTATACATTTCTCAAAACTTATGGAAGAGAGACAGGCAGAGCAAGATGGCTGAATAGAACTCTCCAGCAATTGTCTCCCAACAGAAACACCAAATTGAACAACTATCCATCCAAGAAATCACCATCATAAGAACCAAAAATCAAGTGAGCAATCACCACACCTGGTTTTAACATTCTATCAAGGAAAGGGGCCTGAATCAAGAAACAGAGACCAAAAAAAAAAAAAAAAGGAAAGGGGCACTGAAAATGGTAAGAAAGACAGTCTTGTATGGCATCTCACCACCAACAGTAGCCTTCAGAGAGAGAATTTGTGTACTTAGAGAAGTAAGGGAGCGTTTAAACTAGCCTGAGCCAGAGGGGAATCTTCTGCCCCAGGGAAGGAACCTGAGTGCCAGTCAGCTCCACCACCAGCTGACTACAGAATCCTGAAGTCCTGAATAAATTTGACATGCAGTCAGGCCACAAGGAGTGCAGTCCATGGGCAAGTCTGGGAGCTGCACTGGGCTGGAAGCCAGTGGAATTGGAGTGCACACAATCCATCAAGACACCAGTTGTGGTGACCAAAGGAGTGCTTGTGTCACTATTCCCCCAACTCCAGGCAGTTCAGCTGGGGAAAAGACTCCTTCCACTTAAGGAGAGGGCAGAGTAAAGAGGACTTTATCTTGCAACCTGGGTACCAGCTTAGCAGCAGCAGAAGAGGAAGAGGAAGAAGAAGAAGAAGAGCAAGAATAAGAAGAAAGGAGGAAGAGGAGGAGAAGAACCACCACCACCATCACCACAACAACCACCACCGCCACTACCACCAAGCAGATTTCTCAATTGGTCCAATTGCAGGCCCTAACACCTGGATATCATTTCTAGATTCACCCTGGGCCAGAAGGGAACCTGCTGCCCAAAGAGAAGGACCCAGTCCTGGAAGGATTCACCCCCTGCTAACTAAAGATTTCTGGAGGTTTGAATAAATATCAGTGGTAGCTGGGCAGTAGTCACCACTGGCCTTGAGCAAGACCCAGTACTGTGCTGGCTTCAGATATTACCCAGGATAGTCCTGGCTGTACTGGCCATAAGAGTGTGTGTGTCACCCTGCCCCCAACTCCAGGCAGCCCAGCACAGAGAGAGAAGGAGAGAGACTCCTCTTTGAGGGAAAGTGAAGAAAGAAAATGAGAAACTGCCTCATCAGGGAATTCTCCCCATCTTACCCAAGCCCACCAAGGCAGTAGAAGTCTGCAAGAATAATAACATTACTGGACATGGGGTGCCCTCTAGTGAAAATATGACTGCAGTGACCAAAGACTTAGATCACAATTTCTTTGAATACCTGAAAAGCCTTCTCAAGAAGGATGGGTACAAACAAGCCCAGACTGAGAGATTAAAATAAATACCTAATTCTTCAATGCCTAGACATGGATGAAAATCCACAAGCATCAACATCAAGCAAGAAAGTATGACCCGACCAAATGAACTAAGTCACCACTGACCAATCCCCCAGTGACAGAGATATGTGACTTTACAGGGAGAAAATTCAAAATAGCTGTTTTGAGGAAGTTTGAAAAATCTCATGAAAACACAGAGAATAATTAGGAAAATCCTATCAGAGAAATTTAACAACAATATTTAAATAACTAAAAAATCAAGCAGAAATCCTGGCTGAAAGATTCAGATGACAAACTGGAAAATACTTCAGAGTCTCTCAACAGCAGAATTGATAAAGCAAAAGAAAGAATTAGTGAGTTGGAAGACAGACTACTTGAAAATATGCATTCAGAGGAGAAAAAATAAAAAACAAAAAGGAATAAAATATGCTTACAAGATTTAGAAAACAGCCACAAAAGGACAAATCTATGAGTTATTAACCTTAAAGAAGAGGTATAAAGAGAGATTGAAGTAGAAAGTTTATTGAAAGAAATAATAACAGAGAACTTTCCTAACCTAGAGAGATATCAATATTCAGGTACAAGAAGGTCATAGGACATTAAGCGGATTTAACTCAAATAAGACTACTTCAAGGCATTTAATAAACAAAACTCCCAAAGGTCAAGGATAAAGAAAGAATATTAAAAACAACAAAAGAAATAATATATAAAGGAGCTCCATCTCGAATTAATTGCTTTGAACAAAAAATTATTTTTAAAAAATAATTAAATGAAAAAATAAAGGTGCTCCAATAAATCTGGCAGCAGACTTCTCAACAGAAATCTTATAGGCCAAGAAAGAATGGCATGACATATTCAAATTGCTGAAAGAAAAAAGAAAACAGTACACAAAAAAATACAGACTACTGTAACATTATAATAGTGATATTAAAACACTCATATCTTGAATAAGACAACCAAAAGACAAACCAATCAAAAATAATAACTATAACAACTTTTTAACAGATAGATAGTATTGAAAGATAGAAACAGAAATAGTGAAAAGTTAAAAAGTTGGGGAAGGATGGTATTAAAGTGTAGAATTTTTATTAGTTTTCTTTTGGCTTGTTTATTAGTGGAGTGCTTTTTGGTCACAGTGTTAAGCTGTCATCAGTTTAAAATAATGGGTTATAAGATGTTATTTGCAAGCAAGCCTCATGGTAACCTAAAATCAAAAACCTACAACAGATAAATTAAAAATAAGAAATTAAAACATACTACCAGAGAAAATCACTTTTACATAAAGGAAGACAGGAAGAAAGGAGGGCCACAGAACAGCCAGAAAACAAATAACAAAATGGCAGTGGTAAGTCCTTAACTATCAATAATGACCATGAATATAAATGAACTAAACTGTACAATCAAAAGACATACAGTGGCTGAATGGATCGAAAAATAAGACCTCAACTATATGCTACTTACAAGAGACTCGCTTCACCTATAAAGACACATGGGCTGAAAATAAAGGCATGGAAAAAATATATTCCATGCAAATGGAAACCAAAAACGAGCAGGAGTAACTATACTTGTATTAAATAAGATAGATTTTAAGACAAAGAAGGTCATTATATAATGATAGAGGGGTCAATTCAGCAAGAGCATATATCATTTGTAAATACATATGCACCCAACACTGGAGCACCAGATATATAAAGAAAATATTATTAGAGTTAAAGAAAGACAGACCCCAATACAATAACAGTTGGAGATCTCAACACCCCACTTTCAGCAATGGGCAGATATCCCGACAGAAAATAAAAAAGGAAACATCAAACTTAATCTGCACTATGGACTAAATGGACCTAATAGATATTTACAGAACATTTCATCCAATAGCTACAGAATGCACTTTCTTCTCAGCATATTCATCTTCTCAAGGATATGCTGTACATTAGGCAACAAAACAAGTCATTAAAAATTCAAATAAATTGAAATCTTTCACCTGATCTTTCCCTGGTATTAAAAAAAAAAAAGAAAAGAAAATTGAAATAACATTAAGTATATTCTCTGCCCACTATAGCATAAAACTAGAAATCAATAACAAGAGAAACTTTGGAAACTATACAAACACATGACAATTAAACAGTATGTTCCTGAAAGACCAGTGGATCAATGAATAAATTAAGAAGAAAATTGAAAAATTTCTTGAAACAAATGAAAATGGGAACACAACATACCAAAATCTATCAGGTATAGCAAAGGCAGTACTAAGAGGAAAGTTTATAGCAAATAAGTCCCCACATCAAAAAAGGAGAAAAATTTTAAATAAATAACCTAATGATACATCTTAAAGAACTAGAAAAGAAAGAGCAAACCAAACCTAAAATTTATAGAAGAAAAGAAATAATAAAGATCGGAGAAGAAATAAGTGAAATTGATAGCAAAAAAAAAAAAATACAAAAGAGCTATAAAATGAAAAGTTGGTGTTTTGAAAAGATAAATGAAATTGAAAAACCATTGGCCTAACTAACTTAAATAAGAAAGAAGACCCAAATAAACAAAATCAGAAATAAAAAAGAAGACATTACAACTGATAGCACAGAAATTCAAAGAATCATTAGAGGCTACTATGAGCAACAATATGCCAATAAATTGGAAAAACCTAAAAGAAATGGATAAATTTCTAGACACATACAACCTACTGATTGAACCATGAAGAAATCCAAAATCTGAATAGGCCTTTGATAAGTAATGAGATTGAAGCAATAAAAAGTCTCCTAGCAAAGAAAAGCTCAGGACTCAATGGCTTAACTACTGAATTTTACTAAACATTTAAAGAAGAACTAACATCAACCCTACTCAAACTATACCAGAAAAAAAAAAATTAAGAGAAGGGAATGTTTCCAAACCCATTCTACAAGGCCAGTATTACTGTGATACCAAAATCAGACAAAGACATATACACACAAAAGAAAACATCAAGCCACCATCTCTGATGAACTTAGATGAAAATTTCTCGACAAAATACTAGCTAGCCAAATGTAACAACATATTTAAAGGATCATTATCATGGCCAACTGGGATTCATCCAAGGAATGCAAGGATGGTAAAACATATGCGAATCAATTAAAATGATATCTCATATAAACAGAAACTAATAATTTCAATTGATACTGAGAAAACATTCAATAAAATTCAACATTGCTTCATGATAAACACTCTTAAAAAATAGGCAGTGACAGAATATATCTTAACATAATAAAAGCCATATATGACAGATCCACAGTGAGTGTCACACTAAACAGGGAAAAACTGAAAGCCTTTTTTCTGAGATCTGGAACAAGATAAGGATGCCCACTCTCACTATTGTTATTCAACATAGTACCAGAAGTCTTAGAGCGATCAGACAAGAGAAAGAAATAAAGGGCATCCAGATTGGAAAGGAAGAAGTCACATTTTTCTTACTTGTAGATGATCTGATCTTATATTTGGAAAAACTTAAAGACTCCACAAAAAAACTATTAGAATTGATCAACAAATTCAATAAATTTGCAGGATACAAAATCAACACACAAAAATCTTTACAGCATTTCTTTATGCCAACAGTGAACAATCTGAAAAAAGAAATCACAAAAGTAATCTTATTCATACTAGCTACAAATGAAATAAAATATCTAGGAATTAACCAAAGAAGTCAAACATTCCTACAATGAAAAGTATAAAACATTGATGCAATAAATTGAAGAGGATACCGACAAATGGAAAGATATTTCATGTTCATGGGTCAGAAGAATCAGTAGTGTTAGAGTGTACATATTACCCAAAGCAATCTATAGATTCAGTGCAATCCCTATCATAATACAGATGACTTTCTTCACAGAAATAGAAAAGATAATCCTAAAATTTATAATAACCACTAAAAACCCAGAATGGCCAAAGCTATCCTGAGCCAAAAAAAAAAAAAAAAAAAAAGCCTAAAACTGGAGGAGCAGCATTATTTGTCATCAAATTATACTACAAAGCTATATTAGTTAAAACAGTATGGTACTGGCATAAAAACAGACAAATAGACCAATGGAATGGAAAACACAGAAACGAATCCACACATCTACTGTGAGCTCTTTTGACAAAGATGCCAAGAACATACATTGGAAAAATGACAGTCTCTTCAATAAAAGGTACTGGGAAAACTGGATATCATATGCAAGAGAATGAAACTCTTGCCATATGTAAAAATCAAATCAAATGGATTAAAGACTTAAATCTAAGACTTTAAACTATGAAGCTACTAAAAGGAAACACTGAGGAGACTCTATAGGACATTGATCTGAGCAAAGATTTCTTCAGTAATACCTCAAAAGCACAGGCAGCCAAAGCAAAAAGGGACAAATGAGGTTACATCAAGTAAAAAAACCTTCTGCATAGCAAAGGAAACAATCAACAAAGTGCAGAGACAACTCACAGAATGGGAAAAAATATTTTCAAACTACCCATTTGACAGGGGATTAATAACAAGAATACATAAAGAATTCAAACAACTCAATAAATAATCTGATTTAAAAACATGCAAAATATCTAAACAGGGATTTCTCAAAAGAAGTCATACAAATGGCAAACAGGTATATGATAAAAGACTCAACACCATTAATCATTAGGGAAATGCAAATCAGAACCACAAAAAGGTATCATCTCACCCAATTTAGAATGGTCATCAAAAACTAATAACAAATCCGAGAGAGGATGTGGAGAAAGAAGAACCCTCATGCACTGTTGGCGGAATGTAAATTAGTATAGCCACCATGAAGCACAGTATGGAGGTTCCTCAAAACACTAAAAATAGAGCTACCATATGATTTAGCAATCCCACTGCTGGATTTATATCTAAAAGAAAGGAAAGAAGTATATCAAAGAGACACCTACACTCCCATGTTTATTGCAGCTCTAGTCACAATAGCCAAGATTTGCAGTCAACCTAAGTGTTCATCAATCAATGAACAGATAAAGAAAATATTGTACATAAGACACAAAAGAATACTATTCAGCCATAAAAATAATGAAATCCTGTTATTTCATGTCAGTTTCATGGATGGAAATGAAGGACATTATGTTAAGTGAAATAATCCTGGCACAGAAAGACAAATTTCACTGTTTTCTCTCATTTGTGGAAACTAAAAATTAAAACAATTGAACTCATGAAGATATAGGGTAGAATGATCATTATCAGAGACTGTACAGGGTAGCGTGGGGGGGGTGGGGAAATGAAGTGGGTGATTAATGTGTGCAAAAATATACATAGATAAAATGAATAAGATCTATTATTTGATAGTATAATGGGGTGACTACAGTCATTAATAATTTACTGTGGATTTAAAAATAACTAAGAGTAGAATTGGAATGTTCCTAACACAAAAAATGATAAACACTTGAGGTAATGGATATTCCATCCATCTTGATATGTTTATTACATATTGTATGCCTGTATCAGAACATCACATATAACCCATTAATATATACACTATTGGCCGGGCGCGGTGGCTCATGCCTGTAATCCCAGCACTTTGGGAGGCCGAGGCGGGTGGATCACGAGGTCAAGAGATCGAGACCATCCTGGTCAACATGGTGAAACCCCATCTCTACTAAAACTACAAAAAATTAGCTGGGCATGGTGGCACGTGCCTGTGATCCCAGCTACTCAGGAGGCTGAGGCAGGAGAATTGCCTGAACCCAGGAGGCGGAGGTTGCGGTGAGCCGAGATCGCGCCATTGCACTCCAGCCTGGGTAAAAAGAGCGAAACTCCTTCTCAAAAAAAAAAAAAAAATATATATATATATATATATATACACTATTATGTTCCCATAATAATTAAAAATTAAAAATAATATACATATACACTCATGGAAGCATTTTATTGTATGTAAATTATACCTCAATAAAGTTAATTTTTTACTTAAAAAGTTAACATCTTTTACATTTCTGACTATATTTTGACACTGTTGGTATAATAAAAAAGAAGCAATGAATATGAAGCATTGAATAAAAAGAACTACCATCTGTGCTCAGCATTTGAAAAAGATTCTTTCACTTAATTTTTCCATAAAGCCAATGGCTTGACTTTATTTCTAGTCTCACTTAAGAGATGAGAAAAGTTGATATTATAATAAGCAGTGTGGTTGGCTTGGAAAGTCAGAGTCATCGATCTCCAAAGTAGTCCATGCTCTCAGCACTACATTATGATTTTTCCCAAAAGAGGAAGATACTGTACCCCCACTACAATGAAATGCTCTTAACAAGATGCCAACAAAGACGAAAATAAGTGGGTTTGTCACCTGGGCAGAGCAAGAACATAATAATCACCAAGAAGCTTTTCAGAGACCACTAATAACAACAGACCATCAAGTCTGAACTGATTCAGCAGCAAATGTAATTATTGCACCAGGAAAATTCCAGTTGAAAATACTGCTTAATCTCAAAGGTACAAAGGTCCTTGTTATTATTTTCATTTAAAAGAAAATTAACTTGCAAAGAAGGGCAGACATTTTCAAAGAATAAAAAATATATACCAACTTTCCTCTCCCACTTATCTTGTTTACCAGAATGGTTACGTTCCCAGCTCATCATATTTTACAAAGGTAAACTCCTTTAACAAAGGTAAACTCCTTTAAAATTTGAGGAACAGATAGTATCACATGAAGTAAGTGGATCCAGCACCAGAAAGAACATAAGTAAAAAATGGAAAACAACCTCATAAATTCTAGAAAAGTAAATATAGCCTGAATACTAAAACTTCACAAAGACAGCACAAATTGGAAAGGCTAAGGGACAGGGGAGAAAAGGGAAGAGAAAGGAAAGAAAAGAACAGAAGGAAACTTAGAAAATGTTCATTTAAGGGTATAAGAGTGAAATTACAAATAAAATGTCAGCAAATATAATTCAACAAAATATCACCTATGATAATCAAATAAAATTAAGCATAGAAAACAAAAATGACCCAGTAGTGAGAAACTTTTTAATACAATGTGCTGTAACATAAAAAGCCAAACAAAAAAATCTGTAATTTACCATTTAATCATTTGCCCCAATTTGTCATTCGTATTTTTATCTTAATATATGAATACTTAGAAGTCACTGAAATACTTTCTTTGAATAAGGAAGAATATCAATTTATACTAAAGATGAAACATACATTCATAACATTAAAACACCAATAAATAAAAGCCTGATGCCAAAAAGGCATTTAATAAAATTAACCTCCATTCCTGATTTCATTATTAGCTTTAAAATAGGACAAAAAGGGCCAGGCGCGGTGGCTCACACCTGTAATTCCAGCACTTTGGGAGGCTGAGGAGGGCAGATCATGAGGTCAGGAGATCAAGACCATCCTGGCCAACATGGTGAAACCCCTGTCTCTACCAAAAATACGAAAATTAGCTGGGCGTTGTGGCCCATGCATGTAATCCCAGCTACTCAGAAGGCAGAGGCAGGAGAATCACTTGAACCAGGGAGTCCGAGGTTGCAGTAAGCCAAGATTGCACCATTGCACTCCAGCCTGGCGATGACAGAGCAAGACTCCGTACCAGAAAAAAGAAAAAAAAGGACAAAAAAGAGAAAAGACTTCGAAGTTAAACAGACCCAGATCAAATTAAAATGCCGCCACTAACCTCATGTATACATAGCACAGTGTCTGGCACATAATAAACACCCAATAAACAGAAACTAATTTATATATCAAACAAACAATCAGCTTCATGCTTAACAAATTATATAGGCATAGTATTAAAATTGGGCACAAAATAAGGAAGCTTTCTATTACCAATATTTAGTATTATATATATGAAACAAAAGTCATGAATGCAGTAAAGGAAAAGACAAAATTATCATTATTTGCAGATTAGTGGCTACCTTGAATATTCAAATAGAGAATTCCAGTAACTAGTAAAACTAAAAAAAGAGTTTAAAAAAATGGCATGATACAACATAAATATTTTTAATCAATAACATTCCAATATAGTAGTCTCATTAGATAATATAATTTTAAAAGATTTTATTTACGATAGAACAAAAATTTTAAAGGGAAAATTTCCATGAGAGATACATTCATCATGAAAAAAACAAAAATATTTATAGAATAATATGTGAATAACAAGAATAGGAAAATTATTATAAATATACAAAGGCTTCCAAAATGTATATTTGTATTTCAAATCCCAACAGGATTAAAAAGACCTTAAATGTTCTGAAATTCATCTGAAAGAATAAGCAGGTAAGACTATTTACTTAGAAATAAAAATTTGTAAGTTACTGAGCCGGATACATGTAACCTCTCAAAAAATTTGCTGAACCAACGACAAAATTAAGGTAGTTAAAATAATATATATACAAAGAATAAGAGGCCCATACGTCTAAATTCAAATAAATAACCAGAATTACATCCTGTGGCCCTAAAACTTAGACCCTAAAAATTAATAGTATGATATTGTAGCCATTGTAAATCAGGAGAGGAAAAGTTACTTAATAAATGATGCTGAGAAAATGAGACAAGAATGTGAAAACCAGCTGGGCACAGTGGCTCATACACATAATTCCAATACTTTGGGAGGCCAAGTTGGGAGGATCACTTGAACCCAGGAGTTTGAGACCACCCTAGGCACCACAGTGAGAACCTGTCTCTATAAACAATAGAAAAAATTAGACGGGCATGGTGGTGTGTGCCTGTAGTTCCAGCTACTTGATGGGCTGGGGTGGGGATCTATTGAGCCCAGGAGGTCAAGGCTGCAGTGATCCATGATTGTGCCACTGCACTCCAGCCTGGGTGACAGGGTGAGAACCTGTCTCAAAAAAAACAAGAAAAGAAAAAGAAAGAGAAAAATAAAATAAAATAAAATAAAAATATGAAAAACAAACTAATAGAGAACTTTTTTTGCCATAAGTATAATCATCTCCAGATAGATCAAAAAGTTGAGTAGTTATAGCTTGTAGCATAGGAAAACTCTCAGTGGGTGGAAGGGGAAGGTGCTAGGTGAAGGAGTGCTGATTCAATCTGTCCCTTCTCTTCCTCTGCTCCAGAAAGGTCCTGGTCACAGACCATGTCTCGCTGCACGTGCTTATGAAGTAGCACCTGCCCCTTAAGTACCAGCTGCTACTCTTCCCTTGTGCATTCAGTGGAATCCGTCTTCCCTGCCCAGTAATAGCCAGGCGTCAATATTTGCCCTGTCCCTACCTGGGGCCCTTTACCACTACGCACTCCTCCAGGTCTCTGCCTGCCCCCCAGCATCAATTAAGTGGGACAAACAGAAAAAAGAAAAAGAAAAACCAAAAAATCTCTGGAAGAAGGTATTCCTAAGCTCAAAAGCAATGAGGAAACAAAATCAATAGCCTTACTGCATAAAAATTGGAAATCTCTCCGAATCAAAAAAAAAATTAAAAGGTGTAAACTGAGAAAAAAAAATCAGCTTATGTAGTAGATAAACAATTACTCTTTTTACAAGTTACAGGTTCACATACACAATAAGGGAAACCTGATAGCCTTATAACAAATAATCCACAAAAGAAACTACAGCTGACAAACCAACATTGGGAAATGTTCTAATAGAAATTAAATAAATGCAAAATAAAACTACAGTATGCTAAGAATGATGGTTTCCAGGTTCATCCATGTCCCTACAAAGGACACAAACTTATCGTTTTTGATGGCTGCGTAATATTCCATGGTGTATATGTGCCATGTTTTCCCTGTCCAGTCTATCATCGGTGGGCATTTGGGTTGGTTCCAGGTCTTTGCTATTGTAAACAGTGCTGCAATGAACATTCGTGTGCACATGTCGTTATAGTAGAGCGATTTATAATCCAGAAGAGCAGAAGATCAAACACCGCATGTTCTCACTCATAGGCGCGTGTTGAACAATGAGAATACATGGAAACAGGGAGGGGAGCACTACACACTGGGGTCAGTTGGGGGGAAATAGGGGAGGGAAGGTGGGGGGTGGGGAGCTGGGGAGAGATAGCAAGGGGAGAGATGCCAGATGTAGTTGATGGGGAGGAAGGCAGCAAATCACACTGCCACATGTGTACCTATGCAACAATCTTGCATGTTCTTCACATGTACCCCAAAACCTAAAATGCAATAAAATAAATAAATGGGGGAAAAAAAAACTACAGTAAAAGTGCTACTTTTTCTCATGAAATTAGCAAGTGCTTTGTTAAATGATAATAATGCATACTGGCAACAATGTTGTGAACCTGATGTTGTTTGTTTGTTTGAGGCAGTCTCGCTCTGTCACCAGGCTGTGGTGTAATGGCAAGATCTCAACTCATTGCAACTTCCACCTCCTGGGTTCTAGCGATTCTCCTGCCTCAGCCTCAGGAGTTGCAGGGACCACAGACCTGTGCCACCATGCCTAGCTAATTTTTGTATTCTTAGTAGAGACGGAGTTTCACCATGCTGACCAGGATGGTCTGAATCTCTTGACCTCATGATACGCCCACTTCATCCTGGGATTACAGGCGTGAGCCACCAAGCCCGGCCAAACCTGATATTTGTATATACCCCTATTGAAAATATAAATAGGCATAACCATTTTGAAAGTAATTTAAAATATTTACCAAAGGTCTATTATTCATTCATAGCCTTTTACTCAATAATTCCATTTTGAGAAATTTGTCTTAGAGAAATAAATATAGGAAATGCTTTATGTACAACGATATTCATTGGAGTATTTACAATAGCAATATTTTGAAGAAAAATCTCAAATACCCAATAATAATGAAAAAACTAAGTAAATTATGGTTATACCAACTGAATGGAATAATGAGTAGGTATTTCAAATGATGAATAAAACAGTTAAACATGTTATCTCTTGGAAGTAAAATTATAAAAAATTTTCATTTGGTACTTAATGCATTTTTAAATGTTTGAATTTGTTATATATTTCCTATTATAACAAGAAAAGGGATTTCCATTTTGAAAAAAATAGTTGAAATAATAGTTACAAAGCTTGTAATAAATGGAAGATGTGCTTGTTATCCTTTCAAAAGAAAATATCTGGAATGACATTCCTCTAAACACTAATAGTGGATATGTTTAACTGATGAGAATGTAGATTTTTTGTGTGTTTTCCAAATTATCTTTGATTTCAGCAAACATTTATTGAGATCCTAAGTAAAAGGCACAGACTACAAAAAGGATGTATAATTCTTATAATATTCTGAACAGTCATGTTCTCCCTGTAAAAGAACTCTTAGAAAAAACTGTATGATCACAAAACAATCTGCTAAGAGTTTATTATTATATAGCATTTGTGGTATAAAATTATAATATCCATTTTCAAATATGTATGCGATAATACTACTAAGATTTAGTAATTTTAATTTATAATAACAACTTCCAAACATCCAATCACTCTATCAAATCTGAGAAAAGAGAGAGAGAATTTTATTTCTGTTTCTTCAGATCCCTGAGAAGATTATTTAAACACCTACCTTGATCGCAGAAATAGAAAGTGAAAATTTTTCAATGCTGGGTACATACAGTAAATATTTTCTATCAGTCTCAAAAGCGAGTTTGAACATGTCCTGGAATTTTAATGAAATATTGACCAGATTAGCATCTGCCCAGATGAAAGGCAGTTTCTTCTGTTATCTTTCCTAACATTCATTCATCTGTTAAATTAAATGAGCTAGTGCATATAAAGCACTTAAAATAGTGTCCAGCATATTGTAAGCACTCTGCAAAAGTTAAATATTACTTTTAACAATTTAACAAAGATTTTTGGGCAACTACTATGTGCCTGACGTGATGCTTTAAATAAAGCACAATTATGTAACTGAAAAGCAGCTCTGAAGAATGAGGAATCCTCTTTTCCCTTCAACATGTTCCTGGGCCCACATCAGATCTCCACAATCAATAACAAAATGTCAGTAACAAATGTGGGCAGAATGTCTATACCGTTGAAGAGAAAAGAGAAATAATGTCTTTCCTTTGTGTCTTTTGAAAAGGAGCAGGTCCTTGATGTAGTTGTTACCTGTTCACACTTGAAGCAATCAAAGAGTAGGCAGGGAACAAATATGTAAAAGCCAGCGTGGTAACAGAGAATGATGTTGAAGTCTCTGGAAATAATATGGCAGGAGGGGGGTGAGAGGGCAACGATGACAGAGTTGGTATTGTGTCTGCACAGACCACCCCCAACTTCAGGTTCTCTCTTAGGACCACCTCCTTACTGACACATGCTAATTAATGGCTGAGCAACAGCTCACACCAAGGACAAGCTATTTTCTAAGACTCATAGAAGAAAAGGGGAATAAAAAAATCATTTGCAAAGGCTACTGGGGCTGCACAAAGGGCCGCTTTGCTAAAGAAAACTGTGTCAAATGTCACCGAAGAGTAACCACAAATCTTAGTTAGAATCTATTTTTTGAAAGGAAGCAGATCCACAGTCAAGTTGCACGTCTTAATAACCAATATTCATAAATAGCTACCACCCTGCTTCCCTTCCCTCCCACACACACACAAAAAAATACTTTCTAATAAGGTAAACATAGAAGTGCTTAACTGATAAGTAAGAAAAACAAACAATCTGATCAGCACCACAGGAGGTGAATTTGTGTTTTGACAGTAATAGAATCCAAAACTCTAAACAGTACTACTAAAAACGCTTAAACAATTTTATCAATTTCATGTTTCCCCTGCTTCATTACCACACTGCAAGTTGATTAGGGGACTACTATATATGTTTTTATTATAACACAAATAAGTTTCTAGGCATTTAATTGCAGGTTAACATCCATCTCTCTCCAATGAAAGCTGGGGGAGGAGAGGGTGAGTAGCAATGAGGCAATTCCCTCAGCAGCAGGGAAAGTGAGGGAAGCCTGAAGCACACTAGAGGTGTTTCTCAGCCTCCTTCAGGTACAACCGTGCACAGTGTCTTTCCCAGAAAAGGAAAGGAGCCTCTCCGATTCCTCAGGCAGGTTTCTGAAGCAACAGCCTTGCAGTTTCTTGAGCTAATATTATAAATAAAGCATTAATCATTATTAACCCTGCCTGGGAAAAAAAGGCTGCTGTGCTAAGGAACAATCCACATTTTTCTGGGCCAAATTCAGAATTGTTTACTCTTAAAGAAAACTCTTTGTTCCTTTCACTGAGGTTTTTTGACTCAAGTAAAATCCTCAAAGAATCTTCAAAGTTGAAAAATGCCTTGGCTATCAAGAACACCAGAGTCAAATACTTGAGTGAAATGAAACCTTGTCTTAAGCTGCCAAACAAGCAGTGTCTTATATTATGTGGGCTATAATGTCAAATGATAATGCTTAACAACTTGTTTAACTAAAGATTATTTCAACTCACAAGACCCAACATTCTGCCAATTCCTATCAAAACCCAGGCATTCACTCTTAGGTTAAAATAAATATACATATATTTATTTATTCATTTTATATATATGTATATTTATTTTATATATGTATTTATTATATACATGTGTGTGTATGTATGTATATGTGTATATACATACATATATATATATATATATATATATATATATCTCCTTTAGGAGACACTCAAATCACTCGCTTGGCTTTCTGGTCGTCCAGTAAGTGAAATCCTGATAATCATGAAGAAACAAAATGACCACTAGGGACTTGTGCCTAATTTACCTAACAATTTAAACCTTGGCACTGACTAGCTCTATCTATTATTGATTTTAAAATTCCTCATTATTACAGCCCCTCCAGGTGACATTGTTCTTTGCACAGCAAAAGTCATTCGGCAGTGTCAGAAAGGGTTGACAGGTCTGAAATTACACTGCACATTTGCTCCTTAAGAGTACGCAGTGGTCATGCATTTTTTGTTAAAAATGTAAAAAGATGAGCATGCATAAAGAAGTTAGACAAAATGAGTTCATTTATCAGTCAGATTCACCAGCCCTCCAAAGAGGCAAGATAACTTAAACTCACACAATACCCTTTACACATTATCTCCAGAGCAGCATAATTCAAATCTCATGCCCTACAGCAGGAAAAGTTTCACTAATTTCAATTACTATTATTTTAACCTCTTCAGAATGGATGACTCAGAAAAAGGCTAAAGTGATAGATTCGACAGAAAAACATAACCACAAACAAAATGTCTTCAACTTTCTAGTCCAGCAAATAAGAATAATTATTATAATTTACACTAATATATTTTATAGTTTGCTAAAAACATTTAAATATATTACTCTATATTTGATTCTCACAACAGCCTACTTAATATTAGCCCATCCTATAACAATTATGGAATATTATACAGTGAGGCAAAAGAAGAATGTAGAACTAATGGGATGGAAGTATGTCTATAACATATTGAATGTAAAATGCTGACTTCAAAACAGAATGGATCACTTGGTCACATTTTTATAAAAAGATGCATGTAAATATCTATATATAGATATATACATCCACATACATACATACTTGCATATGCATACATAAAGAGAGAAAATGTCTAAAAAGAAATCAACCAATTGTGGTCTCTGTGTTGTAATTACTATTACTAGCTTACCTTCTGAGATTTCTGCAATGACTATATATCATTTATGATCAGGAAAAGATAATCATATATGATAAGGTGGTCATCTTATTTTTCTCAATAAGAATTTTTTTGGTGAACTTCAATAACCATAGCTTAATATCACAGAGATATGAGACCTTAGTTTGAACTGCTTTTGAAACAAGCATTTCTGGAAATATCAGAGCTCACTGCATCTTACAATCATCCATAGTCTTAAGGTCTGCTAGTTAGGATAACCATCACAAAAGATACATTGAGTGATGTCTTAGCACGAATCCTTCAGGAAAGAATTTCCTTCAGGAAATTCTTACCTCAATCCTTCTTGAGGTAAGAAAGTGCTAAATTTTTATTAGGAAGCTGTAAGCCCAAAAAGGCTTCAGTAAGAAGAAAGGAAAGGGAGGCAAGGAAATACGTGAAGCAATGTATTGCTGTGTCAGTTAGGCAGGTGAAACCAGCCACTGGCTACTTCACAACAATCTGCAGAGACACAACAGTTCACTCAGCAGGAGTTTGCTTAGTACAGGGACTTCTCTGTAATTGGCTACAAGAAGTAACCATCCTGGAGCAGTCCAGTAAAGGAAAAAAAGAGGAGGATTTATTTGTCCAGTTCCCTATTGTCTCCAGCATCCTCTAATCAAGGTCCACTTGGAACTGACCATCCCACCCCTCAGAATCTGCTCAGGAGGCTAGATACTATGCCTTGAATGGTGTTGTAGCCAAATATGAGAGTAAATAAGCAATTCCATTCAGATAGGGCCCAGAATTTGCATTGTGATTGCCAAACAGATCCAAAGCTTCAACTCAGATTCCAAAAAGCAAAGGAACCAGCAAAGGCAGAAGCACGGAAACGAAGGTGACTCCTTTAAGAGAAGGAGAGTCTTCTCAAGGAACTTGAGAAATGGTTAAAGGCTTATTGAGAAAGGGTTAAAGGCTTATGTCCAATATAAATGTCTTGCTAGGTCTTGGAAATAGTTCATCATTTTATTACATCAAATTCCCTAAATGACATATTTCCCCATATTTGTCAATAGTCAATAGACTACAAGGGACTGATATTGTTTGGATGTGTATCCCCAACCAAATCTCATGTCAAATTATAATCTCCAGTGTTGGAGATGGGGCCTGGTGGGAGGTGACTGGCTCATGGAGATGGTTTCTCATGGTTTAACACCATGCCCCTTGGTGCTGTCATCATGATACTGAGGTCTCATGAGATCTGTTTGCTTAAAAGTATGTAGTGCCTCTCCCGCCTCTCTCTCTTGGACCTGCCCCAGCTTTACCTTCTGCCATTAGTTAAAGCTTCCTGAGACCTCCCTAGAAACTGATGCTACCATGCTTCCTGTACAGCCTACAGAACCACAAGCCTATTAAACCTATTTGATTTATAAATTAACCAATCACAGGTATTTCTTGATAGCAGTGCAAAAATTAACTAATACAGAAAATTGGTACTGAGGAGTGGGGCATTGCTATAAAGATACCTGAAAATGTGAAAGCAGTTTTGGAACTGAGAAATGGGCAGAGGTTGGAACAATTTGGAGAGTTCAAAAGATAAGGGAAAGTTTGGAACTTCCTACAGACTTTGTTGAATGGTTTTAACCAGAATGCTGATAATGATATGGACAGTAAAGTCTAGGCTGGGGAGGTCTCAGATGGAAATGAGGAACTTATTGGGAAATGGAGTAAAGATCACTTTTGCTATGCTTTAGCAAAGAGCCTGGCTGCATTGTGCCCTTGCTCTAGGGATCTGTGGAATTTTGAACTTCACAATGATGATTTAGGATATCTTGGAGAAGAAATTTTTAAGCCACAAAGCATTCAAGATTTGACCTGGCTGCTTCTAACAGCCTATGCTCATATGTGGAACTTACATTTAAAAAGAAGGCAGAGCATAAACGTTTGGAAAATTTGCAGTCTGGCCATATGGTAAAAAAGAAAGCCCATTTTCAGAGGAGTATTTCAAGCAGGTTTCAGAAATTTGCATAAGTCAAAGGAAAGCAAGTGTTGATAGCCAAGACAATGGGGAGAAGGCCTCAAAGGCATTCCACAGACCTTGTTCTTTTTTCTTTTCTTTCTTTTCCTCTTGTAATAGATGGGGTCGTGCTTTGTTGACCAGGCTGGTCTTGAATTCCTGGCCTCAAGTGATCCTCCTATCTCGGTCTCCCAAAGTGCTAGGATTACAGGCATAAGCCACCATGCCAGGCTTTCAGAGATCTTTGTGGCACCCTTCCCATCACAGGCATAGGAGGACTGAATGGTTTCTTGGGCCAGGACCAGGGTCCCACTGCCCTGTGCAGCCTTGGGACACTATTCCTCGCATCCCAGTCACTTCAGCTCTAGCTATGGCTCAAAGGGCCCCAAGTACAGCTCAAGCCACTGTTTCAGAGGCTGCAAGCCATAAGCTTTGGCAGTTTCCATGTGCTGTTAAGCCTGCTGGTGCACAGAGTGCAAGAGTTGAGGCTTGGGAGCCTCCATCCGTATTTCAGAAGCTGTATGAAAAAGATTTGATGTCCAGAAAGAAGCCTGCTGCTGCAGGGATTGGGCTCTCCTAGATAAACCCTACTAGGGCTGTACAGAAGGGAAATGTAGGATTGGAGCCCCCACACAGGGTCCCCACTGGGCCACTGCCTAATGGAGCTGTGGGAAGTGAGCCATCACCCTACATACCTTGGAATGGTAGAGTCACTGGCAGCTTGTACCCTGAGCCTGGAAAAGCCACAGGCACTCAACACCAGCCTGCAAAGTAGCCTTGGGGGCTGAACCCTGCAAAGTCACAGGGGCAGAGCCATCCATGTCTTTGGGAAACCACCCTTTGCATCAGTGTGCCCTGGATGTGAGACACGGAATCAAAGGAAATTATTTTGGAGCTCTAAGATGTAATGATTGCCTTGCTGGGTTTCAGGCTTGCGTGAAGCCAGTAGCCCTTTCTTTTAGCCCCTTTTGGAATAGAAGTATTTATCTAATTCCTGAACCCCATTGTATCTTGGGGGTAGCTAACTTCTTTTTTATTTTACAAACTCATAGGCAGAAAGGACTAGCCTTGTCTCAGATGAGACTTTGAACTTTGGACTTTGAACTAACTTTTTAGTTAATGCTGGAATGAGTTTAAGACTTTGGGGAACTGTTAGGAAGGCATGATTATATTTTGAAATAAGGTAGAGGTTAGAAAAGTTTGCAGGGCTCAGAAGAAGATAGAGAGATGTGGGAAAGTTTAGAACTTCCCAAAGACTTGTTGAATGGCTTTGACCAAAATGCTGATAATGTGTGGACAATGAAGTACAGGCTGAAGTGGTCTCAGATGGAGATGGGGAACTTCTTGGGAACTAGAGCAAAAGTCCCTCTTGCTATGCTTTAGTGAAGAGACTGGTATCATTTTGCCTCTGCCCTAGAGATCTGAGGAATTTGAATTTGAGAAAAATTATCTGAAACTGGAACTTATGTTTGAAAAGGAAGCAGAGCATAAACATTCAGAAAATTTGCAGCCTGACAATGTGATAGAAAAGCAAAACCCAGTCTCAGGTATTTTTTTTAATAGCAGTGTGAGAACAGATTAATATACTGTCGCTCAAACTAACACATCACTGGGGACAGGGCGATAATAAAGAAGTAGCAGCATCATTTTCAAGAGAGCAAAGCCTTCCTCCAAAACCCTCAGCAGACCTCTGTTCACTTTTTATTAGCAGAATAGTGTTGGAAGGCCCCACCTCTGTAAAGGAATCTGGGAAATTAGCATTCCAAGCTCCATAGCAAAGGAAGCAGATGTTAAAAGATTGTTGAATGCACCAATCTAGCGAATATCCTTCAAATACCTATTCCTGACCAATGAATCCCTATGGTCAACCAGACTTTGGTCTTAATTTTTTACCTCAGTGTCAGGAGACAGCAGTGTTCTGTGATCAACTCAAGGACCACATGAAATAGAACTGCCACTCCCAAAAACACTAACCTTACCAAAGAAAGGATATAGAAAAGCACCCTGTAAAGAAAGCATTAGCATTACCACAATGATTAAAAAGATCAATAAAATACACACACATATACACACAGACACACACACACACACACACACACACACACACACACACACAAACACACACACACACACACCCCAAGCTGCAAAACATTGGTAATTCTTTAAAAATCACACCATTGTTTCTCTTGTAGGGTAGAGGTACAGAGAACAGAATCGCTTTCATTTCTTTATGTATCTCCCAAAAATGGTTGAACGGTTGCAGTTGATTTTATTCTTTTCTTTGGCTTTTCTTTCAGTATCTTTTAACTAGTAAAGAAAATTTTAAATTATTAATAGTAATAACAAATTTTTGTTAAAGGAAGATATGGGATTAATACAGATCTTTTAAAAAGGGTGATCCTACAATGATGCCTTATCATCATGAGGCAATATTTATTAGGAAGGGCATCAAAGAGAAAAAAACTGGAAAAAGAAAGGATCATGAATAATGAAAGCTAATCTCTCCCATTTAATTTTCCCTACCTCCGTCTGGGTGAAATTACACCTACTAAATATTGACTTTGCTTCTAAGGCATGTGACGTATTTTATTTGACATAGACCACTACGTTTAACCTTCGGATAAGGATGGAGCCAGCACATCTCATTCAGTGACACAGAAGAAAGCAATGCATAAAGAAGTGAAGTAATGAACCTGGGCCCAGTTGTCACGTACTGATTGCCTCACAGATTCCTCTGCCACCTATGGGAGGCCTGGGTGACTGAGTTTGCTGTGGCTGTTCTGCAGCCAGTTTATACTCCTACCCAAAGAGAAGGGGTTCTTTACCTAGAGCACTGTGAACATGGATGAGGAAAAAAAATTATTTTTTTTTTTACAAACCCCTAATTTAAATTTCTATCATAATGCAGAGCACAAGCCACAGTACTTTTAGCAGACCGATGAATTTGTCACCAATCAAAAGGCCAAATATTTCCATAACACATCACATTGTTGTTGGATCCTTGCCATATCATTTACTAACATCTCTACTTCAAAATCACAGCAGCTATTAGACCTACTGTAACATAACCAGGTTTCAATTAAATTATTTCTTTGTAATCCTATATATTTCATTTTATGCATTCAAAAACATTCTTCTGACTTCCAAAGGGATCCATGGCACCAAAAAAAGAAAAAAAGATGAAAATCCTCTACATAGAGTTATCTCAAGTACTGGGGCATCTGTAGGAGCCTCTGAAGACCTTCCTAACACCTTCCTTAGGTCTTAGGGGAAAAAAACATTTTTGTTTCAGGCCTGCCCTGGTGTATGACCAGAAAACATCAGACCTATGGCTTGGGGTACAGGTTTGTCCTGTGTTATAAACATATGATGAATCAAGCCTTGAATCTTCATTTGGTGCTTTTCTTCTTCCAGGGGACTCTCAAGAGAACTCTCTACTCTCACTGCTATTGGAGAGCATCACACATTGACTGGGTCACACACAAAGCAATTGTCATTTCTCCCATGTAATCACAGATGCTGCAGCAACACAATAGCTCACAGTCAACATTCCAAGATGCAATCAATAAAACTAGAAGCCAAGTGAAAAGGTTAAAACCTATCGGTGTTTCCTCTTCACCTGTTGAAATACTCCCTTCTTAAAGAGAAAATTACAGGTATTTCCTTTTTTTCCCCAGAGATAAGGTCTCTCTCTGTCACCCAGGCTGGAATGCAGTAGCACCATCATAGCTCACCTCAGATCCGACCTCCTGGGCTCAGGCCAGCCTCCCACCTCAGCCTTTCAAGTAGCTGGGACCACAGGCCTGCACAAGATGCCCAGTTAATTGTTTTAAGTTTTTGTAGATGTAGAGTCTGGCTGCCTTGCCCAGGCTGATCTTGAATGCCTGGCCTCAAGCAATCTTCCCACCTTGGCCTCCCAAGGGTATTTCTTCCACCACACAAATTAGCTGTCACTTTTGGTGTTTTCCTGTGGGTTTTGAAGTTAAACAGAACTGGTTTTGAATACCAGCTCTTCTACTATCTACTGTGAATGACCACAAGCAGATATCCTTCCTGAGCTTTGGATTTTTTCATCTGAACAACCTTCAGTGGGTTACCCATTCATTCATTCATGCACTCATTAGTCAGTAAATACTTTTTCAGCATGTGCTACAAGCTATCTCTGTGAAGGTCCTTAACAGATAATATAGAAAAGAAGGAACTCAAATAAACCAATATCACACTGTATAAACTTGAACTCTCAAAACCTGAATGTTGAACTCTCAAGACAAAAATCCACAAATCATTCAGAAATAGTGGGCCCATTTTGTAATGTCTTAGAACTTGGTATAAAACAAAATAGGGTTTCACAGCAGCACAGAGCAGGTAGGGAGGAAGGAAATTAAAGGTTCAGCAGATAGGCTGGGCACAGTGGCTCATGCCTGTAATCCCAGCACTTTGGGAGGCTGAGGCAGGCAGATCACGTGAGATCAGTATTTCAAGACCAGGCTGACCATATGGTGAAACCCCATCTCTACTAAAAATACAAAACTAAGCTGGGCATGGTGTCTGGCACCTGCAATCACAGCTACTCAGGAGGCTGAGGAAGGAGAATCACTTGAACTTAGGAGACGGAGGTTGCAGTGAGCCACGATCACGCCACTGCACTCCAGCCTGGGTGACAGAGAGAGACTCCATCTCAAAAAAAATAAATAAATATCCAGCAGATAGGCCTCAGAACCAGGTTAGGACAGCCACTCAATGACAGACCCAGCCAACATAAGGACACGCGCTGGGTACAATAAAAACAATGTCAGTTGTTGAAACAAAGGTCCACCAAGAAAATCCAAAAGAAGAGTGGAGGAGGGTTCTCAGCACATGGGTAAAAATAGGAGCTATAAATAAAGGGAAAAGAAGAGTGACATTATAACATTTGTCCAGGGTAAAAGCAGAGACTTCATGACCCAGCTCAGAAGTCGAGGCAGGGTCCTGGCTCTTTGGAAAAGGCTTGGCAAGAACAAGGCAATTTAAGAGGCACCAGAGCTGACAACCAGAGCAGGTAGCAATGCACACAGGAAGTAGACAGGATGAGGCACGGGGAATAGAACTGGAGCCCAGTAGTCACTGGAACTTGAAACCTGGGCTTAGAGTCAGGCAATCTGGCTGAAGCCCAGAGGTGTAGCCAAACCCCAGGTTTAGGAAAATAATTCATGCTAAGTAGAGGGTAAGGAACCTAAGACTGTGATGTCCGGCCTCCATGAAAACTGGCTTTGAACCTGGGTCAAGATGAGCTCAGTAGGCAAGAGGCTTCTGTTACCAGCTGTGAAACACCAGAAATGGTAAAGTAGAGGAAGTGATGATGGGAAGGGGTTAAGTCAACAAGTAGTTCAACTTTAAAATGTGGTCAAGTAAAGATGCACATGAGGCTCCCCTTCCACTTTCCTAGTCCACTTACTACCAATCAAGGTCCTTCCTATCCTGGAAATATCCAAGCACCCAAAGGTCTACTGGGTCAGGATTTGCCAAGAAAAAATGCATTAGCCTGATTACACTGTGAAAGCTTTTAGAGAAGCTCTATGTTAGTGACTAATAGATGTTGCCAAAGAATATCCTGTGAAAAATATTAACATATCAGAGATGAATCCATTTCAAAAAGCAGTTACTCCTCAAAACTAGCACACAAAAATTATGAGAAGCAATATAATTTGTTATATCTAATAATATGGTTTGCCTGTGTCCCCACCCAAATCTCATCCTGAATTGTAGCTCCCATAATTGCCACATGTTGTGGGAGGGACCCAGTGGGAGACAACTGAATCACAGGCAGTATCCCCCATACTGTAGTGAATAAGTCTTATAAGATCTGATGGTTTTATAAGCGGTTTCCTCTTTCCATTGCTCTCTTTCTCTCTTTGCCTGCCACCATGTAAGATGTGCCTTTTTCCTTCCACCATGACCGTAAGGCGCCCCCAGCCACGTGGAACTGTGAGTCCCCTAAACCTCTTTCCTTTACTATCACCTAGTCTTGGATATGTCTTTATTAGCAGTGTGAGAACAGATTAATACATCTGGACTTAAACAATTTGGGTACAACATTTGCAAACCTGAATCATGAGTTTGTACTTTAAAAACTCAGCCTACCTAGTGGGTGCAGTGACTCATGCCTGTAATCCCAGCACTTTGGGAGGCTGAAGCAGGCCAATCACCTGAAGTCAGGAGTTTGAGATCAGCCTAGCCAACATGGTAAAAATCCCGTCTCTATCAAAAATACAAAAAATTAGCCAGGCATGGCTGTGCATGCCTGTAATCCCCACTACTTGGGAGGCTGAGGCAGGAGAATGGCTTGAACCCAGGAGGTGGAAGCTGCAGTGAGCCAAGATTGCACCATTGCGCTCCAGCCTGGGCAAAAAGAGCGAAACTCCGTCTCAAAAAAAAAAAAAAAAACTCAGCCTGCAATCCTTCCCAAGGCCAACCAATGTCCTCTGTTTCAACAGCCCAACCTTATACATCATGCCAAGCAATTTCTTAATATTTTTATTGTGATCTTTTTATATGACAGACCAAAGTTGAAGATGTCTTTTAAAGTTGGATGGCCTTCATTTTCAAAGAAGGAAACATATTGAATTTACAAAAATATGCTTTACTTTATCATAGGGAAATCACCAACCTTAAAATGGTATGTCATTGTGATACAAAAGAGTGGGAGGTAGTATGCAGAAATGAACATATTTGCATAAGGCTTCTGAGATTATGGTAATTTTAAATTTTTTCAAAAAATTTTTTTCAAATTTTCCTTTAATGCTGTTATGTCATCTTTCCAAGAACATATATATTCAAACGCCCTTTTTTTCTTGACTCAGTGTGAATTAGAAAATTGACCTGATCTAGCCTATGATGAACTATACCATGTGATACCAACCCCATAATTTAATTGCAAGTGTTACTTGGACACCTTTGCTGTTATTTTAGGCTCTTGTTACTTATCCACCACTAAGCAGTTCTTCTGACTTTGTTGTCTAAATTCTCCCCTAAAGTACTTTAAAATTAAAATGCTTTTTTAGAGCAAAATTCCTGGAAATTGTATAACATCCCCACACACACACTTCTTATGACATTGATTCTAAAAGTCACAGAAGGTGTTATGAGGGATCCCTCTGGGACTGCAGAAGGGACCTTTATCTTACCATCACATCTGAGAGTCTAACAGCAATACTATTATTTTCTTTTAAAGGAACAATTTACCTTATGGTCAGAGAAATATAAACTTCTGCTTGATTAATACAGCAGTCCTCAGAGCTTCCTCCTTCTAGCATGAAGTTTAGGCTGCCGGCTAAACATGTAAGCTTAAATTCTAGAATCCCACATAAAAATGTCCATATGTTCTTTCAAAAATGAAAATCTTTCCAATCAAAAACTGATTTTGGCAGTATCTGCACTTGTAATTGGCAAACAGTAAAATGACTTCAGTAAAAGTTGCTTTCTAATTTTTAACATGCAACCAAGGATCTTAGGCAAGCATGTCTGTTATAGGTTAAATTGTCTCTCCCAAAAAGATACGTTGAAATTCTTAACCCTGGTCCCTGTGAATGTGACCTTATTTGGAAACAGGGCCTTTGCAGATGTATTCAAGGTAAGATGAGGTCATTACATGTGAACCCTAACCCAATATGACTGTTTTCCTTATAAAATGAGGAAATGTCATATGAAGAGAGACACACAGGAAGCTTGCCATGTGACGAAAGAGACAGAGATTAAAGCGCTGTAGCTGCAAACCAAGGACAGGAAGGATTATTGCAAGCCACCCGGAAGCCAGGAAGAGGCAAGTAAGGCTTCTCCTCCACATTTCTGAGGGAGCAGGACACTGCTGACACCTTGATTTCAGGACATCTGGCTTCCAGAACTATGACACAATAAATTTCTGTTGTTTTTGAGCCACACAGTTTGTGCTACTTTGTTTCAGCAACCTTTGGAAACTAATAGAGCATTTCTACTTCTTCACGCCATTTTTCTCATCTAGGTGAGATTCTTGGTCCACTTTTCCTTGAAAGGGTCTTGTTCGTTCAACTACTACAGTTGGAGTGCTAAAGAAAGAACCTCATATAATACATGCAATTGAGGGGTTTAGTATTTAATATGTATAACAAATTGTCCCTGTTGCTAGGATTGCCAGATTAAAAACAGGATGCTTCATTAAATTTTAATTTCACATAAACAATGAACAATATTATAGTACAAGTATGCCCCAAATCATGCATAGGGCAGACTTATATTAAAAATTATTCATTGTTCATCTGAAATTCAAATTTAACTGGGTGTCCCACATTTTATTTGTTAAATCTGGCAGCCCTACATACTACTTCATGGACGGAAGGCCTGATTCTGGAACATTCACTTACTTGCCATTTGTTTCCAGTCCTTGAGACAACAAGACAAGCTACCACATTTTGAATGCTACACAGCCTACCTTTCCTCTTCAGATTCAAGTTCCTCCAGTTTAATTTGTGGACACTGTTAACAATTATAGATGGATGATGATTGCTACAATGAGTTTGCTTTGGATAAGCACCATGACATCCATATAGCTTTTATAAAATGCTATACAATCAATAAAAAGAAATTAGAACCATCAATTCTAGGTGTAAAGATGTAATCAGCTTGCAGGGGCAATTTTAATACCTTATTTCAATGTTGTGGCCAGCATTAGAATATAAAATGAGAATGAAAGGAATTTTTAAGCTTTTAAACATCGCTAATTATTTTTTACAAAAATATAATCTATCCCTCCATGGATAATGCCGTTATTATGAGACTTCATAATCTGCTACTTAAATCTGATTTCTTATTCTCCCCAGACCACTGCTCCTTCATCTGTAAAATGAAGGAGGTAGAAGACACAATTCCAGGGCCCCTGTCAGGATTCTGGAGTTCACCACAGGCTTAGTCCGCCTTCTTCTCTATTTCCTTTTGTCTCCCCTCAGAGGCCACCCCACTTCCCAGCAAAGTTCCTCTTCCCCTGGGTGGGAGAAGGCCTTTTCAAGCATAACGGAAACCACAGAAGAAACTTATTAAATTTGACTGTGCACATCAAAAGACTCCATGAATAAAATTAGAAGGCAAATGACAAACTGGAAAAAATACCTGCTTTGTAAAATATGGAAAATTTTTAACATGCCAAAACAATTTGGACAAAGGACATAATTTACATACACACACACACACACACACACACACACACACACCAAAGAGAGAAACAATAAGCATGAAAATATGTTTCATCTATTGGTAATTAAAGAAACATAAATTAAAGAAAGCACCATTTGCCTATCAAATTGACAACATTCTTTTAAGAAAACAATTCAGTGTTAGAAAAGTGTACTCTTATACACTGCTGTTGTGTAAGGTGATATACTCATTTTAGAAACCAATCTCACAATTCATATCAAAGCTCTTAAAATCTACAAATGTTTTGATTCATCAATTACACTTCCAGGAATTATGTTTAAAGATTCAGCTAAGACCTCATTTGCTATATCATTGGTGACAGCAATAATTTGGAAACAACCTGAATTTATGATTCAATGAATTGTAATACAACCATATGGTAGAATACTATGCAGTTATTTAAAAAGTATATGATACAATGGGATACTATCTAACACCAGGCAGAATGGCTATTATTAAAAAGAAAAAATAACAGATGTTGATGAGGTTGTGGAGAAAAAGGAATGCTTATACACTGTTGGTGGCAGTGTAAATTAGTTCAGCCACTGTGGAAAACAATGTGGCAATTCCTCACAGACCTAAAGACAGAATACCATTCGACCCAGCAATCCCATTACTGGGTATATACCCAAAGGAATATAAATCATTCGATTATAAAGACACATACAGGCATAGGTTCACTGCAGCACTATTACAGTAGCAAAGACTTGGAATCAACCTAAATGTCCATCAATAACAGACTGGATAAAGAAATGTGGTACATATACACCATGGAATACTATGCAGCCATAAAAAATAATGAAACTGTGTCTTTTGCAGGGACACAGATGGAGCTGGAGGCCATTATCCTTAGCAAACTAACACAGGAACAGAAAACCAAAGATTGCATCTTCTTATAAGTGAGAGCTAAATGATGAGAACTCATGGACACAGAGAGGAACAACACACAGTGGGCTTTTCAGAGGGTGAAGGGTGGGAGAAGGAGAAGATCAGGAAAAATAACTAATGGGTTCTAGGCTTAATACCTGAGTGATGAAATAATCTGTACAACAGACTACCATGACACACTTTAACAGAAACCACAAACATGCACTTGTACCCTTGAACTTAAAACTTTTTTTAAAAAGCATGTGATAGAAGAATACTTAATGACATGAAATATTTTCATAGTATATTAGAAGATTTTAAAGAGCTCACCAACAGTATGATTCCATTGTTCTAAAAGAAAATATCTATACATAACATATAACTCTAGATAAAAGAATAGAGCAATATACAAAATAATCATGATAAACAGTTAAGTATTTCTAGGCAGTGGGATTATGAGCTTTTCCCCCTACTTTCCAAGTTTTCCATAAGTATCTACTGCTTTTTATGTTAAGAAAAAAAAATAACAAATACTATATTTCTTAATTCATTTATCTTAAAACCTGCTCTTTGTTGGGCTGCAGCTGGTTAATCTAATAAACCATGACTATTAATATACTGGTTGGTAAAAATAACGCTTTAACCTAGTGAACTACTTTTAAATGCTCCATTGCAAAAAGCAGAAATCCAAGTTTGAACTAGATTAAGCCAAAAGAGGAATTGTAAAAAGTAAACTCATGTAAGAATATGGGTTCTTAACAATAAATAATGTCACTGGGGTCACAGGGAATGAAAGTTTCCAAAAGAAGAACAAGTTCCAGAAAAGAGAAGGCTAGCTAGGAAAGATATATTAGATACCCACCGCACCAGTTACAGCAAAGGTTTCATTAGCAGGCGCTGAATGGTTTCTTTCACAAACTTCCAGTCTTAGACGGGTTCCCAAACAGACTCTGAGGTGGAGAGTTGAGTGTTTTCAGGAGCACTCTGCTCTCCACCTCACTTGTAAGGAGGTTAATAAGCTGCTTCACCTGTAAGGAGTTGAGTACGGCAGGCGGGGTTAAAGGGAGGAGCTGACAGCAAAGCAGTTGCAGCTGAGATACCAGCCCATCTACAGGGAGCTCTGGGTTGGGATGGCCCTGCAGAAGCTGCTCCAAACTGAAGCAAGCAGGTAGACGTAAATGTTTATTTAGTTGTTCCGGATCTGAGTTCAACTAAACTTAATAAACATTTATAGAACTCTCCACTTCAAATACACAAAATATACACTCTTATCAGTACCACATCACACCTGCTCTAAAAGTGAAGTAAATCATTCCTTAAGAATTATATAGTATTTCACAGGTTTAAATGAAATATTGGTTGGCTGCTTGTTTGTTATTTTCTTCCCTCATTTCTTCCTGTCTCTATTATTAAGCACAATTATTGGCATAAAAGAGGTTTTCAATACCCATTTTTAGACTGCATTCTAGCCTGGGCAATAAAGCAATACTCCTGTTCTCTCTCCCTCTTCCTCTTCCTTCCTCTCCTTCATTCTTTTTTTTTCTTTCTTTTTCTTTAAAAAAAAAAAAAAGGAAAATGTACGGTAAAAATGCAATATAATCATCTTATACAGACCCCATCATTTGTGCAGTCTGTCATTGATCAAAATGTCATTATGTAGCATATGACTATATTATGTAAATTTAGAGAAGAGCAAAATAAGAGATAGGGAATCTTTTTGAATGGTGTAAAACTTGAGAGATTCTCTAAATTGTTAGGTTGTGGGAAAGAAGCATAAAGTAACAGCCATATTGATTCATTTGTTTATTCATTTATTCACTCAACAACCGAGAAATATCCTGTCCTTCTATTCTTTGTCTTCCTTCTGTTACAAGGAGATATGTGCCTTGCTGCTACTAGGATCAATCTTTCACTGTGAACTATAATAATCCTAGACAAAGTTTTCTTCATTGACTTTACACCTGTGATTCTCACTCTTTCCTATTTCATTTAAAGAAAAGCAGGTAGACATTTGTACAGCCACATCAGCCAAAAGGAGGCATAAGCTTGGGTGAGGCAGTAACCTGTGTCCGAGGTAAATTGCAGTGAAGGACACAGCTGTGAGCCTGGGAGCCAGGGGAGTGCCATCCCTGAGGAGGGAATCAGGCTGGGGCGCCACAGTGTGTCAGTATAGTAGAGCACAGCTGATCTCACTCCCACCTCCTTTCCAAAAGCATAGTAATGAGAAATTTAAAATATTTCAAACGGATAGCAGTGCTGAAAAAAAAAAATAAGTTTATTTGTGACCCAGAAAAGAAATCTGAAGACAAGTAACAGTGGAAAACAAAGACCTACCTACTGGGCTTGGAGATCAAAAACAGGCAATGCTGTCTACAGCCAAGAGGCCAGGAAGGAATATGTGTGGAACCAGGAGATGGTGGCGGCTCCTAGCACCGCCATGCCCATTGGTAAAATATGAATAGAAGACTTAGCCACTTGATTCATTCAGGAAAAGTAAAGGCGCACATGCAATAGAAATAGGAGTTTGGATCACCCACCAGGTTAAAAAAAAAAAAATCACGACCTGCTGCCTGAGGGCAAAGGGAACACAGAATAAATAGTAGAAAAAAAGGATTATAAATACCAACTCTATTCTTCTGGCCAGTTGCATAAATGAGGACTGTAGTAGCAATATATTATATATTTTCTTCTTTACTTCTTAATCTATACATTTTTTGATCCACTTTTTCCCCATTTTATATAAGGTATGTTGTGTGATTAACTTTATAATACAGTCTTTGATATAAGATATCAAGCTGGGATTCTAACCAAATTAAAACAGGTATGATCACCACTCAGAATCAATGATGAGCATGTATCCTGAACCAAGGAGGATGATGAATGCAGCTCCGCAAGCTGGATCTAAAAGGGTTGGGCGGGGGCAACCAACATCCCCCAGAGGTGGCGGCATTGACTGATAGGATGCTACATTTCGCTGTTCTGGGGAGAAAATGTGTTTCCATTGGACCCAGAGTCAACTGTGAAACCTTAGACAGGGACATGTGATTGTTGTGGAAAACATAAATATGGGTAGAAGTGTGTAAATAAATGCTAAACACCTAACATTTCATCAAATTGATAAACCACAATTTACCCTTACAATGTGAAACTGTACAATATGGTCCCCATATTTTTAGGTTGCAATTTAAGTTCTTTTTAGTACTTGCCATTACAAATTATGTAGTGATGACACTTTCCATGTTTTGTCACTTTTTAATAGATTCCTAGAATTGAGATCCAAGGACTAGTTTCTAATCTTCTCAGTCTTCCTCTCTGCAGATGAGTTCTCTTTTTCTTTTTGGCAGAGTAGCCAATGAAATGTTCATAACAGCACTGTTTACAATAGCAAAGACCTGGAACCAACCCAAATGCCCATCAACGATAGACTGAACAAGGAAAATGTGGTACATATATACCATGGAATACTATGCAGCCATAAAAAACGATGAGTTCATGTCCTTTGTGGATGAATCTGGAAACCATCATTCTCAGCAAACTGACACAAGAACAGAAAATCAAACACCACATATTCTCACTCATAGGTGGGTGTTGAACAATGAGAACACATGGACACAGGGAGGGGAGCATCACACACTGGGGTCTGTTGGGGGAAACAAGGGAGGGACAGTGGTGGGGATGGGGAGATAGGGGAGGGATAACATGAGGAGAAATGCCAGATGTAGGTGACGGGGGGATGAAGGCAGCAAACCACATTGCCATGTGTGTACCTATGCAACAATCCTGCATGATCTGCACATGTACCCCAGAACCTAAAGTACAATTTAAAAATAAAAAAAAAAAAGAAAGGACCCAGGGTCAGGAAACCATCCGATAATGGCACTCTAGCGCCTCCGTCTCAACACTTGTTCATTGGCGACTTCCCCAACTCTCCATGCTAAAATCTTCATACTCAAAAGAGGGAAGGAGAGAAGGAAGGAACTTCTGCCCACAGGGGCTATTACTCTTAATCACTCATTCAACAAACTTTTATGGGAAACTATTGAACATCACGCTAACAGTGTTTCTTTCCCACAAAATAAAACTTTAGCTTTCTCCTAGAAAGTATACAAGATTTCACAATATACCTTCTGTGTATTAACATCAGTCCTCTCTCTATCTTCTTTTTTTTTTTTTTTTTTTTTGCCTCTTTTTTCACCTATTCCAAATTTCTTTAACCATACTGCATTGTGGCATACCTTGAATTCTTTCTAAGACAAAAAGGTGAAAAAGTAAGTTAAAAGTATACCTGTATACTGGGCACAGTGGCTCACACCTATATCCCAGCTACTCGGGACATGGGAGGCTGAGGAGAGATGATCACTTGAGCCCGGAGTTCAAGGCTGAAGTGAGCTGTGATTGCGCCACTTCACTCCAGCCTAAGCAACAGAGTGAGACACTGTCTCTTTAAAAATGATATATAATAAGAGAGAATATTTGTATACCTATGACCACATTAAGGTAGTACCAAACTTAGGGTCATTTAAGCAACAAAGACATCTAATTATTTCAAGTACGATGAAATCTGAAGGCACGTAGTTCAAGAATTGGTCCAGCAACTTGTGATGTCATCCAGGACCTCGGCACTCTCCATCTTCTGGCTCTGACCTGTTCACCACATTGGTTTTCACCCTTTGGTTGATTGTCTCACAGAAGTAAGATCACTGCAACAACTCCAAATATCATGTCCTCACACCACAGGGCACAGAACAGGAAGAGAAAAAAAATGCCCTCCTCATACAAATCTAACACGGAGAAAGATCTTCTCCCAAAACACCCTGGAGGAATTATTTTTACATCTCATTGGTCAAAATGGAGTCATATAAATACGATTCACTGTTGAGAAAAGGGGAATCTGTCATTTTCAGCTTCACTTAAGAGGTGTGTTTTCCAGAAGGGAAGAGGTAGTAGAAAATGTTTACTAAGTAGACAATCAAGCATCTGTTATGGATACAGGATAGATGGATGGGGTTGGGAGTGAGTAGATGGGTGAATATATACATACATACATACCTATATATATTTATCTATATATAATATAGATAAAGTCTTTTCTAAAACTGTAAAGCACACATTTCTACCTTCAAGATTACTATCAACTATGTATCACATGGCTTATAATATTCACAGACATTCTGCCTCACCCACTCCCTTCTCTCTCACACACAGGAAGCCTCAAACTTCCTGCAATATCTTTCCTAATATTTTTATTTCAACATTGTCAGTGATGCAATACCTAATTGTTCTTCGCTGGGTATGGTTGACACGCCCCAGACATATTTACAAAATCTTGTTCCTCAGTGATAACACTCTTTGTTAAATAACTACCAAACTTGTCTGGAAGTCTAATGAGTCACAGTGAATAAGTTGCTATATGTAATTGAGTAAGAAAAAAATTCAATAAGAACCTTAATAGTTAAACAGAATTATAAAATACCTATTTATTAAAATATAATACTCTACCATCTGCTAACCACTTTCATATTCATTCTCCTATTTAATCTCCACAATGACCCTGTTCAGTTAGCATCACTATTAGCATTTTATAGATGAAGAAATAACTGATTATTAAAATTAAGTGACCTTGGCCAGTCACAAATAATAAAGGACAGATCAGGACTTTAACCTACTGTCCAGAGACATTATACCAATTACTTTTTGGTTCTACATCAAGTAGGAAAGAATCCAGTAATTTCTCATAGTTTGCTGTATGCCTGCATTTTTAAGAATTACCAGACTTTAGGCAGATCACTTAAAGTCTCTGTGGTCCTTAGTATTTTGTTCTGTAAAATTAGGGATGTAAACAGGTGAAAGTTACCAGCCACTAAGAAAGCAATCAGAAGACAAGGCTCATCAGCAAATCTCTGAGCCTTACCTGAACAATGTTGGAACAATTACCACTGCCACAATTCCTTTTCTTCCAACCATTACACCTCATTCATACATTCATTCCGAACATATTTATGAAGCACCTGCCGTGAGCAAATAATTTTCAGGGGAAAAGATAAAGCAACAGGAATAGAGTTTTTCCCTTATGCCTAAGACTTCACTGCCAATAACTTCACCCCTGCCCAGATTATCACAACTTCATGGAGAGATTAAAAGCAGTAGATTTCTGAGCTTTCTTCATGTCCTAAAAGGCCATGAATCTATGGCTTCAAACATGATAAATCAAGTTAAGAGAGTGATTACAGGAAAGGGAGACCTGTAGAGAGAGAGATAATCAGGGAAAGGGAGAGACCAAAGCCAGAAGTAACAGCTCACTGTTTCCCATTAACACTTCTTCGATTACACAGAGAATTTGAGCAGGGTCCAGGTAGAGCCAGCACTTTCACAGACCCAAAAGTGGCCCCATCCTGTCAGCCACAAGTCCCCACTGGCCCACTGTGTCTTGCTCACTAGATTAATTCCAGAGCCTTATGGTCTGGCCACAGCTTGGGTTATGGGACCTGCTGAGGACCTTGGGTACAGCCCTGCACCATGCCTTTGAAATTCCAGATTTCCCAGTGGCAAAGATGGGTGGTGATGGATGTTTATGACTCCAAAGGGCCACTGTAAAGATTAATGACTTGTGTTTTGCAAAGTGTTTTTAAATCCCCAGATGAGAGCTGCTCATACAGCTGGCTTCCGCATGATTAGCATTTGCTTGCTTTCAATTGGTTATTCCTGCCATATTTCAAGACCCAAAAAAAGACCCAGATTAAAGGCAATGCCCAAGAGCCTACTGATGGCTTTTAGATTGTACTTCCCCAGAGGCTGGCAAGCTGACAGAGATAGAACACTCCTATTCAGCACCACATTTTAGGAGACACATTGCATCTTTACTTTTCAGATGTGGGATCAAGAGCATAAAAGTCACATTTGAACTAACATCTGATGTCTCCCTTGATACCATGCAGCAGACTGCCACCACACTGTTAGATTTTTGGAACATTTCCAGGCTAATAGCAAAATGATTTCTTAGGGGACCATCAGAGGGGAAAAGACTGTGTAGAGATTTATCTTCCTATTTAGAAAAATAATTAGTAAATAAGTTTGAGTGATAATCACAGAAAATCCAAACTGGTTTAAAATATGTGGCTTCTAATGATGTGTAAATTAATTAGAAACTATATTTAGAATTGATTATCCTTAAAAAAAAAAAAAAAAAAAAAAACCACTAGAACAAAGCCTAGTTTGAGAATTCTATATTGTTGTCTACTTCAAGACTGACTTTTTTGATAGGTCAGTAATTCGAGTGATTTACACTTTAAAAGACCAAAATAAATTACAGATTTGATGCAGTGACTCACGCCTGTAAACCCAAAACTTTGGGAGGCTCAGGCAGGAGGATCCCTTGAGTCTAAGAGTTTGAGACCAGCCTGGACAACACAGTGAAACTCAACCTCTACAAAAAAAAAGTTTAAAATTAGCCAAGCATGGTTGTGAGTACTTACGTTCCCAGCTACTTAGGAGATTGTGGAGAGGGGATTAACTGAGCCCAGGAGGTTCAGGCTGTAGTGAGCAATGATTATGCTGCTGTACTCCAGTCTGGCCAACAGAGCATGATCCTGTCTCAAAAAATATGGGCAACATAGTGAAATTCAACCTCTACCAAAAAAGTTTAAAATTAGCAAAGCATGGTTGTGAGTACTTACATTCCCAGCTACTTAGGAGATTGTGGAGAGGGGATTAACTGAGCCCAGGAGGTTGAGGCTGTAGTGAGCAATGATTATGCCACTGTACTCCAGTCTGGCCAACAGAGCATGACCCTGTCTCAAAAAATATATATATTATTTCTTACAAAATTTTTAAATAAATAATAATTAAAATAAATTAGCATTGATTCAATGAAGAGAAAATACAATTACTGTATTGTTTTTCCCCTGTGAAGCATTTTTCCTGTCCTTTCAAGTTTTATTTAAGAATACCAAAAGTATCAAAATGAGCAAGAGGTTATAATTTATAATTATATGACCCGTGCACAACATTAAAAGGCTTCCATGGTACCAGTAGGACAGATTTGGAAGCCAGCCTTGCAGTGGTTGCAGTGCACTGAAAATCTGTATTTGAAAAGTTCTGATGGTTTCTAGAGTCAGAGTTTTCAAAAAAGAGACAGAGAAAATCCTTGCCCTATAGATAAATTAGTTTTTAAATGAATAAACCAGTAAAATACGTGAAGCAGTCACGTTAATATTATCAACAGTATTGACTGTACACATCAAATGTAGAAGTAAATTAGGAAAAAAGGTGACTTGATCAAAGCTTATTTTGAATTTTCAATTTTCTTCATATTTGGTTAAGGTGTAAGTGGCTTGAGGAATAACAATAAGTTCTACAGCCTTTGGCTTCCAGGCTATTCTCAGGCCTTCTCCTTGAGTATGTATTGAAGAATAAAAAGACAAACTCGTGAAGGTCACCCTCTGGCAACATCACCCTATCTTCTTAAATAAATTTCACCAGTGACTACAGGTAATATTGAATGGCTTGGTCTTAATAAGAAATTCAAAGAATAGTCTTCTTTTGATTAATTACAAAGGAACAAGGGATTTTCTGCCATAGTGATATCCACCATGCAACATCTAGAAGTAGCCACATTCACCAAGACACAGAAGCCTGGAGAATAAGGGTCAAGGCTGCACCTGTTGCAATGTCTACTTGACTTCCTACTCCCATTTAGGGTGCTGGTCTATGAAATGGGTAGTGCTATGGGACTGATAGATAGGACTGGAGTAATCCAGGAGGTACATGGATAGTCTTAACTAAGAATGTGACTATTAGGAGCCCAGTGGTAGGGCTTGGATACCTAAAAACCAAGTTGCTACTAGGCCAGAAGCCCTGGGAAGTGGTCAAGTCAACCATAATAATAATTATGTCTACCATATGACAGACTCTTTGCCAACATTATTAATACAACAACTCCACAATATCAAAATGATTGTACCCATCTTGCAAATAAGAAAACTGAAGGCCAGGAAATTAAGTCATTTACCAAGTACATGTAGTTAGTACAGTACAAAAAAAAGCATAATCCAAATGGAACAGTCTGACATCCAAGTCCATGTACCAGTCTTCCCCACAAACCCACTCACCTTAAGTGTAGAACTGCAAAAGTATCTTTATGTATCCTTGTAAACTTTTTTTTTTTTTGAGACAGAGTCTCACTCTGTCGACCAGGCTGGAGTGCAGTGGTGAAATCTTGGCTCACTGCAACCTCTGCCTCCTGGGTTGGAGCAATTCTCCTGCCTCTGCCTCCCTAGTAGCTGGGATTACAGGTGTGTGCCACCACGCCTGGCTAATTTTTGTATTTTTAGTAGAGTCTGGGTTTCGCCATGTTGGCCAGGCTGGTCTTGAACTCCTGATCTCAAGTGGATCATGTGATCCACCCACCTCAGCCTCCCAGAGTGCTGAGATTACAGGTGTGAGCCACCATGCCCAGCCCCTGTGAACTTCTTGTACACTTGGATCTGTTTTATGTATACAATCTTTAGAAACAGAAACACAGAAATCGTCTAAGATGGTGGTCATATTTTACATAGTACATATCAAGACATCATCTGAGAAATTATTTTGTGTCACTTTCTGGATGTAATATCCAATATTTATGACATAATGCAGATTATAGCACAATGGAATTTTTTATGGTGTTCATAGAACAACAACAAAGAAATTTTAAATCATTCCAGAAAATAAAATATAGATAAATAAATAACTATGAGCCAGAGTCCCTACTTTTAAGACACTTTCACACAGAGGAGGCAAGTCATTAAAAAAAATTAAATTTAAAAAAATACTAAATAGGATGTAACTAAGCTAGCTTTCAACTGCACTTAAGAGTCAAATAAACAAAAGTGTTGGATTTCCAATTCTAGCAACTTGGATAACTTAAGTACTATGGCTAATACTACCATTGTAAACAATAGACAATACTGAATAAAATATTTTTAGTCTTTAAATGACAAGCTGAGTATTCCAATTAATAATAAATATTCAGAGGGAAACACTGGGTGGAAATGGTGCCCAGAGAGGAAGAACACAGAAGCTACCTTTCACCTTGAGGGATTCACTGAACTGTATGAAGCTGAGCCATGAGTTTCAAGGCCTCACAGGCTGATTTGGCTTGGCTTTGTGTCCCCACGCAACTCTCATATTGAATTGGAAGAAGGGCCTGATGGGAAGTGATTGAATCATGAGAGCAGATTTCCCCTTTGCTGTTCTCGTGATAGCAAGTGACTTCTCACAAGATCTGATGGTTTAAAAGTATGTGATATTTTCCCCCTCATCCTCTCTCTTTCCTGCCACCATGCGAAGAAGGTCCTTGCTTCCCCTTCGCCTTCCACCATGATTGTGAGTTTTCTGAGGCCTCCCAGCCATGCTTCCTGTAAGCCTGTGGAACTATGCGTCAAACCTCTTTTCTTCATAAATTACCCAGTTTCCCATAATTCTTTATAGCAGTGTGAGAATGGACTACCCCACAGGCCATAGAGGATAGAAATCAAAGCCATCCCAAAAGGTGAGGCACAAAGAAGATGGTCCCACACAGAGCAGGAACTGCCTATCCCCAAAGAAACTACACCCTCGAAATTCATGTGAAATAGAAAACCAAAACAAGATCTCTAAAAGGGAAATTGCCCATTTCAATCCTGGTGTTGAATATCAACCCTGAGAATTTTTGTATCTACCAGTTGGCCCTCATAGCAGCCCAAATTCCTACCTAAAAAGTTCAGCTTCACTCAGAATTTAAAATAGCCTCAGGCTGGTGATAGCTGCAGCTACCTGATACAAAGGCAAATTCTCCCTGAAGTAAGACACCTTCAGCCTAAACTAAAAGGAACGATCACAGATAAGTTCCAAAAAATATGAGTTCATTGTACAAACAAAAGAGACACTGAACACATATGGGAACAACATATGCTAGAGGCAGAAATAGCTGTTGGCAGAATCAGACCTGCAAGACTTCAGCTATTAGAATACTCTGATGCATCTTGCTATAAGTATAATACAGCCTAGTATAATATAACATAAAGAATAAATGAAGGCATTGAAAATATGAGTAAAGAGCAGCACACTATAAAAATATCCAAGTAGTTTGAAAAAAAAGTATCATCGTTGACAAAAGAATTAGTGAACTAGAAGATGAGTCTGAAAAAAATTATCTAGAATAAAAAACAGTCAAAAGATGGAAAATATGAAATAAAATTGAGTCATGGAAGAAAGAATGAAAGGGACTAAAAATAAACCTCTAATAGAAGGGTTTTCTTAAGGAAGAGGATAGAGAATAGAGTAATAATTGAAGATATAATAGCTAAAAATTTTCCAGAACTGATAAAAAGATACCAATCCACAGACTCAAGAATTCCAATGAGTCTCAAACAAGATATATAAAACACAACTAAACAAATTATACTGAAACTACAGAACAGGAAAGAAAAAGAATTTTTTTTAAAAAAAACACCCTAACAAGAGGCAGATTATTTGCAAAGGAATGGCAATTGTAGTGTGAGCTCACTGCTCAACAGCAATAATGTAGACAAGAAGACCATGGATTGATAACCAAAGTGGCAAATGCATGCTTAAGTCTAAACAAATGCACTATAAACACAAATCTGTTGTGTTTATATTCTTATAAACACAATAATAAAAAAAAAAGCTTGTGTGGTAAAGAAAACCAGCAGTGATATCATGTAAGGAAAGGGACTGAAAGCAGTAAAATGCTCTAACATCCTTATGCTGTCTAAAGGAAGGTAAAAATATTGACTAATTTTACACTTAGGTGACTTAAATATACATATTTGTGTTACAGGTTGAATTGTGTCCACCAAAAAGATATGTTCAAGTCCTAACTCCTGATACCCATGAATGTGACCTTATTTAGAAATAAGGTCTTTGCAGATGCTGAGATGAGGTCGTACTGAGTTAGGGTGCACCCTAATCCAGTGACTGATGTCTTTAAAAGAAGAGATACATTTGGATACATGGACAGGGAGAGAATGTCATTTGATGATGTAGGCAGAGATTGGAGTGATACATCTACAAGCCAAATCGTTTTATTATGAGCCTAGCAAAACCTTGATTCTAAAACTTGTTGAGGGCAGAAGGGCAAAATAAATTACAACCCAATTATTTCCAAGGGACACAGATGCAAATATCATACAGAAAATACTGATGAACAATAGAACAATGCATAAAAAAGAAAATATGTCACAAATAAGTTGGTTTTACCCCAGGCATGAAAACTTAGTCTAGCATTTTAAATCAGAAAATATAGTTTACTATATTTTACTATATAAACTTAGTCTAACATTTTAAATCAGAAAATATACAATTACCTCAACAGATGCAGAGAAAGTATTTGATAAATCTCATAGGAACAACTTTTAGCAAGCTAGAAATTCTTACCCTAGCAGATAATATCTATAAAAATTTGACTCCAGCAATTCATTACTTGGCATATACCCAAAGAAATGTAAATCATTCTGTTACAAAGACAATGCACGCATATGTTCATTGCAACGCTATTTATAATAGCAAAGGCATGAATCAACCCAAATGCCCATCAATGATAGACTGGATAAAGAAAATGTGGTACATATACACCATGGAATACTATGCAGCCGTAAAAAGGAATGAGATCATGTCCTTTGCAAGGACGTGGACGGAGGTGGAAGCTATTATCCTCAGCAAACTAATGCAGGAACAGAAAACCAAACACCACATTTTCTCACTTGTAAGTGAGAGCTGAACAATGAGAATACATGGACACAGGGAGGAGAACAACATACACTGGAGCCCATTGGGAAGTGAAGTAAAGGAAGGGAAAGCATTAGGAAAAATAACTAATGCATGCTGGGCCTAATACCTAGGTGACAGGTTGATAGGTGCAGCAAACCACCATGGCACATGTTTACTTATGTAACAAACCTGCACATCCTGCACATGTGCCCCAGAACTTAAAAATAAAAATAAAGAATTTCTATAAAAACCTATAGCAAACTTTTCACTTAATGATAAAACACTGAAAGTGGCCAGGCATGGCAGTTCAGGCCTATAATTCTGGCCCTTTTGGGAGGCTGAGGTGGGCGGATCACTTGAGGTCAAGAGTTTGAGACTAGCCTGGCCAGCATGGTGAAACCTTGTCTCTACTAAAAATATAAAAATTAGCCAGGTGTGGTGGCATGTACCTGTAGTCCCAGCTACTCAGGAGGCTGAGACACGAGAATCACTTGAACCCAGGAGACAGAGGTTGCAGTGAGCCAAGATCACACCACTGCATTCCAGCCTGGGCAACAGAGCAAAACTCTGTCTCAAAAATAAAAAAAAACACTGAAAGAATTCACTCTAAGGTTAGGAACAAGACAAGAGTGCCTGCACTTCCACTCTTACTCAGCATTGATTGGGTACCCTAACCAGTGTAGTAATGCAAGAAAAATAAATAAAGAATCAAAAGGAAGAAACAAGCAATCATGTTTACAGATGATGTAATTGTCTATGTAAAAGATTAACTAATAACCTATAAGAGAATTAATAAGAGAGTTTAGCAAAGTTGGCAAAACAAAATCAAGGTATAAAAATCTACTGCATTTCCATTCACTGTCAACAAAAAGGAAATATTTAATGAATACATACCATGTATAATAGCACCAAAACATATAAAGTCCCTAATAATAAACCTATTCAAAGATGAGCAATACTTTTCTGATAAAACTACAAAACTTCATTTTTTTAAAAAAGGCTGAATATCATATTGACAGATTAGAAAATTCAGTATCATAAAAATGTTAATTCTCATCACACCAATCCATGGTTTGAATGTAATGCTAATCAAATTCTCAAAAGATGCTCTTTTTTAGATCTTGATAACATGATTCTATAAGGAACATATGGAAGAGCAAAGGGCTGAGAATAACCAAGAAAGCAATAAAAAGAACAAGTTGGAGGTGAAGGAGCTTATCTTACCAGATATCAAAAAATATTACAAGGCTTTAAGATACTGGTATTGGTGAAGGGACAGGCAGTTCTCACACATATGGAAACTCAATATGATGGAGCTGGTACAACAGATCAATGAATGGGACAGACACCAATAAATACTCCTAGGATATTTGGCTAACTGTATTTAAAAAATAATAATAAAAGCTGCACATGGTGGTGTGCACCTGTAGTCACAGCTACTCAAGAGACTGCGGCAGTTCAAAGGCAGCCTGGGCAACGTAACAAGACCTTGCCTCAAATAATAATCATGGTAATAATAGTAAATTGGAGCTCTTTCCTCACACCAATTCCGGATGGCTTATAGATTTAACTGTGAAAAGCAAAACTATAAAACTATTAGAAGATAATGTATACCCAAAGTAAGGATTATTTAATAAGACACAAAAAGCAAAAGCCCTAAAAAAATAAAAAATTTGAGTAACTTAAATTAAGAAGTTCTATTCAACATAAGTCACAATAAAATGAGTCGAAAATTAAGTCTACACTGAAAGGTCAGTGTAGATCATATAACTATTACAGAATTCACATCGGAAATAGGAACACTTTTACACTGTTGGTGGGAGCGTAAATTAGTTTAACCATTTTGAAAGACAGTGAGGCGATTCCTCAAGGAACTAGAAATAGAAATACCATTTGACCCAGCAATCCCATTACTGAGTATATATCCAAAGGATTATAAATCATTCTCTTATAAAGACACACGCACACGTATGTTTACTGTGGCACTGTTCACAACAGCAAAGGCTTGAAAGCAACCCAAATGCCCATCAATGATAGACTGGATAAAGAAAATGTGGTACATATACACCATGGAATACTATGCAGCCATAAAAAAGGATGAGTTCGCATTCTTTGCAGGGACATGGATGAATCTGGAAACCATCATTCTCAGCAAACTAACACAAGAACAGAAAACCAGACACCACATGTTCTCACTCATAAGTGAGAGCTGAACAGTGAGAACACATGGACACAAGGAGGGGAGCACCACACACCGGGGCCTGTCAGGGTGGGGGACTAGGGGAGGGAGAGCAAGGGGTGGGGGGATTGGGACGGGAAGGCCCAGGGTTAGGCTGGTTCCAGAGCTGGTTCTTCAGAGGCACAAAGACATCATCAAGGACCAAGATCCTCTCTACTCTTCTGTTCACTTTGCAATCCTCGATTTATCAACAGTCTTTCCTTCTGCTCACAATCTAACCACAGAGCCTCCAGACATTAAAAAAAAACAACAACCCAGGAACACACCCAGCAAAGAAGGAGGGTCTCCATCCATGCATGTGTTAGTGAGACAACCCTTCTACAGGAGACTTCCCCTCGGTGCCATTGGCCAGGATTGGGGCACGCATCCATTCCTAAATGAATCCTGGGCAAAGAAGACTGGATCATGACTGGCTTAGACCATTGATTCTCTAAGTTTGGTCCTTGGGCCATCAGCATCAGCATTCCCTCAAAACTTGATAGAAATGCCCTACCCAAAACCTATGGAATCAGTTATTCTGGGGGTGCAGATCAGCAGCCTGTGTTTTAATACATTCCCCAAGTATTAAAAGAATTTCATGCATGCTAGAGTTAGGCTTAGACTAATTCAAACTTAAGGTCTGAAACTAGAGAGATGATCACATTCCTGAGGACACAGGATGGAAAGTGAACACCTAATCAAAATGTGGGACTGTCACAGGAAAGAAAGACGTTTGCCAAGGAGTCTCCCTGAAGAATCCTTCAGGGCATCAAAGAAGGGTTAGAGGCCTCAAGCAAAGTGAAATGTGACTTGGCTCAGCAGGATGAGAGAAGTTCCTAGGAATGGGAAGGAAGGGCATTTCAAAAAGTAGAAAGAAAATGAGAAAGAAAGTCGCTATAGTTCCTTTAGCCCAGAGCCACTTAACTAATTGGGATTCATATGTTGCAGATACAGTAAAAATTCATTTCCCCAAATGTCAATCTAATAATATAAAAGCCCCCAACACCTTGTTTTTCAATTATAAATATGCCTAAAGGGGAACCGTAATGTTAAAGTATCTCAGTGTGAACAAAGTGATTAACTCCCCTGTGGTTATTTTTCATATTTAGATTAACTTAGTAAGACTCTGTATTACCCACATCAGAATTTCTCTGTACACCTAAATTGTCATCACCATTTTCCTCAAATATGTTTTAACAACAATATCTGGGATCATATTTTTGACTACTTTGAGGGTTTTCTATTGTGAATAAGAAATGAATATCAAAAGGTGGCAAATAAGTAAGTTAAAGACAAGTAACAGACCAGAGGGAATATTTGCAACATGTAGAATAGGAAAGAAGTTAATATTCATAATATATACAAAGATCCTACAAATAAAAAAGGAAAAGAAACAAAATTCAATTAAAATGAGAAAGGATGTAAACAGGTCATCCATGTATTCATTCACTCAACTACTCATTTTTTAAAATTCCATATCATTCGCATCCTGGCTCCCCTCTTCTTAGTTGTGTGACCTGGGACAGTTTGTTTAATTTCTCTATGGCTCAGTTTTCTCACCAGCCATAAGTAGATAATAATAGCACCTACTTCATTGATACTTACAATATTCTAAGTATTAAAACAGTAAATAAATGCAAAGCACAAGAAGCCTCAGAAATGCTAGCTATCACGTTATTATCTTACATATAATAAGACAGGCAGTCTTCTAGGCACACAAATTCTCAAAAGAAGAAAAGCATATGGTCAGAAAATAGCAAATGATGCTTACTATCAACAATATTCACAGATTTGTGGTGATATAGCATTCTCATATTTCATCAGTGTAAACTCGGCACAAAGATTGTGGAACAAGTGAATAGCATCAACTTTAAATGCACATACAACTTGATGCCAGGATTCTATCCAGAGGACTTTACTTGAGGGTACTCACAAAAGCATGAAAATGTTTATCACGACATTTTTATAACAGAAAAGAAACTAGAAATATCCTAAATGTCCATATACGGGGACTGGTTAAAAGAAACACAGTACATTAAATTACGGGAAATCCATTAAAAAGAATAAGATAGATGTATATATACTATATGAAGACATCTTCAGGATATAATATTAAGTTTTTCAAATGAATACAATATGATTCTTTTGTGAACATCTTAAAGGATTTACACATGTATTGCATACGCATGAACATTTTCTTGGGAAAGAAAATGTCACTGTGGGAAAAAGAACTAAAGATCGGGGATGGTGGGGAGTTATTTTCATTTTTCCTTTTTATACTACTGGAATTTTTCTATAGCTATTCTTTGTAATGTGGTGAGATTATGAGTCATCTTTTCTCTTCTTCGTTTTTTCAGGGTTTTTAAAGCTAATACTTAAAAAAAGCACAGGTGCTTATTATCTCACAGTTTTTAAGGGTCAGAAATTCAAGAGCAGTTTATTAGGATGGCAAAATGCTTCTAGCTCAGGATCTTTCATGAGTCTGCAGTCTCAGCTGAAGGCTTGGTTGGGGACAAAAGACTTGATTGCATGGTCACCCATGTGTCCATCAGCCAGAGGCCTCAGTTCTTCACTAAGTGGGCCTTTTCATAGGTCTGCTCACAATATGGCAGCTGGCTTCCCCAGAGCAAGTGATCCAAGAGAGAGAGAGAGCAAGAAAACAAGTAGGAAGCCACAGTGGCTTTTATGAAATGGCCTCTGAGTTTTATTCCATCGCTTCTGCTTTATTCTATTCATTAGAAGTGAATAGTATCCATGAATTTGTAGACATTTCAAAACCACAAATGACAGAAGAGGAATATTTATGAGGTAAATATAGAAAGAAAGAGAAGTAGGACTTGATGTATTGAAGTAGATTTGTGGAAAGAACACTAGCCTTGAATCAGAAGAAATAGGGTTTATTTCATCACATACAGGAAGTACTTAATAAAAGTTTGGGGCCAGGTGCAGTGGCTCAAGCCTATAATCCCAGCACTTTGGGAGGCAGAGGCAGGTAGGTCACTGAAGTTAGGAGTTCGAGACCAGCCTGGCCAACATGGTGAATCCCTGTGTCCACTAAAAGTATAAGAATTTGTCGGGCCTGGTAGTACATGCCTATAATCCAAGCTACTTGGAAGACAGGCAGGAGAATCACTTGAACCTGGGAGGCGGAGATTGCAGTGAGCCGAGATCATGTCACTGGACTTCAGCCTGGGTGACAGATTGAGACTCTGCCTCAAAAATAAATAAATAAGTGTTTAGTAAGTGTTCATTAAATAAATGAATATGGAAATTATGGCTTTTCTGAGACTGTTTTCAAGTCTTTGATTATGTGCATAAGCGCAGTTACCACATTACAAACGCTCTCCAGAGGGTTGGGTGGGATAATGGATATTAGAGGTCTTTGTAAATTTAACACTTGTAGCTAAATTCTGCTTGGACACAAATGTGGCCTGGGAAAAAATGAAGAGGCTGTGGCACAGTGGAGTCCTTGCCCATGCCGAGTGTCTTTTCTGCCTAGGAGGGTCCCAGGACCTGGGGCGGCACTCTGATTCCAGCTCCATCTGAACTCAGCCCAATCCACTCCTTGCCATGTCTTACTTCCAGTTGTTGCTAAAAACGCATTTTATTTTATGACAGCAGCAAACTCATTGGTCTTCCCTATCTTGATAAATAGCAACTCGATTTCTCCCATCACTCAGGCCAACACTTGGAGTCATTCCCAACACCGCTCTCTCTCTCACTCCTCACATCCAACTGATCAGTAAATCCTTCTAACTATATCCAGAATCCAGCTTCTCACCACTTCTATCACTACCACGCTATCCAAACAGTCCCCTTCCCCACCCCCAGCCAAACATGTCACCTGGTACACCAACATGATTTCTCTCTAAAGCAAAATCTCTTTTCAACAAGCCATTTGCCTGGCTCTAACATCCAAGTCTGGATACAATTTCTGACCCTGCCATCAGCATCATTTTGCAACATTTTCCACAGATTATATAATCTAATATTTTATGATAAGTGTGAGGTATGCCTGGTGGCACCACATTGCAGCTCTGTCGTGCCTACCAGTCTGTATCATTTGTCTCCTGCATCACAAGTAGGGTCTACCATGGCAGGTGACACCTGAAACTACTAAGCTGTATGTGACAGGAAGGGGAGATTCCGCCAAATACTGAGATTTATAAAGCAGAAAAAGTGAGTATACATGATCCTCTATATCACACCATGGAATTAACCTGTCCTGGAACTGCCAGACTTCTTGTATCAGATAATAAAACTCTTATTTCTTAAAACCACTTAGTTTTTCTGTTGCAGCCAAAAGCGTCCTTCATCCTTATCAATACATCAGCTATTGGTAAGTGTTCGTTAAATAAAGAGCTAAAACTAGAAAGGATGATGGCAATTTTTAAAAAATCAAACACAATCTGAAATGATTCAAGAAACATAGCAGAGAAATAGGATACATGATGCTACTGAAAATCTCAGATTAGATAGTCATTAATATTAAATCTAAAGTTCCTGACTCCAGCAGAAAATAAAAAGCATACCAACACTTTAGGAGAGAAAAGCCTTTTCCTGACACTAATTCTATGCGAAATCTACCATGAGAAGATAAAGGATACAGAATAACATAATAGAGGTAATGTTTCTGTGGCAGAGATTGTTAATGCTCACCAAATATCCATGTGCTCCACATCCAAGACCCCATGAATCCCAGTGGGATCATGTCACTAATTCTTAATGGAATGTGAGCTAAAGTGATGTATCACTTGTGATTCAGGAAGGATGCACTTTCCCCACACCTTCTCTAACTCCTGTCCATACAGCTGGAAACAAAATGCTCTCAAGATGACAGTTCCCAAATAAAAGCAACTTGGATCCCTGAGTTGTCACTTGATGGAAAGCCAAGCAGGAGACCAACCCAATCTACATCAGATTGTGATATTAAAAAGAAATAAATCTTGTTGTGTTAAGCCACTGAGATTTTCAGGCTTATCTGTCCCACTGAATAGCTCAGCTTAGCCTGGCTACTATAGCATCCATCAATAACTTTACACTGTGCCTAAGATTTTGGAATCAAGAATGCCATTTGGAAAAGACAGATGGTTGAGGTTTAATTCTTCTAAGTTGAACACATCCTTCCTTTTACATAACCATCCTCAGTTCCTCTCCCAAACACACGCAGAAATGCACACCATGATTTGGTATATTTTCTTGAGTCCAGTAAGTATCTTATCTCTCTAAAAGCTGTCTTTCTCAGGAAACTCTTTTTCACATCCATTCTATTTCATCCTTTCAATGCAGCATTTAAGAAGCTGAAAACAGAGAAGGAAGACAAGGATAAGTTTAAAACACCAACTTTGTGATGGCAAGAAAAAGAACATCACTGAAAGGTTTTATACATATTGGGAGAGTCATCTTTTTTCAGCACTAAAAATCATATCAATTGTATCATTTCAAATGCTCTGGAATTCAATAATCCATTGCTATAGAAAGTGTGCCAAACCAAAAATATCCAAGATCTCCAAATGAGCACTTCCTCATTTGGAAAAATCTGGGCACCTACATCATCTCAAATGTATAAAATTAAACTGTAAAAGTGTAAAACATGGGGGGAGGAAGGCAAATACTTGTATTTTATCATTTCAGGTGCCAATCTGTAGATTTTTCTACCTCTGTCTTTCTGGGTGTAATGCATGGACTGATCCGAGTTTCCCTGAGCTGCTCCAGCACTCAATCTGGGGATGTTTCACTCTGAGTCATCCTTCCTATTAGGTTGCTTAGGGAGGGAATTACTGGGATTCACAATGTAATCTGAGTGCCCTTTACTGCCACTTATACCAAAGATGCTCTATCCCAAAATGATAACTAAGTTCCTGTATGGACCCTGAATCTCTCCTCCTACCCTAAGTTTTTATCATTAAGCTCCTACTTTTGACTTTATAGGATTTATTCTTTGGCCGCTATTTCAAGCTATTGCTCCTAAGATTATTCTTACTAGTCCTGCCCTCCTCCAAAATACCCTGGTCCCTAAAGTTGGGGACTACGACCAAGCATGTTTAATAATACTGGGTATTTGTCATATATCAATAATAAATACATGATGTTTTATCATTTAAGGTAGAGGTCACCAACCCCCAGGCCACAGACCAGTACCAGCCCGTGGCCTGTTAGGAACTGGGCTGCTCAGCAGGAGGTGAGTGGCAGGTTAGTGAGCAAAGCTTCATCTGTATTTATAGCTGCCCCCCATGACTCCCATTACTGCCTGAGCTCCGCCTCCTGTCAGATCAGCGGCAGCACTGGATTCTCACAGAAGCACAAGCCCTATTATGCATATGCGAGGGATCTAGGCTGCACACTCCTTATGAGAATCTAATACCTGATGATCTACTGCCTCCCATCAGCCCCAGATGGGACTGTCTAGTTACAGGAAACAAGCTCATGGCTCCTACTGATTCTACATTATGGTGAGTTGTATGATTACTTCATTGTATATTACAATGTAGTAATATAGAAATAAAGTGCACAATAAATGTAATGCACTTGAATCATCCTGAAACCATCTCCCTGCACCCCACCTCCATGGTCCATGGAAAAATTATCTTCCACAAAACCAGTCTCTGATGCCAAAAAGGTTAGAGACCACTGATTTAAGGAATTAAAGAAAAATGATTTCTAAAAGTTAATAAACATTTTTTAAAAGACTGAAGCCACAAAGTGCAAAGTCAGTTAGTTTCAAAGGATAGTCCAGACATAATGATCAGGCCATAAGCTAATTGGTTTTCCTACAGAAAACTTTAAGGCAGGTACCATTATATTAGCCCTACTCTGTAAAAGAGGAAACTGAAAACTAAAGAAGTTAGGTAACTTGTCCAGAGTTTCCAGGCTAGGAAGTGGCAGAGTCACTGCTGTCTGACACTATTTAATTAAGGAATCAAATATTCCAAGTTATAATGGTTTTCAACAAATTAATATATTGTCCAAAGGCAAGCCAGTGAAAATGCTTAATGGGCTGACAGAGCACAGTGTGTTCCTATACTACCTAGAGCCTCCCAGGCTTAGGGGGTAAAACAGCACCTGCTCGAGAGAGACACTTGAGTGTGTGTGTGTGTATGATGGTGGATGTGGGAAAGAAGGTCCAGCTAGGAAGGCGTTACCCATGTCAGTCCATAAATGGGCAGCTAGGATACAAAAGCAGAACCTAAAGATAATTTTTCCATCAGTAAATCAAGAAGGACAAATGTACACTTCAGAACTTTTGTTGTCAGCCAAAAGTTTAGGGAAGTTAATCTAAGAACTGAGGGTTTGCACAAAGGAATCCTACCTACATCGTGCCTGGACTGCTACGCCTGGGTTGGGAGAAGAGGGTGAGAAGGGCTTTTTAAAGGCGTTTCCTCAGCTGCTTACCATTCTCAGTGCTGGACAGATCCAGCCTCCCTTCCCATATTCCCACACTCTCCCTCCAGAATCAGAGTTAAATCAATCTGATCTTTGGAAGGTTCTTTACTGTTTTAAATCTATACTGTGGTGTCTTCAGAATAAGGAGGAGAGTTGAGATCCCAGTTCTTTGCACAGGTTTGAAAAGGGGGAAAGAGCTAAACTAAGTACTCTATTTGGTCTGAGATAAACATACTCACACACTCATTTACTTAAGCAATATGTGATGTTATAAACTAGACTAAGCATCAATTCTCAAATCATGCATTGAATAAGAGCACCCTCATCAGGCCACAACTAATTTATTGAGTTATAGTAACTGTGCTAAACGATCATTTGGCTTCCAAAATGAGAAAGTGATGCAACAATACACGAAAATTGCAGAAGCATATGCCAACTGTCCCAAAATTGTCCCCCAAAATCATCTTACCCAATTATCATTTAATAAAGGCAATTGCTAGACAATGTTATGTGTATTCATAGGGAAAAGAACACTAAGGTCAAAATGTTTTTGTTGAAGCTCTACCACTAACTGTGTGACCTTCACAAGTTGATGAACCTCTGTTAGCCTCTATTTACTCATCTCTAAAATGGGCATAACCTTATTAAGTCTGCCTCACTACGATCAAATAAGATACATTTCAAAGTCCTATGAAGTAAAATATAAAGCAATTAATAAAACAGTTATAAATTCAGGTATTATCAGTATTATTTTTACTGAATATGATATAGCATAAAGAATCACCTCATTTTGTTCACATCACAAAAATAACACTTGACAAAAAAGACATTTGTTATTTCTGTATTATAGGTATCCACATTTTTTTATTATACTTTAAGTTCTGGGGTATACAGGTGCAGAATGTGCTGGTCTGTTACTTAGGTATACACGTGCCACGGTGGTTTGCTGCACCCATCAACGCATCATCTACATTAGGTATTTCTTCTAATGCTATCTCTCCCCTAGCCCCTCAACCCCTGACAGGCCTTGATATGTGATGTTCCCCTCCCTGTGTCCATGCGTTCTCATTGTTCAGCTCCCGCTTAGGTATCCACATTTTTTAAAAAGTGAATGAAGTATTTAATTATAAAAAAAAAAGCACTGGCTATACAGAGGATCTTATAAAAATGTGTACTTCAGACTCATGTCTTAAATGATCTGCTTTTTAGCTCCTTGTCAAGGCTCTGAATCATTTAAATTGGAGGTCAGTATCAACAAAGATTCATTTAAGTACCACCATGAGGGCACTGTGCCAGGCTTTCAAGAAACACACTAATTTTGTATGTAGATCTTAGATCCTAGGAGACACCTCAAGAAGTCATCTACTGTACAGAGTAAGTTTCCCTTACAGCTCCTGTGTCAGAGAAAGATCTCAAAGGATAAAATCTGTTAATTATGGTGACCCCTAGAAAGTGTAGTTAAAGGTAAGACCATCATGTCTGTACTGTTCAAAAGTTTTAAATAATAAATACATGGCATTTTGTCATTTAGGGAATCAAACAAAAGTGTCTTGTAAAGCTAATAGACATATTTTAAAGAATGAAGCCAGAAAGTATAAAGTCAAAGGCTTAGGTTCCCAGAACACGTCTCTACTAAAAATACAAAAATTAGCTGGGAGTGGTGGTGCATGTGTGTAATTCCAGCTACTCAGGAGGCTGAGGAAGGAGAATCACTTCAACCTGGGAAGCAGAGGTTGCAGTGAGCCAAGATCATGCCACTACACTCCAGCCTGGGCAACAGAGCTAGACTCCATCTCGAAAAAAAAAAAAAAAATGAAAAAAACTCTTCTTTAAAAGTTGCAGATTCTTATAGGTGAAGGGGAGGAAGGCAGCAAATCACATTGCCATGTGTGTACCTATGCAACAATCTTGCATGTTCTTCACATGTACCCCAAAACCTAAAATGCAATTAAAAAAAAGTTGAAAATTCTTCATCATTCATTTTTTTCCTTTAACTCTGACTGAACCAGTTAGGGTTCAGTACAAGAAACAGAAACCACTCAAGGCATTTTAAGCAAAAAGAGATTTAATACAGAGAATTGGGTTTTTACAAAATCACCAGAGCGAGCACTAAGTAGGCTTCCAAAAGTCCATCATAAGTGAATCCACAGAAACAGAAAGCAGAGAAGTCGTTGCCTAGGGATAGCGGCAGAGGAAGGGAGATGGGGGTTATGAGTGTGATGGGGGAGATGAGGTGTGGCTGCTAAAGAGTATGTAGTTTTATTGGAACACAGGCCTGTTCATTCATTTACGCACTGTCTGTGACCACATTCACACTGCAATGGGAGAGCTGCGTAGTTACAACAGAGACTGTATGACTCTCAAAGCCTAAAGTATATACTATTTTGTCCTTTAACAAAAAGTTTGGCAGCTGGGCATGATAGCTGGTGTCTGTAATCCCAGCACTTTGGGAGGCCGCGGCAGGCAGATCACCTGAGACCAGGAATTCAAGATCAGCCTGGCCAACATGGTGAAACCCTGTCTCTACTAAAAATACAAAAAAAAAAAAAAAAAATAGCTGGGTGTGGTGGTGGGCACCTGTAATCCCAGCTACTTGGGAGGCTGAGACAGAAGAATCGCTTGAACCCAGAAGGTGGAGGTTGCAGTGAGCCGAGATTGCACCATTGCTCTCCAGCCTGAGTGACAAAAGTGAGATTCTTCCTCAAAAAAAAAAAAAAAAGATTGCCAACCCCAGCTTTTATTCAAAGATGCAATGTTGAACCGTCAGGAATAAATATGTAACCTTTCACCTTCTCTTCCTTGAAATAAAGTTAAATGGGCACCCAGGACACAGAATGAGATTCTGGGGAAAGCAAGTCCTCACCAAGCTGCTTCTCACTGAGAAGTGTAAAAATTCAGAAAGGTCCACCTTGTAGATTGGTATTCCCCAGCATGCTTCTTACTTTAAATATTCTAATCTATGTTAAATAAACAATAGTTTTACTTTCAAATGGTAATATTTATATTACACCAGAAATCATATCCTTTGCAACTATTTCAACTTATGATGAAAAATTGTAGATGTCAACTTTAAAACGTATGTGGAATACATAGCTATTTTTGTGTGTTTGTTTTTTCAAAATGCTTGAAGAGGGCGTGCAAGCAAAAATGTTGAAAGATCACTGGCCGAAAGAAGAAAATCCACCTTTTTTTTTGTCAAGAGTTTCAGGTGGATGTATAATCTCCCTCCACCCCAACTAGAATTGCCCTAACAATTAGCTATCTTTTTTTGTAATTTATTAAGGTACTTGGTGTCTTTGTTCATTTTCTGTTATCACCTTACAGAAGTTTGCAGAAGTAAAGCTCTCCATACAAATTATTTGGGTATGGACACACAAGTGAAAAGGAAACTAACATCTACTGAGCATCTGTCACTTGCCAGACCCTCTACATAAATTCTCTTATCAATTCCTCACAATTTTACCTTGAGGTACATGTTATTATTATGTTAATCTCATGTCAGAGCCTAAAAAAGATACTAAGTGATTTTAGGTAATATACTCAAAACCATATAACTAGTAAACAACAGAACTAGTCTTGGAAACCCAAGACTGACACCAAAGCCCATGTACCTTCCATTCTCTGCTCTGCCTAATTCAACTTTCTGATACCTCAGTTCTACATAGACATGAATCTGAGTCTGTGACAAGCAAGTACTCTGGAACTTATGATGGTGATACTTAGTCCCTAACAGTCCCTGATACTTAGCTCCCTTATAATTACTTCTTACATTTAGAAAAAAAAAAAATGTTTTTAGACAGTCTCTCGCTGTCACCCAGGCTGAAGTGCAGTGTCATGATCACAGTTCACTGCAGCCTTGACCTCACAGGCTTAAGAAATCGCCCCATCTCAGCCTCTGAGTTACTGGGATTACAGGTGCACACCATCACACCTGGCTAATTTTTGTGTTTTTAGTGGAGACAGGGTTTCATCATGTTGCCCAGGCTGGTCTCAAATTCCTGGGCTCAAGCAATTTGCCCACCTCAGGCTCCCAAAGGGCTGGATTACAAGTGTGAGCCACTGTGCCAAGCCTAAAAAAAAATTTTATAGGGACAGTCTTGCTACATTTCCCAAGCTGGTCTCAAACTTCAGGGCTCAAACAATCCTCCCATCTTGGCGTCCTAAAGTGCCGGGCTTACAGGCAGAGCCACTGCACATGGCAAGTTCCTCTACAATAATTGTTTGGAAAAATATTCAAACCACCCAACTACCAGTAGATCACCGGCACCAGCCACTCCAAACAAAACCCAGTCTAAAGATGGAGACAGAGCCACCTGCATTTACCAGTTGACTATCAACCCTGCCTAAAAGCATAGCATTTTCCAAAAAACTGAAAAGGATGAACTTGCCCAACCATCTGATTGTTTTCAGATAAGGAAGCTAAAGACTCAGAGATTAATGCCCTACCAAATGTCACACTACCAGTGGCTGACTAGGCCAAAATAGAATCTCCTGTATTTTATTTTATTAATTTTTTTTTATTTTAGATATTTTTATTTCTCCAAATTTGTTATTTATCAGGAATGACTAAAATAAAAAATACAATTGAGTCCCATCATCATCATGGAAATGGCTTTAAGAGAAAACTGGTCAGATGAATATTATTGCTTCCCATTTTCAACCAGTAAATAGTTGCCACAGATAAACTGACAGCCAGGAATCTGCCGAGAATGCTCAAGATACATTATATAATACAACATGCCTGTTCACAGGGGGAAAATTCCCAGAAAATAGCTTATGGGTATTTCTTGATTTCATCATACAAGACAAGTACAAAAGCACCACCCATGCCTCTGAGAACATTGGACCATGCACCCTTGAAGAAAGCTTTGCCTCCTTCATCAGGAGCGATCTTCCTCCAGCAGTCAAGTGTGCCTGTGTACATGATGTCAGTTCCTTTGCGCCCAGACTGCATCATCATGCGGCGGCGAACAGTGTCAAATGGATAGGAAGTCAACCCAGCAACAGCAGTGACAGTCTGTGCGATCATCCAGCTGATAACGATGTGAGTGTTCTTGGGATCCGCAAGCATTCCCTTTGCAGTGTCATAGATACCGAAGTAGGCAGCTCGGTAGATGATAATACCCTGCACAGACACGTTAAAGCCTTGGTACAGGCCCTTAATCCCATCAGATTTGCAGATCTTAACCAGGCAGTCGCCGAGGCCTCGAAATTCCCTTTCAGCTCCAGCTTTACCCACATTTGCTGCTAGACGGGTACGGGCAAAATCAAGAGGGTACACAAAACACAAGGATGTGGCCCCAGCAGCACCGCCTGATGCCAGATTCCCTGCAAAGTAGCGCCAAAACTGGGTCCTCTAGTCCACACCACCCAGGAAGATCTGCTTGTATTTATCTTTGAAGGCGAAGTTAAGAGCCTGGGTGGGGAAGTATCTGATGACATTGGCCAGGTTACCGCGCCAGAAGGACAGGACTCCCTGCTCCTTGGGAATACGGACCACGCAGTCTATAATGCCCTTGTATTTTTTATCTGCGGTGATCTGCTTGCTGGCATGCTGTACCTGCAGCAGCAGCTTGACCCCCTCGATAGGCGCTACCGCCGTCTTGGAGATGGCTGCGGCCACTCCACCTGCCAGGAAGTCCTTGGCGAAGGACACAGCGGCATCTGTCATGTTGAAAGGAAAGACGAGGCAGGCTGCTGCAGGACGGGACTGGGCCGGGAACCGGCTTTGACTCCGGGGCTGCGGGGCGAATCTCCTGTATTTTAATGATTTATTGATAAGTTGGTGAATTAGTGACACACTCTGCTTTCTTTCTTTTAGAACCTAAAGGAACTGCAGGTGGCTTCCTGAACACAATCTCCAGTGCGGGAGCATGGGCAATTGAAAGTTCAGAATAGATCCATGAATACCTGTTAAATGGTTCCAGTCCTGACATCTGTCCCACTTTTCTTCCCTTTGTACCTCATCATCCACTGTTTGCATTCCCCCAGTGGAGAACAGTCCATGTAAAACTATACTCAAATCACCTGGGGATCATCCTTGTTAAATTTCAGTCTGATTCAGTAGGTGTGGGGTAAAAGCCAAGATTCTGCATGTTTTTAACAAGCTCTCAAGTGATGCTAATGTTGCTGACCACACTTTGTTTTTTGTTTTTTGTTTTGGGGGTTTTTTGAGACAGAGTCTTGCTCTGTTGCCCAGGCTGAAGTGCAACGGCATGATCACAGCTCACTGCAGCCTCGACCTCCTGGGCTCAGTCAATCCTCCTGCCTCAGCCTCTCAAGAAGCTGAGACTATAGATGTGCACCACCATATCTGGCTAATTTTTGTATTTTTTTTTATAGATACAGGGTTTTGCCATATTGCCCAGGCTGATCTTGAACTCCTGGCACACTTTGAGTAGGAAGGACTAACATAACATAGTAAGAATAGTGTTATTTCATATGAGGACTTTTCTAAATTTAAAAGGAGAAAAAAAAAAGATTAAATGGTGCTAAGTAATACTCAAATTAAGACAATCTCTAAAATCTATATTTCTGAGCCCTGAACTCTAACCAGTAAGCAAGTAGCCTTATTTGATGTGGTGGGAAATAGAATTATCACTACTTCTTAAAAAAATAAAAACATTAAAAACTTACTATATAAACACACCTACCCTGGATTACATTATCTTTTATGCCTTAATAAAAATAATAATGCTGATTAGAATACCTATTTAAAACATATGCTGTATTTTTCCCTGGCTAAGAATTCATACAATTCTATTTCTCTTTTACTTGACTCATTACTCTTCACACTACTTTCTGAAAACAATTATACCACCAAGTGGACAATACAAAAATTAGTTTATATGATGTTCAACTTTCTCCATTTCTATTATCCAACTTCACAGGTTAGTGAAGTGTTCCTGATTTGATCTAGTTAATAAAGCCCCAGCAAGACTCACTACTTGAAGATTGACAGCCTCAAAAGATAAGCCAGATTAAAAAATCATCTTCCCGTACCATTTAAACCATGGTATCTAACACTGCTGATAAGGATGTGTAACAGTAGGTAAATATTTCCTCCATGGACACCAATGACAAGTATACAACACTAAAGCAGTTTTCTGACATATGAATTCATAGCATGTATTAATTCACAGCCACAGACCTTGGATAATGAAAGCAAGATAATTTTCACTGCTTTTATCTTGGGTTTTTAAAATTTACGCCTAATTCAAAAACAGAAACAGGCAACATTACAGAGAAGAATAACAGTGAGAACACCAGTGCCCTTCCACTATGGAGAGTGTGTTTGCCCCAGTCACATAATTTATTTTGGCCAATAGGGTGTTAGCAGACATGACATCAGCACACACTTGGAAAGAGCTTGCTCATTAAGCTTATTTGGTCTTGCCTCTCTGTTATCACCATGAGAACATGCCCTGCATAGTCTTCTGGAGGACGACAGGCACATGGATCAGAACTATGCTGCCCCAGTAGCCCCAGCCAACAGCCAACTGACTCCAAATGTACAGGCAAACCCAGGCAAGAACAGATGAGCTACTTAATTGACACTCCACTGAACTCAGGCACTTGAGCAATAAACTTATTTTTTTTATGTGCTAAGGCTTTCTGATTGTTTGTTATGCAGTATCATTGTGGTAATAGATAGCTGATACAAGGTTAGATATAATGTTTTATTTGTGAAATAAGTGATGTTCTTGATGTGTAGTTAGCTTAACAAATCGTGCAGACACTTCTGCCCTTTGATGAATGGGATATAAGAATCAGGCAAGGCTGGCAGCTTAACATCTTTAGAGTTGACTCTAGAAATAGAAGTGCATTCAATGCTATGATTCCCCCTACCTACATCAAGACAAAGAATTTGATTGCCTCACCCAACTGGAAGGCTAGCTGATCCTGCTTTCACAATATTTTTGCATTGGCCTTAGAGTGACTCTTTCATGTAAGCATCTTGCTCAGGAACCTAAAAGGAGAGAGAATGAGGACTTCACTGAGAATATAGGAACTGACTATACAATTGTTTTAGTGCTTGCGGAACAATAGATATTTGTACCTGAGGCAAAATTTGATTCAAAGCTTGCTTTTATCAAAATAAATAAAGCTCTGGCTAGCAAGGTTGTAGCAAAGGAGATACAGCTTCCACCTACCTCTAATAATCAGAGGTACCAACCTTTACTGAGAGTATCTGCCCATAGACAATGGCCAAACTGGCTTAGGTCAGTTTGCAACACAGAATAATTCACATCTCGTACAACAGGAATTATATCTTATTAATGGTAGGACCTTGCCTTGCAAATGCTAAATTTGTTGAAACAGATTTTATTGAATCCAAATGAACTGCTTTTTTTTTTTTTTTTTTTTTTTTTTTTTTGAGAGAGAGTCTCACTGTCACCAGGGTGGAGTGCAGTGGCACTATCTCAGCTCATTGCAACCACTGCCTCCCAGATCAGATCAAGCAATTCTTTTGCCTCAGGCTCCCAAGTAGCTGGGACTAAGGCACGTGGCACAACGCCCAGCTGATTTTTGTATTTTTAGTAGAAACCAGGGAACTGCTTTAATTTTAAAAATAAGAACTGAAACCTAAGAAGGTTAAGGGAAATTCTCAAACTCACATCAGAAATTTAGTAGCAGATTTAGGTCTCAAATCCAGTTCTCCAAATATATAAATAATTATTTGGCCAGTCACAGCGGCTCACACCTATAATCCCAGCACATTGGGAAGCTGAGGTGGAAGGACTACTGGAGGCCAGGAGTTCGAGACCAGCCTGGACAATATAGCAAAACCCCAATCTCTACTAAAAATTTAAAAATTAGCCAGGTGTGGTGATACGTGCCTATAGTTTCAGCTATTCAGGAGGCTAAGGTGAGAGGATCGTTTGAGCCCAGGAGTTCAAGGCTACAGTGAACTATGATCACACCACTGCACTCCAGCCTAAGCAATAGAATGAGACCATGTCTCTAAAGATAATAATAATTATTATTTTTTAACTTCCAATCAGTTACTTTTTCATTCAATTTTGTTGGTCTTTTCAAAGAACTAGCATTTTGTTTTGTTGACTTTCTTTATTGTTTTTCTATTCTCTATTTCATTATTGCCACTCTAATTTTTTTCTTTCTGTTTATGTTGGGTTTCATTTGTTCTTTCTCTTTCTTTCTTTCTCTCTCTCTCTTTTTTTTTTTTTTCTTTTTTTTGGAAACCAGGTCTTACTTTGTCACCCAGGCTGGAGCAGTGGCACAATCTTAACTCACTACAACCTCTGCCTCACTCCCAGGTTCAAGCAATTCTCCTGCCTCAGCCTCCCAAGGAGCTGAGATTACAGGCATGCACCATCACACCTGGCTAATTTTTGTATTTTTATTAGAGAAGGAGTTTCACCATGTTGGCCAAGCTGGTCTCAAACTCCTGACCTCAAGTGATCCACACACCTTGGCCTCCCAAAGTGCTGGGATTACAGGCATGAGCCACCACACCCTGTCTTGTTCTTCTTTTTCTATTTAAGATGGAAGATCAGATTGTAGATTTAAAAAAAAAAAATCTTTACTGAGCTGTAACTTACATACCATACAATTTACCCATTTAGAGTATACAACTCAATGATTTTTAGTTCACAGATTTAATTCACAGATATGTCCAACCATCACCAATTTTAGAACAGTTTCATCACCTGAAAAAGGTAATATGTCTTTTAGTTACAACCCTCCCTTTGGGCTGCTATCTATCCTGCAGCCCAAAGCAATCACTATTCTGTCTTCTGTCTTTATATATTTCCCTATTCTGGACTTTCTTATATATAGAATAATATAATATGTAGACTTTTTGACTGGCATCTTTCACTTAGCATATTTTCAATGTTTAACCAAGTTGTAGCATTTATCTGTACTTTATTTCTTTTTATGGTTTAATAATGTTTCATTATAGTATGCACCATATTTTATTTTTCCATTTGTCAGATGATAGACATTTGGGTTGCTTCTACCTTTCAGCTACTATGAATAACGCTGCTATAAAGATTGACATACAAGAACACACAATCTTAAAATTCATATGGAACCACCAAGGACCCTGAATAGCCAAAGCACTCCTGACCAAAAAGAACAAAGCTGGAGGCATCACACTACCTGACTTCGAGATATGCTACAAAGCTATAATAATCAAAACGGCATGGTACTTGCATAAAAACAGACACATAGACCCAAGAAACAGAATAGAGACCCCAGAAATAAATCCAAATATTTACAGCCAACTGATTTTCAACAGAAGTGCCAAAAAACATACATTGGGGAAAGAACAGTCTCTTTAACAAATAGTGCTGAGAAAACTAGACATCCAGATGCAGAGGAATGAAACTAGACCCCTCTCTCTCACCATATACAAAAAGCAACTCAAAATGGATTAAAGACTTTAGTGTAAGATCAAAACTAAGAAACTACTGGAAGATAACAGGGGAAATGCTTCAGGGCCTTCATCTGGGCAAAGATTTTATGGATAAGACCTCAAAAGTGCAGACAACAAAAGCAAAATTAGATAAATAAAATTCTAGCAAACTAAAAAGCTTCTGCACAGCAAAGGAAACCATCAACAGAATGAATAGACAGACCACCTGCAGAATGGGAGAAAATATTTGCAAACTATTCATCCAACAAAGGATTAATATGCAGAATACACAGGGAACTCAAACAATTCAACATAATAATAATTAAAACAATAATATGAGTTTTAAAAGGATCTGAACATTTCTCAAAAGAAGACATACAAATGGTCAAGAAGCATATGAAAAAATACTCAACATTACTTATCAGGGAAATGCAAATCAAAATCACAATGACATATCATCTCAGCCTAGTTAGAATGTCTTATCAATAAGACAAAAAATATCAAATGCCAGAGAGGATGTAGAGAACAGGGAGTTCTTACACACTGTTGGTGGGAATGTAAATTAGTATAGCCATGATTATGTTCATAAGTGAAACACACCAGGCAAAAAAAAATAACACATATTGTCACTCATATGGAATCTTTATTTTTTATTTTTTTATTTTCCCTCATTACATTTATTTTTTATTATACAAAAAGCAACTTTTATTTTTTATTTTCCCTCATTTACAATGTTGTTGGATGGAATCTTTTTAAAAACGATATAGAAATAAGGAATATAATAGTGATTACAAAAGGCTATAAATAGTGGGAAGACGGGAATAAGGAGAGATTGGTTAATGGATACAAAACTACGGCAACATAGGAGGAATAAGTTCTAGTGCCCTATAGCACTGCAGGGTGACTATAGTTAACAATATTTTATTTTATTTTTTCAAATAGCTAGAAGAGAGGATTTTTAATGTTTCCAGCACAAAGAAATAATAAATGTTTGAGATGATGGATATGCTAATTACCCTGATTTGATCATTGCACATATATGTGTGTATTGTATACATGTATTCAAATCTCATACTGTACCCCCTAAATATGTACAATTATTATGTGTCAACTAAAAATAATTTAAAATTGTACATACAAGTTTTTATGTGTTTTCATTTCTCTTGGGTGGAACTCCAGGGTCACATGTTAACTCTGTTTTGTTTTGTTTTTTTCTTTTTTTTTTTAATTTATTTTATTGCATTTTAGGTTTTTGGGTACATGTGAAGAACATGCAAGATTGTTGCATGGGTACACACATGGCAGTGTGATTTGCTGCCTTCCTCCCCATCACCTACATCTGGCATCTTTCCCCTTGCTATCTCTCCCCAACTCCCCACCCCTCCACCTTCCCTCCCCTATTTCCCCCCAACAGACCCCAGTGTGTAGTGCTCCCCTCCCTGTGTCCATGTGTTCTCATTGTTCAACACCCGCCTATGAGTGAGAACATGCGGTATTTGATCTTCTGCTCTTCCGTCAGTTTGCTGAGAATGATGGTTTCCAGGTTCATCCATGTCCCTACAAAGGACCCAAACTCATCGTTTTTGATGGCTGCATAATATTCCATGGTGTATATGTGCCACATTTTCCCTGTCCAGTCTATCATCAATGGGCATTTGGGTTGGTTCCAGTTCTTTGCTATTGTAAACAGTGCTGCAATGAACATTTGTGTGCACGTGTCCTTATAGTAGAATGATTTATAATCCTTTGGATATATACCCAGTAATGGGATTGCTGGGTCAAATGGAATTTCTATTTCTAGGTCCTTAAGGAATCGCCACACTGTCTTCCACAATGGTTGAACTAATTTACACTCCCACCAACAGTGTAAAACTGTTCCTATTTCTCCACATCCTCTCCAGCATCTGTTGTCTCTAGATTTTTTAATGATCGCCATTCTAACTGGCGTGAGATGGTAACTCTGTTTAATCATCTGAGAAACTATCATCAGCTGCACCATTTTATATTCCTAGTAGTAGTGTATAAAGGTTCCGATTTCTCCACAACTTCAGTGATATTTTTTTATTATCTGGCTTTTTGATTCAAGCCATCCTACTGGGTTTGAAGTGATATCTCAAAAAGATTTTGATTTACAAATAACAAATAATGCTGAGTACCTTTTTATGTGTTTATTGGACACTGTATATCTTCTTTGGAGAGATGCTATTTAGGTCCCATTTCTTAATTGAGTTACTTGTCTTTTATTACTGAGTCATAAGAGTTTTTTATATATTCTAGGTACAAGTCCCTTTTCAGATACATGATTTGCAAATATTTTCTCCTATTCTGCGGGTTACCTTTCTCTTCCTTGTTGGTGACCTTTGAAGCACAAACGTTTTTAATTTTGATTAAGTCCAATTTATCTATCTTTCCTTTTGTTACTTATGCCTTTGGCATCATATCTAACAATGCTTTGCCAAATCCAAGGTCATGAAGATTTACCTATTGGCTGTGTTTTCTTCTACAAGTCTTATAGTTGTAGCTATTACATTTAGGTCTTTTATCCATTTTGAGTTAGTTTTTTATACAGTGTAAGGTAAAGGTCAAACTTCATTCTTTTGTGTATAACTATCCAGGTGTTCCAGCAACATTTGTTGGAGGGACTATTCTTTCCCCAGTGGATGGTCATGGCACCCTGGTCAAAAATCAGTGGACGACACATGTAGGACTGATGTCTGTGCTCTCAGTTCTACTCCAGTGATCTACATGTCTATCCTTATGTCAGTACCATGCTGTCTTGATAACCATTGCTTTGTAGTAGGTTTTGAAATTGGGAAGTGTAACTATTGTACTTTGTTCTTCCTTTTCATGATTGTTTTTGCTATTAGTATTTCTGGACATATTTTAGAATCAGCTTGATAGTTACTATAAAGAAGTCAACTGGGATTCTAATAGGAATTGTATCATATTTGCAGATTAATTAGGAGTATACTGTCACATTAACAATGTTCAGTCTTCCAATCTGTAAACATAGCATTTCTTCTATTTAGATCTTTAATTTCTTTCAAACATATTTTCTAGGGAGAGAGATCCAAGATGGCTGATGACTAGCAGCTCGGGATTGTAGCTCCCAGTGAAAGTGCAGAGAACGAGAGGATGCCACACTTTCAGACGAATTTTTGTTGCTCATGCACCAGGAGATTCCCAGCAGAGGAGCCCCACAGGTCGCCAGCGGGACTCTTGTGGCTGGCGAGGCCGTTTTGCTGCTGCCTTGGTGTGGTGGTTCTTGGTGCAGAGTCAGAAAAACACCATCAATCTTCATGCTGCTGTTTTGGCTGGCACAGTGGGTTGCTCAGATTTTAGTGTTGGGAATCAACAAGCTGGACGTCCATTCAGAAACCCAATTATAAAGACGGTAATTATAAAGACCACAGATGGATAAATCTATAACAAAGGGAAGAAACCAGCCTAAAAAGGCTGAGAATACCCAAAATCAGAATGCCTCTCCCTCTATAGGGGATCACAGTTCCTCATCAGCAACGGAACAAGGCCTGATGGAGAACGAGTGTGCTCCATTAACAGAAGCAGGCTTCAAAAGGTGGATGAAAAGAAACTTCAGTGAATTAAAAGTACTTGTTCTAACCCAATGCAAAGAAACTAAGAACTTTGAAAAAAGGTTTGATGAAACGTTAACAAGAATACACAATTTAGAGAGGAATATAAGTGAATTAATGGAGCTGAAAAACACAACAGGAGAACTTCGTGAAGTATGCACAAGTTTTAACAGCCAAATTGATCAAGCAGGAGAAAAGATATCAGAGGTCAAAGACCAACTAAATGAAATAAAATGAGAAGACAAGATTCAAGAAAAAAGGATAAAAAAGAACAAGCAAAGTCTCCAAGAAATATGGGACTATGTGAAAAGACCTAATCTACATTTGATAGGTGTACCTGAATGTGACGAAGAGAATCAATCCAAGCTGGAAAATACGCTTCAGGGTATTATTCAGGAAAACTTTCCCAACCTAGCAAGGCAGGACAATATTCAACTCCAGGTAATACAGAGAACACCACAAAGATATTCCTCAAGAAGACCAGCCTCAAGGCACATAATCACCAGATTCACCAGGGTTGAAATGAAGGAGAAAATACTGAGGGCAGCCAGAGAGAAAGGTCAGGTTACCCATAAAGGGAAGCCTATCAGACTCACAGCAGATCTCTCAGCAGAAACCCTACAAGCCAGAAGAGAGTGGGGGCCAATATTCAATATCCTTAAAGAAAAGAACTTTCAACCTGGAATTTTACATCCAGCCAAACTAAGCTTCATAAGCAAAGGAAAAATAAAATCTTTTGTGAACAAGCAAGCACTCAGAGATTTCATCACCACCAAGCCTGCTTTACAAGAGCTTCTGAAAGAACCACTACACATAGAAAGGAACAACCAGTATCAGCCTTTCTAAAAAATACCAAAAAGTAAAGAGCATCAACATAATCAAGAATTTACATCAACTAATGGGCAAAACAGCCAGCTAACATTAAATGGCAGTATTAAACTCACATATATTATTATTAATTCTAAATTTAAATCGACTAAATCCCCCAATCCAAAGACACAGACAGGCAAAAAAAGCCAAAACCCATCGGTATGCTGCATTCAGATCCATCTCACATGTATTGTATAGCATTGCACAGGTTTAAATGAAACATTGGTTGGCTGCTTGTTTGTTATTTTCTTCCTTCATTTTTTTTTTAATGTCTCCATTATTAAGCACAATTATAGGCATACCCATTTTTAGACTGCATTCTAGCCCGGGCAATAAAGCCACACCACCGTTCTCTCTCCCTTTTCCTCTTCTTCTTTCTTCCTCTCCTTCATTTTTTTTTATTCTTTTTTTCTTTCTTTCTCCCTTTCTTCTTTTTTTTCTTTAAAAAAAAGCTGATAAAAAAACATTTTCTAGTTTTCAGACTATAAGGTTTGTACTTCTTTTGTTAAATTTATTCCTATCTTTTTAACTATTTTTGATAACATCATAAATGGAATTGTTTTCTTAATTTTATTTTGGATTGTTCATTGCCAAGTGTCTAAAACTATAATTAATCTTTGTATATTGACCTTTGTATGTTATCTTGTATCCTGCAACCTTGCTGAAATAATTTGTTAGTTCTAACAGATTTTAGTGAATTCTTTAGGATTTTCTACTAAATCTGAAGAGTTATTGACTGACTGTTTAATTGATAGAATTTGCATTTAGAAATTTGTATTTCTATAAATTCCCTCCAAGTACTATTTAGCTGCATCCTATATTTTGGCACGTTGTGTTTTCATTTTTATTCATCTCGACGTGTGATTCAGTTTCTCTCGTGATTTTTTTTCTTTGACTTCTCAGTTATTTAGGTGTATGTTGTTTAATTTTCACATGTTGAATTTCTCCAAATTCCTTCTGTTATTGATTTCAAATGTCATTGAATTGTGGTTAGATAACATATTTTGTAATAATTTCAATCCCTTTAAATTATTAAGGTTTCTTTTATAGCCTAATATATGGTCTACCTGGTAGGATTTTCTATAGGTACGTGAGAATATTATGCATTTTGCTTTTGGAGTGTCCTATGGTTATCTATTAGGCACCATTGCTTTACAGTGTTAAGTCTTCTATTTCCTTACTTATTTTTTGCCTAATTGTCCTCTCCCCTTCTGAAAGTGAAGTCCCAGCTACAATTTTTTTAATTTTCTATTTTCTTAATTCAACTCTGAGTTCTTAGTTTGTGTAATGTGGGACTCTGTTATTAGGTGCATATATGTTTATAAATTTGTCTTCCTGATGGACTGATCTTTTAAGATGACAAAATGTCTTTCTTTGTCTCTAGCAAACTTTTTTGTCTTAAGTCTACTTGTCTCTTATTGGTAAAGCTACTCCATCTCTTTGGTTACTGTTTGCATGGCATATCTTTTTCCATCCATTATTTTCAATTTACTTGTGCCATTAAATCTAAAGTGTGTCTTTTGTAGATGGCATACAGTTGGATCTTTTTTTAATCATTCTACCAATCTCTGCTTTTAAACAGAGAGCATAATCCATTTATATTGAATTTAATTACTGATAAGGTACGATATAAGTCTGCCACTTTGCTGTTTTCTACATGTCTTTTTTGTTCCTCAAGTCCCCCAATATTGCCTTCTTTTGTGTTAAATAAATATTTTCTCATGTACCATTTTAATTCCCTTGTCAATTCTTTTATTATCGATTTTTGAGTTATTTTCTTACTGGCTGCCCTGGGAGTTACCATTAACATTTTAGTTTATAACAATCTAGTCCTAATTAATACCAACTTAATTTCAATGGTATACGTGTGTGTGTGTGTGTGTGTGTGTGTGTGTGTATAAATTTTTTTTGAGATGGAGTGCAGTGGTGTGATCTCAGCTTACTGCAACCTCTGCCTCCCAGGTTCAAGCAATTCTCCTGCCTCAGCCTCCCAAGTAGCTAGAACTACAGGTCTCCACCACCACGTTTGGCTAATTTTTATATTTTTAGTAGAGGCAGGCTTTCACCATGTTGGCCAGGCTGGTCTCAAACTCCTGTCCTCAAATGATCCACCCACCTCGGCCTCCCAGTTCTGGGATTGCAGGCGTGAGCCACCACACCTGGCCCAATGGCATATTTTCTTAAATGCTGTAAATAGTTCAACTCCTCTATGCTATTATCATTATGTGGTCATCAATACAGATCTATAGTTATTGCCCCATGCAATTATCTTCTAAGTCAGATATGAGGAAAAAGAGCAATAATAAACAACAAATACATGTATATGCCTTTAATATTTACCTACATGATTACCTTACTGGTGTTCTTTATTTCTTCATATAGATTTGAGTTCCTGTATAAAGTTCTTTCAATTCAGCCTGAAGGACGTTTTCTTATTTCCATCTGCTATAACAAAAATACCATAGCCCAGGTGGCTTACACAACAAACATGTATTTCTTACAGTTCTGGGAGCTGGGAAGTCTAAGATCAAAGCACCAGCAGTTCCAGTGTCTGGCAAGGGCCTCTTCCTGGTTTGTAGACTCATTGTATCCTAACACAGTGGAAAGGGAGGAGGTAAATTATCTTACATCCCTTCTTATAAGAGCATTTTAATCTCAGCATGAGGGCTCCAAGCTCATGACCTGCTCACCTCCCAAAGGCCTATCTCCAAATATCATAGTAATATAATAATATTGGGGAATAGGGTTTCAACATATGAATTTTGTGGGGACACAGATATTCAATCCATAGCATTTTATTCCAGGTCCCCCAAAATTCATGTCCTTCTCACATGCTAAATATATTTATTCTATTTCAACAGCCCCCAAAATCTTAACTCATTCCAGATTGACTCTAAAGTCTAAGGTCCAATGTCTCACTTAAATATTCAAATCAGGCCAGATGCAGTGGCTTATGCCTATAATCTCAGTACTTTGGGAGACTGAGGCAGGAGGATACCTTGAGCCCAGGAGTTTGAAACCAGCCTGGGCAACATGGCAAAACCCCATTTCTAGAAAAAAATACAAAAATTAGCTGTGCTTGGTGGCACATGCCTATAGTCCCAGCTACTCAGGAGGCTGAGACAGGAGGATTGACTGAGCTGAGGAAGTCAGGGTGCAGTAAGCCATGATTGAGCCACTGCACTCCAGCCTGGGTGACAGAGTGAGACTCTCTCCAAAAAAAAAAAAAAAAAAAAAAAAAATTTAAATCAGATATGGGTGAGACAAGTGACAAGTCTTCCTGATGCAAAATTCTTCTCTAGCTATGAACCTATGAAACCAAACAAGTTATGTGCTTCCGAAATACAATGGTAGGACAGGCATAGGATAGACATTCCCATACAAGATGGGAAAAATAGAAAATAAGAAAGAGTAATGGATTCCAAGTACTCATTTTTTGTTGAAAACTGGACATTAAAAATAATATAATGTTGGCCAGGCACAGTGGCTCACACCTGTAATCCCAGCACTTTGGGAGGCTGAGGCGGGCAGATCACCTAAGGTCAGGAGTTCAAGACCAGCCTGGCCAACATAGTGAAACTCTGTCTCTACAAAAAATATAAAAATTAGCTGGGCACAGTCAGGTGCCTATAATTGCCTCCTAGCTACTCAGGAGGCTGAAGCAGGAGAATCACTTGTACCCAGGAGACAGAGGTTGCAGTGAGCCAAGATTGCGCCATTGCACTCCAGCCTAGGCAACAAAGTGAGACTCCATCTCAAAAAAAATTAAAAATTAAAATATATATATAATGTTACAACTCTTACAATCAAATTCCTTTCCCATCATCTACAGGATTTGTTGTTGTTTTAGTAACTATTCTGAACTAATTCTGTAAAGTCTGTATTCATTGCCATGTTCCTGTCTTTACTTGGTTAACTTTTTACAAATTAATGATTAAACAGAGATTTCCTTAAATACCTGGAACCAATACATCTCCCAGAGTTTTCTGAGCAACTTTGTGTGGGTACGGGGGCATGCCTTTAAAACTAGAGTATTTTACAATTCCACCTTAGCCTTCACTTCCTGCTTGTACAGAATCTCAAGATAAACTAGAAGTGAGAGCTTAGCTTAGAGTCTTCTCAGTTCTTTTCTAAGCGTATTTACAGCCCTTCCATGTAAATGACCTTCAGATTACCAGGAACATATCAAAGCTTTTCAAAGCCCCTATGCATATTTCATTCTCCAGTTATGCCTTTTAAACTTTTTGTTAGTCTATTTTGCCCCAACTATTGTCTATCACCTCAGGCAACTTTGTAGGCAAAGTTAAAACACTTGCCTACAATTATTTTTTACAATGCCCCCCTGCCCAGGGCAGAAAGGGGCTTAACACTGAGTGAGTTCTGAGTCAGCCTTATAGGTGGGGCCTTCTAGGGAACCATCAGACAAGTTGGATGACAATTCTTGGAGAACGAGGCTTTGAAAGAGTTATGGATCCACTCTGGTGGCTGCCCCAAAAATACAGATTGTTATTTTTTAAGGCTACTGCATAGCTGGAAAGTGGAAGGTAGGACTAGGGTTAGTTAAAAATGCCACAGACTTCACTGTTCTTACTGAGATGCAGCCATTGTTCTTACAAAAATGATCCCTGGTTTGCTACAATCTGTTGGTTAATTTCTAGAGTTCTGAAAATGTTAATTCTGAATATTTTTGCAAGTTTTTTCATTGCTCTTAGGGAAGGGAAATTTTTGTGAGGTCCTTACTCCGCTATTTTTGCTGACATTCTCCCACAATCTTTTTAAAGCCAAAATAATCCAAATCATAACTAAGTCCAAAAGCAACAGTAGTTAGATACCAGCATCATGGAAATGGAGGGCTACAGGTTGCAAAATAATGAAGACATAACAAAGAGCCCATGTCTTCTATGAAATTGCCCCATAAGGCCCATTCAGAATATCCATGAATTTCTAATACCTCTTCATCCTCTTTTAATTAAACCTACTCTTCCTTAAAACCAGCACCCAAAGATAAATGAGAATAAGCTAATTCAGTCTTATTGATTTCCTGTTTTGTTTAATTACTAGAGATCTGATTTGTTTAATCACTAGAGCTCTGATTTGTTTAATCGCTAGAGATTGCTTTCTACTGTTTTTATTGCAAATGTGCCTTGACTTAGTTACAATATTTCTGCAGAGAAATGTGCTCTACATTCCAAACCAATCAACTTTATAACCTTTTGAAATCAAATAAATTTGGTAACAAAGAATTGGCTGTATGCAATTAATGACTAAAACCAGTAATGTAAAAATTAAGTGATATATAGGCATAGATTACCAGGGACCTCAGAAGGAAGTAAGACTTAAGTTAAATGTTGAAAGATGGAGAAAGAATTAGGAGAGCATGGGAAAGACTATATAACCAGAAGCTTCCAGTCTGTAACTAGCATAATATAATCTCAGATAAGTGAGTAAACTAAATTGGCTGTGGTAGTGGTTAATAGATTGTGTCTTATGACATGAGTATCTCATGAGTGGTTAATGTGGGGAAGAGAAGGTTAAAGTAAGGAAGACACTGAAGCTGGAGAATACAATAGAAAACCTCAAACAACATGCAGAGAATTTGGGGTTTTATTTATTATTTTGTTGTTGTTGTTGAGATGGGGTCTCATTAAGTTGCCCAGGCTGGTCTTGAACTCCTGGACTCAAGCAATCCTCCCACCTCAGCCTCCCAAAGTACTGGGATTATAGGCATGAACCACTGTGCCCAGCCATGTAGAGAATTTTTGACTTGACTTGAGTAACAATGGTTTACAACCACTTTCTTTCCTCCAATACAGCAGCTGAGAGATGCAATCATTTCCAGTAATAGCAGTGGCTCACTATTCAAAAGATCCTCAAACGTAGTGAAGAGATAGTGAGAATGTTATAGAAATAACTGAGAGGGAGAGATTTCAAAAAGCTCCACTCAGGATTCTGATATACCTCCCTTCACCACCCTACTCATGCCTCCACACTTCTCTGGGAATTAAAAGCCACAGGAGGCCTTAGAAAACAGTGGCCTTTTGAAAGTGTTATGGCGATATTTCGTGGTTTAATTACTTAATTTCCTAAACATTAGGCAAATTTGTTTCAACACTTTCCAAAATGTAATTATAGAATACTCATCTCATAAGACACAATTTATTGTTCGAACTACTCAAAAAACTAAGGGGGGAGAATCGCTTGAGTACGGGAGTTCAGGTCCAGCATGGACAAGATAGTGAGACTTTGTCTCTAAAATAAAATAAAATTCAGTCCACATAAGTTGGGAAAGCCCACATAGCATATACCCTTCTATCAGAAATTCACAAACCATATTAATGTGCCTAATAAAGGATCTAAGAACTTCCAGAGTAAACTGTTTAATTTTTTTAATCCATACACATATTTGATTATAAATCTTATTCTTACATAATACCTATTAACACTCTAGTATTGCAGAGAAAAAGTTGAGAAACTCCAGCCTACATTAGCTTCTTTGTGGCCAGGGACATGTCACATGTGGTTCTGTGCCTGCCACAGATCTGCTTATGTGAGACAATGTAACAGGAAGTGGCATCTTTCCTCTCTCCAGAAACTCCACTCCCTACAATACTCCCTGGCCAGCCTTCATTTGCCTCTTTAAATCCTAGTGCAGAGATGAGCCAAGGCCAGTCCTCTCTCCCATCCTTCAGGTCCCAACATGGCTTTATTCAGTATAGATGTGTGATCAAGGCTCCTGGGTTCCTCAGTGTTTTTCTGGGAATCTAACCAATACTCACCCACTGCATCTGAGCTAAGTAACTGAGCTGTCCCAAAGAGAAACCAACATGAAGAACATGGTGGCACTTGTGGGTCTTCTTGTGTAATTAACTAAAGGATAGGGATGGGCTGTGGAAAGCTGCAGTGCAGGGGACGAAAGATGAGAACTGGCCTGTCTTAGCCTGAATGAATTACAAAAGAGAGCAAGGCAGACAAGAATGAAGATGAGAAACCACCTTCTTCCCAGCTCTCATTTCCTTCCCCTGTAAAAGCCCTGAGTGGCCTTACAATTCTTCCCTAGCACAACTGTAGGCTGCTTTCTCCCTCAAAGCTGTGCTCTGTGCTCCCTCTGCTGGCTCTCACATGCCAACTACATTTAAAACCAACTACAGGATAGTACGGTGCCCACATCTGGATGGCCTTTGGCGGTTAGCCACTTGTACATGCTCTCTTAAATTTGGCTATACTTCCTAGAACAAAATTAGAATTCAACGTCTTTTGTATTATAAAAAAAAGTGGAAATAGGAGGGGAATTATTAAATAAATTATTGTACTTCATACTATGAAATGCAACCACTTAATTTGTGTCCAAAACTGTGTGAGGTACTGAGGATAAAAAGATTTGCTAATATATGGTCCCTGCCTTCTGTAAATTTATAAGCTAGTGAGGGGAGACTGACGTATAACACATTTTTCAAAAGGAAGAATTTTAGAAAATTTCTGTAACATGTGCCTTAAATGATGACTCAAACATGTCCTCTAAAAGTATAAAAGGCATCTCACATAGTCCAGGCTGGCTTTCTTTAATATGCATCTTGGGCTGGGTGCGGTGGCTCACACCTATAATTCCAGCACTCTGGGAGGTTGAGGCGGGCGGACTGCTTCAGCCCAGGAGTTCGAGACCAGCCTGGGCAACATGGTGAAATCCCATCTCTACAAAAATATACAAAAATTAGCCGGGCATGGTGGTGCACGCCTATAATCTCAGCATTTTGGAAGACTGAGCCAGACTCATCACTTGAGGCCAGGAGTTTGAGACAATCCTGGCCAACATGGTGAAACCCCGTCTCTACTAAAAATACAAAAATTAGCCTGGTGTGATGGTGCATGCCTGTAATCCTAGCTACTTGGGAGACTGAGGTGAGAGGATAGCTGCAGTGAGCCAGGATCATGCCACTGTACTCCAGCCTGGGTGATAGAGTAAGACTCAGTCTCAAAAAAAAAAAAAAAAGAAAGAAAAGAAAAGAAAAAACGTTTAATGTGCATCTTATTGGATAGATTTGGTTACAAGACAATATGAAGCCATCATGATCATAACTGCCATCTGCTATGGCTACCCCCACTATGGACACCTACTAGGGACCAGTCACTATACACTTTATGCTTTTTATGCCTTAGGTCATTTTACGAATTAGGCACAGAGATGAGCCTAAAGAACAAACTGTAGTTCACAGATGCAAAGGAAGGATTCAAATCCAGGTCTGCCTGGCGCCAAAGTCCCTTCAATGTCTTCTTACTACACTACCTTGAATCATTATCCAGTTTCCACAAATATTGTCATCTGAGGTTTCCTCCACTGGTTGCTAAGCATAGTGGAAAAGTCTAATATGACAGTCAGCAACAGTATCCTATGTCATGTTCAGATTGAGCAGCGCTCTTTGTGCTCTATGGGAAGCCCCGGCCTTAAAAAATTAATATATAATGGAGCACGAACTATACGCAAATAATTAAATATAGCTAATAGATTTTCTACATGCCAGAATTATCCAGTGTGAAAACATTGTGGAGAACAAATTCCATTAACAAGAACAACCAAAATATGCCAGAATAAACTAACAAAAATTTGTCAAGCCTTTATGAAAAAATTCATAGAGCTTTCATAGAAAGTCAGTAGAATAAACAGAAAGACAATTCATGTTTCTAGATGAGAAGACTCAATGACTGAATATTGTTAATATATTAATTCTCTCCAAATTGTTAAATGTAGCCATTTAAGCTACCATTTTTTTTTTTTTTTTCTTTGAGACGGAGTTTCGCTCATTACCCAGGCTGGAGTGCAATGGCGCGATCTCGGCTCACCGCAACCTCCGTCTCCTGGGTTCAGGCAATTCTCCTGCCTCAGCCTCCTGACTAGCTGGGATTACAGGCACGCGCCACCATGCCCAGCTAATGTTTCGTATTTTTAGTAGACACGGGGTTTCACCATGTTGACCAGGATGGTCTCCATCTCTTGACCTCGTGATCCACCCGCCTCCGCCTCCCAAAGTGCTGGGATTACAGGCTTGAGCCACCGCGCCCGGCCAAGCTACCATTAATAAATCATTGTAATATTAGCACAGAAATCAACCCTAAAGTCCAATGAAAAACAAATATGTGTGTGTATATATATATAAAGTCCTGTATATATATTATGGGACTTTAACCTATGGTAAAAGTGGCATTTCAAATTACTGTGGAAGCCAGGTGCGGTGGTTCAGGCCTGTAATTTCAGCCACTCGGAAGGCTGAGATGGGAGGGTGGGGCCAGAAGTTCAAGGCTGCAGAGACCCCACTGCACTCCAGCCTGGGCAAAAGAGTGAAACTCCATCTCTTAAAAAGAAAAAAATTAGTGGGAAAAATATATTCAGTAAGCGTTATGAAATAGTCAGCTGTCCATTTGGGAAGATGCAAAGTCCTACCTCACAAAGGGCACAAAAACAAATTCCATTAACAAGATTAATAGATTGAAGGTGGATTAAAGATTTAAACATTAAGACAAACAGATGAAAGTAACAGAAAAAAATAAGACAAGATTTACATTTGGGGATAGGGATAGAAAAAGAGGCCTTGCCTAGCAAGACATTACAGTCCAACAAAAATGTCTACAAAAAAATAGACACCAAAAAGAAAAAGAAAAATCAAATGACAAAACTCAGAGGAGACATCTGAAGTATATATGATAGTCAAAGAAATATTGTTAATTCTAAAAACAGGCCAAGTACAGTAGCTCATGCCTGTAATTCCAGCACTTGGAAGGCCAAGGTGGGCAGATCACCTGAGGTCAGGAGTTCAAGACCAGCCTGGCCAACATGGTGAAATCCCATCTCTACTAAAAAGACAAAAATTAGCCAGGCACGGGGCACACACCTGTAATCCCAGCTTCTTGGGAAGCTGAGGCAGGAGAATCACTTGAACCTGGGTGGTTGAGGTTGCAGTGAGCCGAGATCGTGCCACTGCACATCATCCTGGGCAACAAGAGGGAGACTCCATCTCAAAAAAAAAAATGGAAAAAAAGAACAGGCTGGGCATGGTGACTCATGCCTGTAATCCCAGCACTTTGGGAGGCCAAGGCAGGTGAATCACTTCACTACAGGAGTTCAAGACCAGCCAGGGCCACATGGTGAAACCCAGTCTCTACAAAAACTACGAAAATTAGCCAGGCATGGTTGCATGCACCTGTAGTCCCAGCTGCTCAGGAGACTGAGGTAGGAGGATCACTTGATTCTGAGAAGTTGAGGCTGCAGTGAGCCAAGATTGTGCCACTGTACTCCAGCCTAGGTGACCAATGAAACCCTGCCTAAAAATCAAAAGAATAAGGTTAGCAGAGCATGGTGGCATGTCTATACTCCCAGATACTCAGGAGACAAAGGGAGGAAGATCACTTGAGACCAACAGTTGAAGGCTACAGTAAGCTATGATCCCACCACTGCACTCTAGCCTGGAAAACAGAATAAGACCCTGTCTAAAAAAAAAAAAAAAAAAAAAAAAGTTTTCAGAAAAATGTATACAAAATGCACAAAAATGAAAAGACAAACATAAGTAAGATTATTACAGTGGTTCTTTTATGAGATGGTAAAAATAGAAATTAGTATTGTTTGATTTTTTTTTTTTTTTTTTGAGACAGAGTCTCGCTCTATTGCCTACGCTGGAATGCAGTGGTGCGATCATAACTCACTGCAGCCTTGACTTCTCAGACTCAAGTGATTCTCCCGATTCAGCCTCCCAAGTAGCTGGGACCACAGGTTGTGCACCACCACATCCAGCTAATTTTTGTAGAGATGGGGTTTCACCATGTTTCCTAGACTGGTCTTGAACTCCTGGGCTCAGGTGATTCTCCCATTTGGGCCTCCCAAAGTGCTGGGATTACCAGCGTCAGCCACCGCACCCAGCCTGAATGTTTACAGTGATCACATACTTAAGAAAAAAAATTATAAGAATTTTCCATTTTGAAGAACAATAAGTAAAAGAACAACTCTTTATGAGAGAACTTCAATACTTAATAAGACACATCTTGAATTAGTGAGTGCTTGAAAGTCTCCAACTAATAAAACACTTACAAACTCTCTAGTGGCCTAAGAAGTCAAACGACTAAAAAAATCAGTGGCTCTTCCTAACGGAAAGCTAACTTCTAAAAAGCAATGACAATCCAGGCACAGTGTCTCACGCGAGTAATCCCAGCACTCTGGGAGGCTGAGGCGGGTGGATCACTTAAGGTCAGGAGTTCAAGACCAACCTGGCCAACATGGTGAAACCCGGTCTCTACTAAAAACACAAAATTAGCCAGGTGTGGTGGCCCACACTTGTAATCCCAGCTACTCAGGAGACTGAAGCAGGAGAATCATTTTAACCCCGGAGGCAGAGGTTGCAGTGAGCCAAGATCACACTACTGCACTCCAGCCTGGGCAACTAAGACTCTGTCTCAGAAATAAATAAATCTACAAAATAAAAAGCAATGATAGTAGTATTCACCAGTCAATGAAAGTAGTGATGAGTCTAAAAGCATGTTGTGAAAGAAATTAACAACAGTGAAATGTCCCATTTTGCCTTCCCAGGATCCTAGCTTCTCATCCACAAGATTTTATCAAACTATCAAGGGAAAGGTGGAATGTCTGTGATATTTTATATTACTTGCTATGGTTTTCATTCTCAATTATTCTCTTTGGCACAAAAATGGAGAACGAACAAAATGGAAGAGGAGGAAGGAGAGATGGAGGAAGACGAGGGTAAGACTAAAGCTTGTCATTCTCAAAATTTTCAAAATAGATTTGGGGAACTCTCTGAAAACAGTATATGGGACAAAAAAAGGTTTCAGACAATCAATGTTCATGGCATAAATTGGAAGAATACCTACAGGGGTCAGAGGTTCCCTACCTAGACTTGCTGGAATGTCCATATGACAGGTCAGAGAAGGACAGAATTGACTTGACTTTCCAAGAAGCACTCCAATTAGCTAGAGTCCTCTGTAGGAGGTGAGGGGGGACGGAGTGTGGTGATGAGAAGACTCCTGGTAAATTGGAGATTCAAGGGCTTACTTCCCAAATAGGTAAGGTCTAAAAGCCACTCCCCACATCAGTGACAGAGCATGACAGGAGAAAGCGACAGGAGAGCATGGTGTGATGCAGCCTCTGGAGCCTCCCGCAGCCTCGGAATGGCATGAGGGAGCCGTGGGAATTTTTCTTCACCCCCAAGAGGACCACAAAGGTGGCTGAGAGAGAGCCGGAGCACCTAAAGGGGCCTTGGGGTTCCAAGTGGAGTGTGTGACTGATGATCAGAGACAGACAGAAAACAGAGTCGCTGCAGATGCCACCTTAGAGGGACGAAGGTCACGAATTGGAAGATCTTTCCCTCCACCAAGTTTCCCACACTCAGAGATGCCACCCCATGGAGAAAGAAGGAAAGGGAGAAATCCTCAGTTAACTGAAGAAACCTGGCACTGACTAGAGTAAGCCTTGGCTATCAGGGAGAATACAGCATACAGGAAACATTCAGGAAGGAAAGCACAAGGGGCAGTATGCAATTGGAGAGGAGGATTAAAGGCTTAGAATAACTGCTGTGCTGAAAGCTCACCAGGGAGAAGGGGCTCAAAAAAGATAGATTTCTGTTATAAATTAAGTTTCGCATTGATGTAGGCCTGAATATAGGGACTACGCAATGTGCACCCAACACACCTGCTTCACAGGATGACTTTAAAATATGACAAGGGGAGAGCAAGATGGGGAGGTCCCAAAGACACCTCTCCAATTATCAAATGCTTGGTGCCATTACTACAACTTACAATCTTTTTGCCCAGTCATTTTCAGCTCCATGGTTTGCTAAATGCACTACATTGTGGTGAGGTTTATTCGGCTTGTTTTTACCATAAGCAAGACTATACAAAAGCATTACCCCAGAGTTAACAAATTTCCCCTTCCCAGGAATAAGTAATGTGACCAGTGCTTTTAATCAGTCACCCTGCCTGTAACACAGACACACTTATCAAGCTGGTAAGATACACTGATTCGAGATTTCCCGTATATAGGATACATGATTCAACAAGGCATTTTTCTCAGGAACTATAGTACCATCCAGTTTTGCTCCTTCCTCGTCAAATCCAACTTGATTACACTGTGTTAAAGGAAATGGAATTGACTACCTGCCTTCACTCCCGGACAGGCACCCAGAAGGATATTGATTGTCTTTCTTTAAGGTTACACTATTGGGTTAAGGTGCAGCGACTCACACCTGAAATCCCAGCACTTTGGAAGACCAAGGAGGGTGGATCACTTGAGGTCAGGAGTTCAAGACCAGTCTGGCCCACATGGACAAACCCCATCTCTATTAAAAATACAAAAATTAGGCTTGGTGGCACACACCTGTGGTCCCAGCTACTCAGGAGGCTGAGGTGGGAGGATCACTTGACTCCAGGAGGTGAAAGTTGCAGTGAGCTGGGATCATGCCACTGCACTCCAGTCTGGGCAACAGAGTGAGACTCTGTCTCAAAAAAAAAAAAAAAAAAAAAAAAAGGTTACACCATTGGTAGCAAGAAAATAATATGTGTACTTACCACAAACAATTGCAATTGCATAACTATTGTCTACTAATATTTTTGCATAATTACTTCATTTAAATTTGACAGTTACCCTCATTTTATAAATTAGAAAACTGACTCTCAGAAAGATTGTTACATAAATGCTGTTGTCGGCAAAGCCTGAGTCCTATCCCCTCACTCTCCTCCCCCGACAGCATGAGCTTCACCACTGGCTCCACCTTCTCCACCAACTACCCGTCCTTGGGCTCCATCCAGGAGCCCAGCGACAGTGCCCAGCTAGTTAGCAACATAACCAGTGTCTATATAGGTGCCGGGGGCTCTGGTTCCCAGATCTTCCACCAGCTTCTGAGGCAGAATGGGGTCCAGGGTCCTAGCCACAAGGATAGCCAGGGGTCTGGCAGGAATGGGAGGCATCCAGAGCGAGGAGACCATGCAAAGCCTGAACAACCACCTGGCCTCCTATCTGGACAGAGTAAGGAGCCTGGAGACCAAGAACCAGAAGCTGAAGAGCAAAATCCGGGACCACCTGGAGAAGAAAGGACCCTGGGTCAGAGACTGGAGCCATTACTTCAAGACATCGAGGACCTGAGGGCTCAGATCTTCGCAAATACTGTGGACAATGCCTGCATCGTTCTGCAGATCGACAATGCCCGTCTTGCTGCTGATGACTTTGGAGTCAAGGATGAGACAGAGCTGGCCATGCGCTAGTTGGTGGAAAGTGACATCCATGGGCTCTGCAAGGTCACTGATGACACCAATGTCACTCAGCTGCAACTGGAGACAGAGATTGAGGCTCTCAAGGAGGAGCTGCTCACCACGAAGAGGAAGTAAAAGGCCTACAAGCCCAGATTGCCAGCTCTGGGTTGGCTGTGGAGGTAGATGTTCCCAAATCTCAGAACCTCGCCAAGATCATGGCAGACACCCAGGCCCAATATGACTAGCTGGCTCGGAAGAACCAAGAGGAACTGGACAAGTACTGGTCTCAGCAGATTGAGGAGAGCACCACAGTGCTCACCACACAGTCCGCCAAGCTTGGAGCTGCTGACATGAGTCGAGTCCTTGGAGAGCGACCTGGACTCCATGAGTAATCTGAAGGCCAACTTGGAGAATAGTCTGAGGGAGGTGGAGGCCTACTACACCTGCAGATGGAGCAGCTCAACGGGATCCTGCTGCACCTGGAGTCAGAGCTGGCACAGACACGGGCAGAGGGACAGTGCCAGGCCCAGGATTATGAGGCTCTGCTGCACATCAAAGTCAAGCTGGAGGCTGAGATCACCACCTACCGCCACCTGCTGGAAGATGGTGAGGACTTCGATCTTGGTGATGCCCTGGGTAGTGCAACCCCATGCAAACCATGCAAAAGACCACCACCCACCAGATAGTGGATGGCAAAGTGGTGTCTGAGACCAATGACACCAAAGCATTAATATCGAAGACATTAAGCCAGCAGAAGCAGGGGATCTTTTGGGGAGCAGGAGGCCAATAAAAAGCTCAGAGGTAAAAAAAAAAAAAAAAAAGTTATATAAACGCATAGAGTACAAGGCAAGTTATATAAACGCATAGAGTACAAGGCAATGCCCATATTTGAATCTAAGTTTGTCTAACGTCAAAGGCAAACTCTTTCCACTCTACCGTAATACCCTGGTGATGAAAATATGTAAGAACGCACTTTTTAAAAATTCTTGTCAAGGCACCCAAGGTCTAAGACAACAAAAGGCATGCTACCACTCCTTCCATTCTGCCCTTCTACCCACTCTCCCATACACATTTTATCTGCCATACTGATGCCACACTCATCCCCCAAACCCACCTGCCTTTTTTCAAGCCTTTACAGAAGCTATTCCCTCTGCCTAGACTCGCCTGTCTTTCTTTCCTCCCCACTTAGAGAATGCCAACCCATCCTCTAAGTCAGGGACTTTGAAAGCTTTGCTAGCTCTCCAATCCAACTTCTGCAACTTTGTTCATCTTTACCTGACAGCACACACGTATCACTTGAGACTGGCGTTTGTCCGCATGTGCCTTTGTAACCACTACTAGAATATGAACTCCTCAACGTCAGGGTCAGGGCCAACCTATTTGCATACACAGGAATCTAAGGCATTTACCGCACAGCCGGCGTTCAATAAATGCTTGGATTAATGACTGTATTTTACTTAATATCAAGGTCTACATTTCACATGCTCTGGATTATGAATGAATCATAAGGAGGTAAACGCTATGAAGTACACTGGCGCTCAACAAATGATTTTAAGAAGACTGTCACCCAAAGCAGGTTTCTCCAGAGACCCCGCCCCCTTCCCGTCAAATGCACGTCTCCAGGCCGGAGACGGCCCCGCCTCTCGCCCTGCCAATCAGTCCCTCTTCGCGCCTGCGCACGCACCGCCCTCTCCCGAAGCCCCGCCCCGAGGTTGTCGCTGGCGGTTAGGTCTAGAGGAGCCTTTCCGTCACTGGTCCGCAAGCTCTGACTATCATCTACAGCTGCATTGCTACTGGCCGAACGGTCCTAACGGAACTGACCCGGACTGGGGGTTCTTATCAGGTACCTTGGGATCTTCGCCTCCGCCCCCGCGGGTTCAGCCCCTCGAGGGTGGTGCCCGCCAAGCCCGCCCCTCAGGACGCGGAACTGCGAGGTCGTCCAGAACCGGCTCCGGGGACACAAGCCACCCGCCTCCGCGAGAGGGTGGTGTCCTGGCGGCAGCCGCACATGCGCCACCTACGGGTCAGGGCTGGCGCTTCACGTGCTGGGTTTGATGACTCTGTACCCAGGTCCAACTCCAATAGACCCTAACATTTTTTTCTCCTGCAGAGAAATGATCTGCAGTTCAGCACACATTTATCGAACATGTTTTTGTTGCAAAATCCCAGAGTAAACAATGTCAGTGAACGAGCTTGACGTTATCCCTTTATATCCAAGGGCCATATACAGTTGTCCTTGAGTGTAAAAAGCATTTCAACGGAGGTAGGTTGCGAATGTTCCTGTAGCATTCAAGATGGATGCTTGGCTTATAAACTTTGTAAGAATTAGTCCTGGCCTGGCACAGGAAAGGGTAATAAGAACTCCATGCAGAGGAAAGAGCATGGTATGTTTGGGGATTCCCACGAACCTCAGTGTGGCTGGAGCACAGGGCTGCAGTGTGTAGAGGCTGGAGATAAGGCCAGGAAAGTGGGCAGAAGACAGCAAATGAAGGGTTCTATATACAGCTGTTTTCTCATCCCAGAGAACCTGGGGAGCAACTAAGTTTTATAAATAGAGAAATAGCAAGATCTGATTTACCTTCTGGTAAGTTTCGTCTGGTTACGGAAGATAGATTGGGAAGGTGACATCCATTTAGAATGGTATTGTTATACTTTATAGTAAAAGATCTATGGGCCTGCACTACGACAATGATGGTGCAGATGAGGAGACTTTCTAAACCTCATTGTAGGGAGTTGGTAACTGGTTGAACATGTCAGATGCTGGACAAGGTAATGTATAGGATGAGTCTTAGAATTTTTTCATAGGTGGCATTGAACTACAAAGAGAACATAGAAAGAGGAGCAAAATGATGGGAGGGAATGTAGGGGAGAAAAATAGAGTTTGGGACTTGTTGAATTTTGTTGCTTGTTGAAAATGGCCAATCTGTTTGTGTATTTATTTTTCCACCTTGTTTCCAAAAGGTCTTAAGTCAGAAAAATATCTGTTAGGTAGGAATATATTGCTCTAGCACTCAGAGAGTCCAGACTGTTAAAAAGAGTAGAAATGGATAAGATTGCCCAGGATATGTATAGAAAGTGAGAAAAGAGGAGGACCAAAAGCCATAACATAGTTTAAGAAGAGAGTAGAGAGATGGGTCACCAAATGTGAATTGTGGTGTCCTACAAGCCAAAAGAAGAAATTTACAAGAATTTCTCATATCCCCAGTAAGTTGAGTGTGTCCCCAGTAAGCTCATGTCTAGTCCAGTCAACACCTTGAGCAAGAACTAAAAGGTGTTCATTGGACTCTACAATGGGAAGATGACTGATGATTGTACTGTGAGCAGTTTGGGAGAAGAGCAGAGGCAGAAGCCCAGTTGCTTTAGGCCAAGTGAGTGAGAGATAGGGAAGTAGGAAGAACGAGGTTAGACAGTTCCTTCAAAAATTTAGAAAGGGAATAAGATGGAGTGAAAGCTAGAAGCAGCATGATCCAGGAAGGCACCTGGACCTTTCCCTATATTTCTTTAATATAGGGAAAGCTTTCACATGTATGTTAAGTTAATGGAAAGAAGAGGTAGAAGATATGAGAGAGGAGGGGGCTATTGGTGGAGTAAGGCTTGAAGGGGCACAAAAGGATGGAATCCAATTTGGTAGTAGGGATGTGAGCCTTGGATTAGGGGAATACCCTCTTTGTCTTCAGGAAAGGAGAGTGTGGATATAGACATGTGACTCAGTGTCCTCCTGGGGCTCCCGTCTTTACCACTCCCTCACATGCTGTGTTCCATAAGGTTCTCATTGTAGTCCTCTTTTAACTAGACACACTCATTCACATCCGTGGACACCTTTCCTCCAATTACAGCCAAACCCACTTCCAAAGTTCTCTCTCCTGAGTTAGATTGCCTCATAGAACATGTCATGTCCAGAACTAAATTAATTGTCTTTCTTAACAGATTCCTCCTCATATACAGTCATGCACTGCCTAATGATTTGGCCAATGACAGGCCACATACATGACAGGGCTCATAAGATTATAATACTACATTTTTACTGTACCTGTTCTATGTTTATGACATTTACATACACAAATACCATTGTGTTAGAATTGCCTACAGACCTGAGTGCAGTAACATACTGTACAGGTTTGTAGCCTAGGAGCAATAGATAATACCATATAGCTTAGGTGTGTAATAGGCTAGACCACCTAGGTTTGTGTAAGTGCGTTCTATGATGTTTGCACAAGGAAATCGGCTAATGACTCATTTCTTAGAACGTATCTCTGTTGTTAAGTGACACGTGACTGTATTTTTAATCTTGCTTAGTAGCTCTACTGAGCTATTCAACCTGGAAACTGAGAGTCACCTTCAATTGTTTCCCTTCTTCCCCTTCACATCTGTTCATACATCACCCAATTCTATCAGTTTTGTGTCTCCTAAGTATATCTCAACTCTGTCTCCTTGTTTCTGAACTGTGTCTTCATCCCAGCCCCTCTTACCAGGCTTATTGAAAATGCCTCTTAACTAATCTCCCAGACTTCAGCCTTGTCCTACTAAAAAACGGTTTTCACACTGCTGCTCCAGTGATAGTTACTAAAAGCAAATAGGATCATATCATTCCCCTGCTTAAAATAATTTGGTGGCTACTGATTATATTACCTACTCTCCTTAGCCTGGCACTCAAGACCCTCTCTGATTATCTCCCTAGCTCCACAACATACCCACGTCCTCCAGTTATCCCAAACTTCATGCCGTTCTCCAATCTCACCAAGGTCTCTCTTTGCATCTCCTGTTCCCTCTACCTGGACATTACTTTTCTCCATTTTGGGGCAGTATAACGTCTATGCTTTGAGACTTTTCTCAGTTTTTCTCCTTGAAGCCTCCCCTACACACAATTTAATATACATTCCTCTACCAAACTACTTACCAGGCTGAATTAGAATCTTCTTTTGCTTGTCTGTCTCTGCCATCAAACTCGAGGACAGGGATAGTCTTCATCTCTGTCTTTCCAGTATACAATGCCTAATACATAATAGGCAGTAAGTTCTCAATAAATGTTTGTTTAATTTGTCATTTAAGGAAGGAGAGAGAAAGCTAAACCTTTCATAAGCCTTAAGTGGCCTCTCTTGGTGAAGCATACAGGAAAGGAAGAAAGTAGAGGGGGTAGGGCAGTCTATAATTGGAGGAGAGGATTAAAGTCTTGGAATGACTGCTGTGCAGGAAGCTGGCAAGGGAGGAGAAAAAGAATAGCAAGGAGCTTCAAGGGCTAGTTCAGGTTAAAAGGAAAGAAAAGGTATCATGTTTTCCTTCCATGCCAAGGATATAAAAAACTTTATATCCATTTGAAAAATATTAGTACCAAAGTTTAATCATGAGATCCAACTAACTGCTATTCTAGAATACTAGTGCTGAACAGGGTTCTAGAGCTCATCTGTCCAATCTCTTCATTCTTCCCACAAGTAAACAGACCCAGACAAGTTATGAAGTCCAGCAACACATTAATTCTAGAAACACTACTAGAACCCACTTTGTCACTCATTTACCACCTCATGTTGCCATTTGTTTTGTTTCAAATTTTGCTAAGATACCATGTTTATGCTATGCACTAAAAAAGACACTTGGGGGGAAAAGGTGGGGATATGTTCTATTACTAATAACTGCAAGTTTATGTATATCTTTAATTTTTCAAGTTTTTTAGGAAATCCTTCCCTAGAAAATATTACCAGGACTTTACAGGCAATACCAAGAGTTTCAGGCTTTACTTTCTACGATTAATAATAACTTTTACCCTTCCATGAAAGTTTTTATTTCATGTTATTTTGTGAAAATGGAAAAGCTAATTGGTATTATGGCCGTTCAAGGCTTCTTGGGTAACTTTCAGATTTCTTTCACACTTCTAAATTAAATTAATGGGACTTCATATAATTGACTACATTTAAGGTATTCTGGATAGTCATAGTATCTTGCAAATTTCTCCCCAAAGAATGAACCTTATAAGAAACAGGTGTAAGAGTTCTTAGCAGTTGTTTGGTTTTTAGAAAGAGATCAGTGAACAATAGTGAATAAAAAATTTTATCTTAAAAAATAAGGTAAGAAGACTGCTTAGGGTATTCAGAAAATAAAAGCTGAATATCCTTGACTGTTAACATTTTATTTATAGTTTCAGTAGCTAGTGGTTACTGAAAAGATGTTTGATTAGATAGTGCTTCCCAGCCTTGAAACCATGTATAAGATATGACTATAAAATAAGTTTATGTAGTGCAACCTATATTTGCACACATACATGTATATACATATACTATATGCATATTTATATGACTTTAATATTTTTCTTTAGACCCGTATGAATATTTCAGGATTACTTGACTATTATCATGCATTATGAATCCCCACTCATTAGTTCTCCTAGTGAACTGGTTTTTCTTAATAAACTAATCAGAACATTGGTAAATATAGGAGGAGAACAATGAAAGACACTACAATCTTCTGCAAAGTAAATGCTGACAATTTATTTTTAGGAAGCAGCAGCAAAAGTGCTTAGATTAGTGCTTCTTAGAGCTGAACCAAAGACCATAATTCAAATGGAGACCTAAGGTAAGTTCTAATACAAATCTGCTTTGAACAATTACCAGAAAATAATTCTGATGATGACATAAATACTAGTTACACATACTCTTGATTGAACCCTCAGAAAGGAGAACTTCTATATGTAAAGTATAAAATCACGAATGGGGATGATAAATACCAAATTAAGATAGTGTTTACCTCTTCAAATGGAAAAGAGAAAATAAATTTGAGGAAGGTATACAGGAGATAAATTAACAGCATCTGTAACTGGGTAGCATGTCTAAAGTGTTCTTATTATCTTGTTCTTCATTCTTTTGGGTATACCCAAAACATTTCATTAATAGAAAAGGACACATCTACCTTAAAATATCTTTAAAAAGAACAAGAACAGTGGCTGACTGGGCATGGTGGCTCACACCTGTAATACCAAAATTTTGGGAGGCCAAGGCAGGCAGATCCCTTGAGCCCAGGAGTTTGAGACAAACCTAGGCACCATGGTGAAACCTCGTCTCTACAAAAAAATTAACCATCTGGCCGGGCGCGGTGGCTCAAGCCTGTAATCCCAGCACTGTGGGAGGCCGAGGCGGGTGGATCACGAGGTCAAGAGCTCGAGACCATCCTGGTCAACATGGTGAAACCCCGTCTCTACTAAAAATACAAAAAATTAGCTGGGCATGGTGGCGTGTGCCTGTAATCCCAGCTACTCAGGAGGCTGGTGCAGGAGAATTGCCTGAACCCGGGAGGCGGAGGTTGTGGTGAGCCAAGATCGCTCCATTGCACTCCAGCCTGGGTAACAAGAGTGAAACTCCGTCTCAAAAAAAAAAAAAAAAAAATTAACCATCTATGGTGGCAAATACCTGTATGGTCCCAGCTACTCGAGAAGCTGAGGTGGGAGGATTGACTGAACCAGGGAGGTTGAGGCTGCAGTGAGCTGTGATCTCACCACTGCACTCCAGCCTGGGCAATTGAGCAAGACCTCGTCTCAAAACAAAACAAAACAACAACAACAACAACAAAAACCGTGGACATCACTCTTAAGCTTCATTTAAGAAATTACATGGTATGGCCTAAATCAGCCTTGAAAACAGTTGCTAGTAAAGGAAGAATTGAGGGAAAAGAAAGCTTCTATTATTTTTAAGGCTCTTCATTTTTTTAGAGTAGGTTTGTTTTATAAGTAAAACAGAGATACAAAGAAGTCAATCTGATGAATGTACAGCTTTGTGAGGTGTTGCAAGGGAATCCTCCAGCAGCAACTATCACCTAGGCCAAAGAAAACGGAGTCCTGCCAGCCACCCCCACCATATGTCCTGTCCTCTCCCAATCTCTGCTTCCTCTGTCCCTGCAAAATCCAACACCATCCCAGCTTCTGTAGTAGTCATTTCCCTGTTTCTTCATTGCCTCAGCACCCAAATACACATCCTCAGATGACAGCCCAGCCCTGCCCATTTTTATATTTGATGTCTTTTAAATCTCTTTAAATCCACTTATTCCCCCTTCATTTCTTTTTTTTTCCTTGCAGTTTATTGTTGAATAACCGACAGAGTTTCCCACAGTGTAGCTTTGCTGATTTCATACTCAAAATTCAGTTCACCATTTACCAAGCAGCTGACCCAGAGGCTCAATCCCTTCAGCAGCACTATAGTACAAGTGTTTTTCCATCAGATTGTACATAGTATCTGATTATATCTCCTTTTGAGATGTTAACAGCCATCGATGCTCATTGCTAGGCCCAAGAGCCACTAATTTATTAGGGAGTGCAAAATGGTAATAATCTAGTTTTGTCTTCACAGACAAAATTAGCTGAAATGATTTTAAAAAGAGATACTTTCCTCATTTGCTGTTTGCTTACCTATGTTCTACATTCCAAGTTGAATCTTTTGAAGACCTTTTTCTCTGAGCTCTAGACTTGTATATCCACTTGTTCCACTCTGCTTGAATGTCTAATTAAAGTATCTCAATCTTATGTCCAAAACTAAGCCTCTCACAGAAGTCTTCCACATGTCACTTTTCCAGTTCTTCAAGCCTAAAACCTATATTATTCTTGACTCTTGTCTCTTTTACATTGAAATCCAATCCACTGGCAAATCCCATTGCCTTTCTTCTCCACATAGTTACCAAGCCACCATCATCTCTTGCCTCTTTCTCATTTTGTTTCTGATTTCTAATCGTTACTTTTTTTTTTTTTTTTTTTTTTTTAAACGGGGTCTTGCTCTTTCACTAGGCTGGAGTGCAGTGGTGCAATATCAGCTCACTGCAACCTCTACCTCCTAGGTTCAAGCTATTCTTCTGTTTCAGCCTCCCAAGCAGCTGGGACTACAGGAACGTGCCACCACACCCATAAATATTTGTATTTTTAGTAGGGACAGGGTTTCACCATGTTGGCCAGGATGGTCTCTATCTCTAGACCTTGTGATCTACCTGCCTTGGCCTCCCAAAGTGCTGGGATTACAGGCGTGAGCCACTGTGCCAGGTCCTAATGGTTACTTTTTTGAAAGTTTAATTAATAACATTTTTATTATACAAAACATGCATATGGTTCCAAAGTCAAATCTGCAAAGCAGTTCCTTCAAGAAGTCTAATTTTCATTCTGTTCCTCTCCTCACTACTCTTTCCCCCAGTGTAGGTAACCATTTTGAACAAGTTTTTGGTTTTTCTTTATTTTCTTTTTCTTTTTTCCTATAAGAAATACATTCTTAAAAAAAAAAAAAAAAAGAAAGAAAAGAAAAGAAATACATTCTGTAAGAATACATTAGCTGGATGTGGTGGCACACACCTGTGGTCCCAGCTACTTGGGAGGCTGAGGTGGGAGGATGGCTTAAGCCCAGGAGGTGGAGGTTGCAGTGAGCAGAGATTACACTTGCACTCCAGCCTGGATGAGAGAGCCAAACACTGTCTTAAAAAAAAAAAAGGCCGGGCGCGGTGGCTCACGCCTATAATCCCAGCACTTTGGGAGGCTGAGGCGGGTGGATCACAAGGTCAAGATAGCGACCATCCTGGTCAACATGGTGAAACCCCGTCTCTACTAAAAATACAAAACATTAGCTGGGCATGGTGGCACGTGCCTGTAATCCCAGCTACTCAGGAGGCTGAGGCAGGAGAATTGCCTGAACCCAGGAGGCGGAGGTTGCGGTGAGCCGAGATCGTGCCATTGCACTCCAGCCTGGGTAACAAGAGCAAAACTCCGTCTCAAAAAAAAAAAAAAAAAAAAAAAAGACTACAATATAGAGTACATACAGTAGCCCTCCCTTATCTGAGGTACCCCCAGTTTTGTGGATACCTGAAACCACAGACAGTACCAAATCCTATAACATATACTATGTGTTTTTATACATATATATCTATTATAAACTTTAATTTATAAATTAGGTACAAAAAGAAATTAAATTAACAACAATAACCAATAATAAAATACAACAATTATAACAATATTCTGTAACAAAGTTATGTGAATGTCATTTCTCTCTCTCTCACAAAATATCTCATTGCATTTTACTCACCTATTCTGGACTGCAGTTGATCATGAGTAACTAAAACCACAGAAAGTGAAGCCACAAATAAGACAGACTACTGTATATACGTTCGAACTTCCGTATGGTAGCTTATGATGTGATAGATAAATAATAGCACATCATGCACACTTTTCTCCACCTGGCTTCTGTCAATTAATGATATATCCTGAACATCAGATTTTCAATGAGAACACATGGACACAGGGAGGGGAGCATCACACACTGGGGTCTGTTGGGGGAATCTAGGGGAGGGACAGCGGGGGGTGGGGAGTTGGGGAGAGATAGCATGGGGAGAGGTGCCAGATATAGGTGATAGGAGGAAGGCAGCAAATCACACTGCCATGTGTGTACCTATGCAACAATCTTGTGTGTCCTTCACATGTACCCTAAAACCTAAAATGCAATTAAAAAAAAAAAAAAGACTCAAGATTTTCAGAAAGAAGAGTTGCAAATATAAAATTTTTTTAAAAATCAAGTAAAACTTCTAATCCCAAATTTTAGTTGAAAATTAGGGCCAGGCACAGTGTCTCATGCCTGTAATCCCAATACTTCGAGAGGCCAACGTGGGCACGGATGACTTGAGCTCAGGAGTTCCACACCAGACTGGGCAACATGGTGAAACCCTGTCTCTACAAAAAAAAATGCAAAAAAATAAAATTATCTGGGCATGGTAGTATGACTTGTTGTCCCCTGTATACCCAAAGACACATCTCATAAAGGAGAGCTCTGTACAAAACAACCAAGCTCCCAGCTCAGCACTTGAGCTCTTATAAGGGATGGACTGTCTCCTCAGGCAGCTCCCTGACCCCTGTATACCCAAAGACACATCTCATAAAGGAGAGCTCAGGCCAACATTTGGTGGGTACCCTTCTGGGACGAAGATAACAGAAGAAACTGGCAGCAACCCTTACTGTTCTGCAGCCCCCATGGGTGATCCCCAGGCAAGCAGGAGGCTGAGGTGGGAGGATGGCTTGAACCCAGGAGGCAGAGGTTGCAGTGAGCAGAGATCACACCACCGCATTCCAACCTGCAAGACAGAGCCAGATCCTGTCTCAAGAAAAAAAAAAAAGAAAAGTACTTACTGTAAAATATTTCCTTGAAAATATATCACATGTATGATATATTTTCTCTTAAAAAAACAAAAATTTCCTACCCTATCCACTAAAAAAGCCTAGAAACAATGACCAACCTCAACAGTAGTGAGCCACCTTAGTTTCTAGATTATAGTCTCTAAATACTTTTTTCCTTCAGCACTTTCCTTCAGCACCCTCCCCTCAAAGAAATCAAGCCTGATTCCAAATATGGGAAAGGAAATACATAAGCCAGAAATATGTTGTCCTATCAAACACAAGGATGGTATGAAAGTCTGTGCTCATGTCAAAAGACTTCAGGAGACAACTTGAAAAAGTTGCTTCTGGCCAGTAATAGAATCATTTGAGCATCAAAAAGGACCCTAACTACAGTGAATTTTAACTCATCAAATAGGTTAAACTCCATGAGTTCCTAGATACTACCAAAGGTGTAAAAATTTTTCATCAGTCAACTTTGATAAGTACTACTGATCCACCTCATTACTCAGAAAACATAAAAGGAAGGAATCAAGCATTTATTCTAACATTCCTGTATAAACTGTACCTCAAACAAACCAGATAGTTGATAGGGAAAAGTCATTTTTTTATGGAAGTATTCTAGCTAATAAATGATGAAGAGGTGATAAAATATCACCACTGTGCAATCCCTAATGAAATAATGGACCTAGACAATCATCATCAATTGCTGATAAAAAAAAAAATTAGGTAAAAACCTGATACAGAACTTCATAATGGATGAAACCGGCTCAAAACTCCTAAACCCACTAATTTTTCTTAAGCCCAAAATAAGAGAGATGGGAGGATCCAAGATGGCTGAATAGGAACAGCTCTAGAGTGTAGTTCTCAGCAAGAACAACACATAGGGTGAGTGCTAACTGCATTTCCAAAGAAGTTTTCACTTCCCACAGACCAGGAAATTCCTGGGCCAAAAAGCGCCATACATTTTCAGCACAGCTGGTGCCAGGGGTTGGCACACAGAAACTCACATAAATCTAGGTGGCCGTTTCAAGTGGCACCTGGAATGGGAGACAGAGCTGCCCATTCAACTGAAAGGGTGGGGGCTGAGACAGGGAGCCAGGCGATCTGGCTCGGCAGGTACCACCCCCACAAAACGAGGAAAATGCTCTGGATTGAGAGTCTCGCAGCAAGTGCAGCTGGACCAGGGATGGTACAGCTCAGTGTGAGGAAGGGCGTCTGCCACTATTGAGGCAGTCCACCAATACCGAGGCAGTTGACACAGCATCTGGGCAGAGCCTGCAGCAGCTCAGCAACACCTCTGCTGGCAGACTGTGACTAGACTACTCCATGTGGGAAAGGGTATCTCTGAAAAAAGGCAGCAGCATGACAGGAACTTATAAATAAGGCCAACATTCCTAGGTCAGAGCCCCTGGGAAAAGAGACAGTTAAGAGTTCCACTGCAGCAGACTTAAACGTACCTGCCCAGCAGCTCTGTACAAAACAACCAAGCTCCCAGCTCAGCACTTGAGCTCTTATAAGGGATAGACTGTCTCCTCAGGCAGCTCCCTGACCCCTGTATACCCAAAGACACATCTCATAAAGGAGAGCTCAGGCCAACATTTGGCGGGTACCCTTCTGGAACGAAGATAACAGAAGAAACTGGCAGCAACCCTTACTGTTCTGCAACCCCCATGGGTGATTCCCAGGCAAGCAGGGTCTGGAGTGGACCTCCAGCGGTCCTGCAACAGAGGGGCCTGACTGTTAGAAGGAAAACTAAGAAACAGAAAGAAATAGCTTCAACATCAACAAAAAGTATGTCCACTCAAAGACCCCATCCGAAAATCACCAACTACAAAGACCACAGGTAGATAAAGCCACTAAGATGGGAAGAAACCAGCACAAAAAGGATGAAAACACCAAAAACCAGAATGCCTCTCTTCCTCCAAGGGATCACAACTCCTTACCAGCTAGGGATCAAAGATGAATGGAGAATGAATCTGATGAATTGATTAAAACAGGCTTCAGAAGGTGGGTAATAACAAACTTCTCAGAGCTAAAAGAATATGTGCTAACCCAATGCAAAGAAACTAAGAGCCTAGAAAAAAGGTTAGATGATATACTAACTAGAATAAACAGCTTAGAGAAGAATATAAATGACTTGATGGAGCTGAAAAACACAGCATGGGAACTTTGCAAAGCATACACAAGTTTCAGTAGCTGAACCGACCAAGCAGAAGAAAGGATATCAGAGATTGAAGATCAACTCAGTGAAATAAATTGAGAAGGCTAGAATAGAGAAAAAAGAGTGAAAAGAAATGAACAAAGCCTCCAAGAAATATGAGATTATGTGAAAAGACCTAATCTACATTTGATAGGTGTACCTGAATGTGATGGAGAGAATGAATCCAAGCTGGAAAACACTCTTCAGGATATTATCCAGAACTTCCCCAAACTAGCAAGGCAGGCCACCATTCAAGTCCAAGAAATACAGAGAGCACCACAAAGATATTCTTCAAGAAGACCAACCCCAAGGCACATAATCATCAGATTCACCAGGGTTGAAATGAAGGACAAAATGCTAAGGACAGCCAGAGAGAAAGATCAGGTTACCCATAAAGGGAAGCCCATCATATTCACAGTGAATCTCTTCGCAGAAACCCTACACACCAGAATAGAGTGGGAGCCAATATTCAACGTCCTTAAAGAAAAGAACTTTCAACCCAGAATTTTATATCCAGCCAAACTAAGCTTCATAAGCAAAGGAGAAAAAAAATTATTTACAGATAAGCAATTGTTGAGAGATTTCATCACCACCAGGCCTGCCTTATAAGAGCTCCTGAAAGAAGCACTAAACAAGGAAAGGAACAACCAGTACCAGCCACTCCAAAAATGTACCAAATGGTAAAGACCATCAACACAATGAAGAAAATGCATCAACTAATAGTCAAAACAGCCAGCTAGCATCAAAATGTCAGGATCAAATTCACACATAACAATATTAACCTTAAATGTAAATGGACTAAGTGCCCCAATCAAAAGACACAGACTGGCAAATTGGATAAAAAGTCAAGACCCATTGGTGTGCTGTATTCAGGAAACCTATCTCACATGGAAGGACACATATAAACTAAAAATAAAGGGATGGAGGAAGATTTATCAAAGAAATGGAGAACAAAAAAAAGCAGGAGTTGCAATCCTAGTCTCTTGATAAAATAGACTTTAAAACAACAGATATCAAAAGAGACAAACAAGGGTATTACATAATGGTAAAAGGATCAATGCATCAAGAAGAGCTAATGATCCTAAGTATATACACACCCATTACAGGAGAACCCAGGTACATAAAGCAACTTCTTAATGACCTACAAAGAGACTTAGGCTCCCATACAATAATAGAGGGAGACTTTAACACTCCACTGTCAATATTAGACAGATCAACAGGACAGAAAATTAACAAGGATATCCAGGACTTGAACTCAGATTTGGACCAAGTGGACCTAATAGACATCTACAGAAATCTCCACCCCAAATCCACAGAATATACATTCTTCCCAGCACCGCATTGCACCTACTCTAAAATTGACCACACAGTTGGAAATAAATCACTCCTCAGCAAATGCAAAAGGACAGAAATCATAACAGTCTCTCAGACCACAGGGCATCAAATTAGAACTCAGAATTAAGAAATTAACTCAGAACAGCATGATGTCATTCAGAAACTGGCTCTAGAATGTCGACTGGATAAACAATGAAATGAAGGCAGAAATAAAGATGTTCTTTGAGGCCAGGCACGGTGGCTCACACCTGTAACCCCAGTACTTTGGGAGGCTGAGGCAGGCGGATCATGAGGTCAAGAGATCGAGACCATGGTGAAACCCCGTCTCTACTAAAAAATACAAAAATTAGCTGGGCGTGGTGGCACACGCCTGTGGTCCCAGCTACTCGGGTGGCTGAGGCAGAAGAATTGCTTGAACCCAGGAGTTGGAGGTTGCAGTGAGCCAAGATCACATCACTGCACTCCAGTCTGGCACTTGGCAACAAAGCAAGACTCTGTCTCGCACAAAAAAAAAAAAAAAAAAAAAAGATGTTCTTTGAATCCAATGAGAATGAAGACACAATATACCAGAATCTCTGGAACACATTTAAAGCAATGTCTAGAGGAAAATTTACAGCAATAAATGCCCACATGAGAAGCAAGGAAAGAACTAAATTCAATACCCTATCATCAAAATTGAAAGAGCTAGAGGAGCAAGATAAAAAAAAAAAAAAACCTCAAAAGCTAGCAGAAGACAAGAAATAACTAAGATCAGAGCAGAACTGAAGGAGATAGAGACAAAAAAAAAAGCCCTTCAAAAAATCAATAAATCCAGGAGATGAGTTTTTGAAAAGATCAACAAAATAGACCACTAGCTAGATTAATAAAAAACAAAAGTGAGGAGAATCAAATAGATGCAATAAAAAACAATAAAGGGGATATCACCACCGACTCCACAGAAATACAAACTACCATCAGAGATTACTACAAACAACTCTATGTATATAAACCAGTAAACCTGAAAGAAATGGATAAATTCCTGGACACTTGCACCCTCCCAAGCCTAAACCAGGAAGAAGTTGAACCCTGAATAGACCAAAAACAAGGGCTGAAGTTGAGGCAGCAATTAATAGCCTACCAACCAAAAAAAGTCCAGGTCCAGACGGGTTCACAGCTGAATTCTACCAAACATACAAAGAGGATCTGGTAATGTTCCTTCTGAAACTATTACAAACAATACAAAAAGAGGGAATCCATTCCAAATCATTTTATGAGACCAACATCATCCTGATACAAAAACCCAGCAGAGACCCAACAGAAAAAGAAAACTTCTGGCCAATATCCATGATGAACATAGATGCAAAAGTTTTCAATAAAATACTGGCATACCGATTGCAAGAGCACATCAAAAAGCTTATCCACCATGATCAAGTAGGCTTCATTCCAGGGGTGCAAGTCTGATTCAACATACACAAGTCTGTAAATGTAATCCACCACATAAACAGAACCAAAGGCAAAAACCACATGATTATCTCAATACATGCAGAGAAGGCCTTCAACAAAATTCAGCAGCCCTTTATGCTAAAAATTCTCAATAAACTAGGTATCAAAGGAACATATCTCAAAAGAATTAAAGCTATTTACAACAGCCAATATCATACTGAATGGGCAAAACAACAACCTACAGCCAATATCATACTGAATGGGCAAAAACTGGAAGCATTCCTTTAAAATCAACAATCTACGATTCCACTTTGGGAAACTAGAAAAAGAAGAACAAATTAAACCCAAAGTAAGCAGAAGAAAATAAATAATAAAATTGGAGCATAAATAGACATTGAAATCAGGAAATATCAATTAATCCAAAAGCTATTTCTTTGAAAAGATCAATAAAATCAATAAGCTTCTAACCAGGCCAGGAAAAAAAGAGAGAAGGAACAAATTACTAATTTCAGGAATGAAAGAGGAGACATACAGATCCCTTGGATATTAAAAATGTAACCAAAGAATTCTATGAACAACTCTATGTTCACAAATTTTATAACCTAGATGAATGACTAATTCCTTGAAAGCTATAATTGCCAAAACTGAATAGGCAATGTATCAAAAATAGATAATCTGATTAGGCCTATATCTATTAAAGAAATTGAATCAATAATTAATAACCTTTCAGAACAGATAGCACCAGGCCTAGATGAGTTCACTCGTGAATCCTATCAAACATTGAAGGAAGAAATGTTATCCATTTTCTACAATGTCTTTCAGAAGATAGAAACAGAGGGAATCCTTTTAACTCATTCTCTGAGGACAACATTGCCCTAATATTCTAAACCAAATACATTACAAGCCAAGAAAACTATAGACCAATATCTCTTGTGAACATAGATGCAAAAATCAACTAATATTGACAAGTCGAATACAACAATGTATCAAAAAAATTACACCCATTAAAGAGACTAAAAAAAAAAGAGAAAAGAAAAAGAAAAATGATCACCAAAACCAAGTGGGATTTATCCCAGGTATAAAAGCTTTGTTCAACATTTGAAAGTCAATTAATATAATTAGTATAATTGATTTTCAAATCAATTTTTAATTGATATCAATAGGCTAAAGAAGAAAAATCTAATGATCATATCAATAGATGCAGAGAAAGCATTTGACAAAATCCAACACCTATTTTTGATTTGAAAAAAAAAAAAGTTTAAAATGGGGGTTAACTTCCTCAAGTTGATAAAGAATATCGGCTGGGTGTGATGCCTCATGCCTGTAATTCCAGCACTTTGGTAGGGCGAGGCAAGTGGATCACTTGAGGTCAGGAGTTTGAAACCAGCCTGGCCAACATGTTGAAACTCCGTCTCTACCAAAAATAAAAAAATTAGCCAGGCACAGTGGCATGTACCTGTAATCCCAGCTACTCGGGAGGCTAGGGCATGAGAATCGCTTCAATCTTGAAGGCAGAGGTTGTAGTGAGCCGAGATTATGTCACTGCACTCCAGTCTGGGTGACAGAGTAGACCCTGTCTCAAAAAAAAAAAAAAAAAAAAAAAAAAATTATCTACAAAAAACTTACCTAATATCATACTTAGTGGTGAGAAATTCAAAGCTTTTCCACTAAAATCAGGATCAAGGGAAGAAATGTCCTCTCTCATCACTCTTCACTGCTTTTCTTTTATTTTTTCTTTAGGCAGAGTCTTGCTCTATCACTAGGCTGGAGTGCTGTGGTACAATCTCAGCTCAGTGCAACCTCCACCTCCAGGGTTCAAGTGATTCTCCTGCCTCAGCCTCCCAAGTAGCTAGGACTACAGACATGTACCACCGCATCCAGCTAATGTTTGTATTTTTAGTAGAAACAGGATTTCACCATGTTGGCCAGGATGGTCTCAATCTCTTGACTATGTGATCCACCCACCTCAACCTCCCAAAGTGCTGGGATTATAGACATGATCCACCATCCCCAGCTCTTTTTCTTTCTTTTCTTTTTTTTTTCCTAAGATGAAGTCTCACTCTGTTGCCCAGGCTGGAGTGCAATGGCATGATCTCAGCTCACTGAAGCCTTCACCTCCTGGATTCAAGAAATTCTCCTGCCTCAGCTTCCCAAGTAGCTGGGGTTACAGGCACATGCTCCAACACCTGGCTAAGTTTTGCATTTTTAGTAAAGACAGCATTTCACTATGTTGGCCAGGCTGGTCTCAAACTCCCAACATTATGTGATCCACCCCCCTCAACTTCCCAAAATGGTGGGATTACAGCCATGAGCCACTGACCCAGCCTCCTCACTGCTTTTCAACATTGGACTAGAAGTTTGAGCTAATGCAATAAGACAAGAAAAGGAGATAAAATGTGTACAGATTGGGAAGAAGAAATAAAGCTGTGTTTGTGGATAACATGATCATGTTATACATAGAAAATCCAGGCCAGGCACAGTGGCACACACTTGTATTCCCAGCACTTTGGGAAGCCAAGCTGGGCAGATCACAAGGTCAGGAGTTCAAGAAAAGCCTCACCAATATGGCAAAATCTCGTCTCTACTAAAAATACAAAAATTAGCCAAGTGTGGTGGCACGAGCCTGTAATCCCAGCTACTTGGGAGGCTGAGGCAGGAGAATCACTTGAACCCTGGAGGCAGAGGTTGCAGTGAGCCAAGATCGTACCACTGCACTCCAGCCTGGGTGACAAAGCAAGACTCCATCTCAAAAAAAAAAAAAAAAAAAAAGAAAGAAAGAAAAGAAAAAAACAAAAACAAAAGCCAAAATCATCATTAAAAAAAAATCCTGTAACTAATTAATGATTATAGCAATGTTGCAGGATATAAGATAAATACAGAAAAGTCAACTTCTTTCCTATGTATCAGCAATGAACAAGTAGAATTTGAAATTAAACACAAACACCATTTGAATTAACAGCCAAGAAATGAAATACTTAGGTGTAAATCTAACAAACTATGCACAAGATTTGTACGAGGAAAACTACAAAACAGTGATGGGAGAAATCAAATAAGAACTAAATAAATAGAGGGATATTCCAACTCCATGGTTAGCAAAACTCAATATTGTCAAGATGTCAGGTCTTCCCAACTTTTGATTGGGATATGTAGTCTCAATCAAGGTATTATAATATTTTGTGGATGTCAAAAAAGTGATTCTGAAGTTTATACACAGACATCAAGACCTAGAGCAGCCTACACAATATTGAAGAAAAAGAACAAAGTTAGAGGACTTACACTGCCCACCTTCAAGACTATAAAGCTACAATAATCAGGACAGTGTTGTATTAGTGAGAGAACAGACAAATAAGCCAATGGAATCAAATAGAGAGCCTAGAAATAAACCCACGTAAATATAGTCAAGGAACAAAGGCAATATGATGGAGGAAATATATAGTTGTTTCAACAAATAGTGCTGGAACAACTAGACATCCACATTCAGAAACATAAATCTAGACATAGGCCTTACACCATTCATAAAAATTAACTCAGAATGAATTGTAAATCTAAACGTAAAATGCAAAACTATAAAACTCCTAAGAGGTAGCATAGGAAAAAATCTAGATGACTGTATTAGTCCATTTTTACACTGCTGTATTGCCCTAGACTGGGAAAGAAGTGTAATTGACTCACAGTTCAACGTGACCAGAGAGGCCTCAGGAAACTTTCAATCATGACAGTAGGCAAAGGGAAAGCAAGGCACCTTCTTCACAAGGCAGCAGGAAGGAGAATGACGCAGGAGGAAATACCACACATTTAGAAAACCATCAGATCTTATGAGAACTCGCTCACTGTCATGAGAATAGCATGGGAGAAACTGCCCCTGTGATTCAATTACCTCCAACTTGTCTCTCCCTTGACACATGGGGATTATGGGGGTTAAGGTTACAATTCAAGATTAGATTTGGGATGAGGAAACAGCCAAACCATGTCAGTGACCTTGAGTATGACAATGACTTTTTATTTATTTACTTATTGAGACAGGCTAGAGTGCAGTGGAACAATCACAGCTGACTGCATCCTTGACCCCCCCAAGGTCAAGTGATCCTCCTACCCCACCTCCCAAGTAGCTGGAACCACAGGCATATGCCATATGCCTGGCTAATTTTTTGTTTTTTATAGAGACAGGGTTTCCCTGTGTTGCCCAGGCTGGTCTTTAACTCCTGGTCTTAAGCAGTCCTTCTACCTTAGCTCCCTAAAGTGCTGAGATTACAGGTGTGATCCACCATACTTGGCTGGCAATGACTTTTTAAAAACAACATCAAAGGTATGATCAATGAAAGAAATTATTGATAAACTAGACTTTATTAAAATGACAAGCTTTAAAACTTTAAATGATCTGTGAAAGACACTCTCAAAAGTTAGAAGACAAGACACAGACTGGAAGAAAATATTTGCAAAAGCCGGGCGCGGTGGCTCACGCCTGTAATCCCAGCACTTTGGGAGGCCGAGGCGGGTGGGTCACGAGGTCAAGAGATCGAGACCATCCTGGTCAAAATGGTGAAACCCCGTCTCTACTAAAACTACAAAAAATTAGCTGGGCATGGTGGCGCGTGCCTGTAATCCCAGCTACTCAGGAGGCTGAGGCAGGAGAATTGCCTGAACCCAGGAGGCAGAGGTTGTGGAGAGCCAAGATTGCGCCATTGCACTCCAGCCTGGGCAACAAGAGCGAAACTCTGACTCAAAAAAAAAAAATATATATATATATATATATATATATATTTGCAAAAGATTAATAGGGCTGGGTACCATGGCTCATATCTGTAATTCCAACACTTTGGGAGGTTGAGGTGGGAGAATTGCTTGAGCCCAGGAGGTTGAGGCTGCAGTGAGCTGTGACTGCACCACTACTCTCCAGCCTGGGCAACAGAGTGAGACCTTGTCTCAAAATATAAATAAATAAAAAACAAAGAAAAAAAGGACAAACCTGACAAGACTTTTATCCCAAATATATAAAGAATTCTTAAAACGCAACAACAATAATTTTTTAGAACCTGATTTTAAAATAAGCATCAAGTGGCTCATTGAGAATGATGGTTTAAAAAAAAAACGAGCCAAAAAAACCTATACAGACATCTCACCAAAAAAGATATACAAATGGTAAATAAACATATGAAAAGATGCTCAATATTATATGTCATTAGGGAATTGCAAGTTTTAACAAAGAAATACTATAGCTAGCTTTCGGCCGGAACCGCCATATTCCAGTAATTCGCCAAAATGACGAACACAAAGGGAAAGAGGAGAGGCACTCGATACATGTTCTCTAGGCCTTTCAGAAAACATGGAGTTGTTCCTTTGGCCACGTATATGCGAATCTATAAGAAAGGTGATATTGTGGACATCAAGGGAATGGGTACTGTTCAAAAAGGAATGCCCCACAAATGTTATCATGGCAAAACTGGAAGAGTCTACAATGTTACCCAGCATGCTGTTGGCATTGTTGTAAACAAACAAGTTAAGGGCAAGATTCTTGCCAAGAGAATTAATGTGCGTATTGAGCACATCAAGCACTCTAAGAGCCGAGATAGCTTCCTAAAACGTGTGAAGGAAAATGATCAGAAAAAGAAAGAAGCCAAAGAGAAAGGTACCTGGGTCCAACTGAAACGCCAGCCTGCTCCACCCAGAGAAGCACAATTTGTGAGAACCAATGGGAAGGAGCCTGAGCTGCTGGAACCTATTCCCTATGAATTCATGGCATAATAGGTGTTAAAAAAAAAAAAAGACCTTTGGACTTTAAAAAAAAAAAAAAAAAAAGAAATACTATAGCTATTAGAATGGCCAAAATCCAAAAGATTGGCAACATCAGCTGCTGGCAAGGATGCAGTGCAGTAGGAGCTCCATTCATTGCTGGTGAGAAGGCAAAATGGTACAGCCAAGTTGGAAGACAATTCGGCAGATTCTAACAAAACTAAACATACTCTTACCATACAATCTAACAATCATACTCCTTGGTATTTGCCCAATTGAGTTGAAAACATGTCTGTACAAAAACTATCACGGATGTTTATAGCTACCTTACTTGTAATTGTCAAAATTTGGAGGCAACCAAGATGTCCTTCAGTAAGTGAATAGATATAACTGTGGTAATTCCAGACAATGGAATGTGACTCAGCACTAAAAATAAATGAGCCAACAAACCATGAAAAGACATGGAAGAACCTTAAATGCATATTACTACTTGAAGGAAGCCAATCTGAAAAGGCTACACACTATATGAGTCCAACTATTATGACATTCTGCAAAAACAAACTACAGAGATTGAAAAAGTCAGTGGTTGCCAGCACCTCGTAAGAGGGAGAGATGAATGGGCAGAGCACAGAATTTTAAGGACAGTGAAACTATTCTGTATAATACTGTAATGGTGGACACATGTCATTTTACATTTGTCCAAACACATAAAAGGTGCAACACAAAGAGTGAGCCCTAATGTAAACTATGGACTGTGGGTAATAATGACTGTGGGTCATCAGTTGTAACAAATGTACCCTTCTAGTCCAAGATGTTGATAATGAGAGAGGCTGTGTGTTTGTACCAAGGGAATAAATGTGAGAAATTTGTGTACTTTCTGCTCCATTTGACCGTGAACCTAAAACTGCTCTAAAAAAATAAAGTATATTTTGTAAAATAAATACATTTAAATTTTTTAAAACTTTCCGCTGCAGATTGAATACTTTGATATACCCCTTCCCTCTGCCTTTTTTTTTTTGCAAGATTAAGGTGGGGCAATATGAAATTTAGTTGATTCCCCATGCTGAAATACAAGTGAGATATGCCTTTCACATTATCATTCCAGTTTGTACAGCATATTACAATGGCTTTTGTTTATAAAAATAAAATTTCTACATTTTATTTCTATATAGATAAAATACAATAAAAATCAAGGTGACCGCACCATTTCCACAATTAGCCATCAAGTGACTGATGTAAAAAATGTTATGACACAAAATATTGATAAAATTTTGGATAAAGAAGAAAGATTGAATACTTTCCTTGATAGAACGGATGATCTCCAAACAACTGTAAGTGATTCACACCATGTTGATGTCTAAACAGTGCTGTAAGTCATAGGATTGTGGCCCTTGAGACAAATTGTCAAAACCAAAAACACAGTAGGCAGACTGTGGGATAATCCTATGTCACCAATCTATGACTTCATCAAAAAATTCTTGGAATGTAACTAAAATATTAAAAGAATAGTTATAAAACAATCCAAATTTTAAAACCCACGGCAAGGCACAGTGGCTCATGCCTGTAATCCTAGCACTTTGGGAGGCCAAAGCCAGAGGAGAGCTTCAGCTTCAGAGGAAGCTCAGGAGCTTCAGACTAGCCTGGCCAACATAGTCAGACCTTGTTTCTACAAAAAATTAAAAATTAGCCAGTCGTAGCGGTAAGGCATCTGCGGAAATCCCAGCTACCCAGCTACTTGGGAGGTTGAGACAAGAGGATTGCTTAAACCTGGGAGATTGAGGCTACAGTGAACCACGATCATGCCACTGCACTCCAGCCTGGGTGACAGAGCAAGGCAGTCTCCAAAAAAAAAAAAAAAAGAAAACAAACCCACTAAATTAAATGGTTCTTATTTGCGTAATAGAAGGAATCCTTACGTTAAGAAAATACAGATTAGTCAACAAATAAATTACAAAGGTAAAAAGAAGAGAAGGAGAACTGATTTTAAAAATGAAGTTAAAGCCAGGCACAGCGGCACAAGCCTGTAGTCCCAGCTACTCAAGAGGCTGAGGCAGGAGGGTTTTTTGAGCTCAAGGGTTTGAGGCTGCAATGCCCTATGATCATGCCTGTGAATATTCACTGCACTCCACCCTGAGCAACACAGTGAGATCTCCGTCTCTGTAAAATGATAGTAATTTTTTTTTTTTTTGAGAGAGAGAGGGTCTCACTCATTCACCCAAGCTGGAGTGCAGTGGTGCAATCATAACTCACTGTAGCCTTGACCTTCCGTGTTCAAGCAATCCCCTCACCTTAGCCTCCTGAATGGCTGGGACTACAGGGGCTCGCCACCATGCCTAGCTAATTTATGTGTTTTTTGTAGAGATGGGGTCTTTCTATGTTGCCTAGGTTCAAGCAGTCCACCCAAAGTGCTGAGATTAGAGGCATGAGCCACTATGCCTGGCCATACTAATAGTTTATTTTTATTTATTTATTTATTTAGAGACAGAGTTTCATTCTTGTTGCCCAGGCTGGAGTGCAATAGCACAGTCTTGGCCCACTGCAACCTCCACCTCCCATGTTCAAGTGATTATCCTGCCTCAGCCTCCCAAGTAGCTGGGACTACAGGCATGCACCATCATGTCTGGTTAATAATTTTTTGTATTTAGTAGAAACAGGGTTTCACCATGTTGGTCAGGCTGGTCTCAAACTCCTGACGTCAGGTGATCCACACGCCTTAGCCTCCCAAAGTGCTGCGATTATCGGCCTGAACCACCATGCCCAGCCAATAATAATTTTTAAATGGAATTAAAAGGTATATCAATTGCAATGTATGGTCCTTATTTGGATTTTAATTCAAACAAACTGTAAAAATGAAAATTTATAACTTCATGAGATAATTAGGTATTTGAACTATGGCTGGAGATTAGATGGCATTCAAGAATTGCTATTAATTTTTTAGGTGTAATAATGGTATTGTGGTTATTTTATTTTTAAACTCTACTTGTTAGAGATTTATACTAAAACTTTCATGATTGTAATGATATGACGTCTAGCATTTGCTTCAGAATAACTGAGTAGCAAGGTAAAAGTAGAGTGGGATATAAATGAAGCAAAATTGGCCAGAAATTGACAATTGTTAAAGCTGTTGAGTGTATTGGGTTTCATTATGTCATTCTGTCAACTTTTGTGTATGTTTGAAATTCTCTATTAGAAATTGTGTGAATACTAATTTGGATAGTTCCCTTAGAGCACTTTCAGTTTATATACATCTTTTCTAGAAACACAGCCGCTATATAAAGCAAAATGTGCCCATACCAAGTTCTATTGATTCTACCTCCTAAATCTTTTTTCTTAGCCCCATTTTTTCACTTAAAAAAATTAAGATATTATTTACATATGATAATATTCATTCATTTTAAGAGTAGCATTTGATGAATTTGGTAACTGTATACAGTATGCAACCACAATCAAAATATAAAAGAGTTCCTTCATCCTAAAATCTTCATGCCCTTTGACAGCCTCACCAACCACTGATCTGCTTTCTGTCACTATAGTTTTGCCTTTTCTAGAATTTTATATAAATAGAATCATACAGTACATAATCTTTTGTGTTTGACTTTTTTCACTTAGCACAATGTTGTTGATATTCATGCATGCCACTGTATGTGTTAATATCTCATTTCTTTTCATTATTCAATAATATCCCACAGAACAACTGAATCATGTTTAAAATTTCCCTCTGCTCACCCCCAGACCACTCACGGTCTCATTCCAAGCTTTGTATCTCTTTTCAGACTGTGGTAATGCCCACATTTAAATATGCTTACACCACACTTTGGAGACCCTTACTCTACAATATAAACATAGGAATAGAATTGTTGAATCTTGAAATATGTGCATCTTTAATTTTACCAGACATTTCAAAATTGCTCTCCAAAGTGTTATGCCAATTTATACTTGAGAGTTCCTGTTGCGCTCTGCATTCTTTTTTTTTTTTTTAAGACAGCATCTTGCACCGTTGCCTAGGCTGGAGTGCAGTGATGCAATCTCCACTCACTGCAACCTCCGCCTCCTAATTTCAAGAGATTCTCGTGTCTCAGTCTCCTGAGTAGCTGGGACTACAGGCATGGGCCACCACGGCTAATTGTTTGAATTTTTAGTAGAGACAAGGTTTAGTCATGTGGCCCAGGCTGGTCTCGAATTCCTGAGCTCAGACAATCCATCTGCCTCAGCCTCCCAAAGTGCTAGGATTACAGGTATGAGCTACCACACTGGTCTATTCTTTCTAATACTCGGGATTACTAGGTTATAATTTTTAACAGTGTGGTATGGAAAAAATAATTTTTAATAAATAATTTTAACTTTGTGTATAGTAACGTTTTATGACAAAATCATTTAAATTTCATGTAATCAAATGTGTCAGTCTTATCCTTTATAGTTTGTGCTTTCTGTGTCTTATTTAAGGACTCTTCCCTATCCCAAGTTATAAAGATACTCTTATATTGTCCCTAATAGCTCTAAATTCTGTTTCTCAAACAGATCTTTGAAATACCTGGAATTTGTTTCTGCATATGGTATGTGAGATAAGAATCATTTATTATTTTCTGTATAACCAGTAGTCCAAACATCATTTTTTAGCTAGCTTATCCTTTCCTACTTGACTTATAATGCCAACCCTGTCACATATAAAGTTTTCATAGACAAAGTGGGGTTTTTATTTGTTTGTTTGTTTATTTATTTATTTATTTATTTCGAGACAGATTTATTTATTTATTTATTTCGAGACAGAGTTTCAGTCTTGTCACCCATGCTGGAATGTAATGGCACAATCTTGGCTCACTGCAACCTCTGCCTTTCAGGTTCAAGCAATTCTTGTGCCTCAGCCTCCTGAGTAGCTGGGATTACAGGCGCACACCACCACACCGGGTAATTTTGTATTTTTAGTAGAGACAGGGTTTCACCATGTTGGCCAAGCTGGTCTCGAACTCCTGACCTCAGGTGATCCACCCGCCTTGGCCTCCCAAAGTGCTGGGATTACAAATAGTTTTTATCCTTTTGATTTATATTATTATTATTTTTTTTTTTTTGAGATGGAGTTTCGCTCTTGTTACCCAGGCTGGAGTGCAATGGCGCAATCTCGGCTCATCGCAACCTCCGCCTCCTGGGTTCAGGCAATTCTCCTGCCTCAGCCTCCTGAGTAGCTGGGATTACAGGCACGCACCACCATGCCCAGCTAATTTTTTGTATTTTTAGTAGAAACAGGGTTTCACCATGTTGACCAGGATGGTCTCGATCTCTTGACCTCATGATCCACCCGCCTCGGCCTCCCAAAGTGCTGAGATTACAGGCGTGAGCCACCACGTCCGGCCCTTTTGATTTATATATCTGATTCTACTGGTCTATGTATGTATCATTGGGCCAGTACTATATCATTTTGGTTACTATGTCTTTAGAAGGATTCTTCATATCTTGTAGAAAAAGCCTGCCTACTTTATACTTACTAAAATTTGGGTTGATAAGGCTTGTCTTTCAATGAATTTTAGAATCTACATCTCAGGTCTCTCTCTCTCTCTCTCTCTCTCTCTGTCTCACACACACACACTCACACTCACACAAATATTGGTATGTTAATGGGAATTATGTTAATATAGGGAGAATTGACATCTTCAAAATATTGTTTCCCATCTCTGAACATGATACTCCTCTTTTTCTAGGTCTCTTATAAAATTTTTCAATAGATTTTTATCATTTTTTCCATAAAGTTCTCATACACCTTTTGTGAGGTTTACTCCTTTATATTTTACAGTTTCTGTTGCTATTGTAAATTAATATTTTTTATTCATAGGACTCTGCTTGATAGTGGTTTTTTAAATCCATATTAATTTTCTTTCTGAATAAGAATGCATCAGTTTTTTTCTTTTTCTTTTTCTTTTTCTTTTTTTTTTGAGAGGGAGTCTTCCTCTGTTGTCCAGGCTGGAGTGCAGTGGCATGATCTCAGCTCACTGCAACCTCTGCCTCCCGGTTTCAAGTGATTCTCCTGCCTCAGCCTCCTGAGTAGCAGGGATTACAGGCACCTGCTACCATGCCCAGCTATTGTGTATGTGTGTGTTTGTGTGTGTGTGTGTGTGTGTGTGTGTGTGTGCGTGCGTGTTTAGTAGAGATGGGGTTTCACTAAGTTGGCCCAGGCTGATCTTGAATTCCTGACCTCAAGTGATCTGCTCACCTAGGCCTCCCAAAGTGCTGGGACTACAGGTGTGAGCCACCGCACCCAGCCGAACACATCAGTTTTTAAAGGATTTTTTATAACCCAAATCTTGCTGAACTCTATTATTGTAATATTGTTGTCTACAAGTGTCTTTGCATTTTCTACATAGAAGTCATACCACATATAAATAATGACAGAAGCCAGGCACAGTGGCTTATGCCTGTAATCCCAGCACTTTGGGAGGCCAAGGCAGGGGGATTGCTTGAGCTCAGGAGTTTGAAGCCAGACTGAGCAACACAGCAAGACCTTTTCTCTACTAAAACAAATTTTTTTAATTAGCTGAGTGTGGTGACATGCATTTGTAGTCCCAATTACTTAACAAGCTGAGTGGGAAGATCACTTGAGCCTGGGAGGTCAAGGCTGCAGTGAACCATGATCGCACCACTGCACACCAACCTGGGTAACAGAGCAAGAACGTGACTCAAAAAAATAAAAATTAAAAAAAAAAAAACAACAATAAAAAAATACAAATAAATAATACAACATAACTATTTACATAATACTTTGTAGTAAGTATTCTAAGTAACCTAGAAATTATTGAAATTATACAGGAGGATGTGCGTAGGTTATGCAAATACCATGCCATTTTATATAAGAGACTTGAGCATCCTTGGATTTTTATGTTCTCAGGGGTTCTGAAACCAAGCCCTCCTCTTTCCATGGATATTGGAAGATGACTGTAATCCATTTAGTCCATACTGCACTTATGGTCAGTTCTGTTTTCCCACTCCTAATCTTTCTTTATTTGCAACAACCTTGAGGCCACTAGGTTTGAGTAGGAAGTTTACATACACAATCTGTTATCTACTGCAGGGCAGAATATATTTTTTTGATCAAGGTAAAATTCACATAACATCAAGTTAACACTGTAGTTTACAATTCAGTGGCAATTAGTGTATTTACAATGTTGTAAACCCATTGCCTCTATCTTGTTCCAAGACATTTTCCTCACCCCCAAAAAGAAACCCCATACTCATTAAGCAGCCCCTGAAAACCAGTGATCTGCTTTCTGTTTCTATGGGTTTACTAAGTGTGGATATTTCATATTAATTGACTTATATGTGATCTTTTGTATTGGACTTCTTTCACTTAGCATGATGCTTTCAAGCTTCATCCATGTTGTAGCACTTATCAGTACTTCATTCCTTCTTAAGACTAAAAAATATATTTTAAAATATATACCATTCCCATATCTCGTATTCCACAATTTGCTTATCTCATCATCAGTTAATAGATATTTGGGTTGTTTCTACCTTTTGGCTATTGTAAATAATGCTGCTATGAATGTTTGTGTACACATTTTTGTTTTTTGAATAGAACTTTGTTCATAATTGAAAACCAGTTTACAATTCTCTTTTGTATATACAACAGAGTAGAATTGATGGATCATATGGTAATTCTATGTTTAACTTTTTGAGGAATTGCCAAACTGTTTTCTACGTGGCTGAACCATTTTACTTCACGCTAGCAATGTAAGAGAGTTTCAATATTTCCACATTGTCTCCAACACTTACTAGTTTCTTGCTTGTTTTTTATTTAGCCATGAAGGATGGAACCTCAGTGTGGCTCCATTGTACTCCTCATGAGAGCCTGGGCTTAGCCTCTTGTCCCCTGTTAGCACCAAAATCCCAAGCCATGGATGACAGAGGCCAACGTCTTCATCACTGTCCCAAATCCAGAGAAGCAGCAGCATCAGTGTGAATTTTCACTGCTTTCCTAGTTTCCTGCACCTGGCCTTACTCTTACTTTCTTTTAAGTTCAGTTTTGCATTTAAAAGTTTGCTTCTTGTCATTTATCTAGTATTTCTGGGTAGTAATAGTGGTAGGATTATAGACATCCATAATCCACCATATCAATGGATCTATTAGTTTTTTCATTAGATATACAGTCATGTATCACTTAACAACTGGGATGCATTCCGAGAAACACATCAGTAGGTGATTTCATCATTGAGTGAACATCATAGAGTGCACTTGCACAAACCTAGATGGTCTAGCCTACCACATACCTAGGCTATATAGAATAGCCTGTTACTACTAGGCTGCAGACCTGTACAGCGTGTTACCATACTGAATATTCTAGGCAACTGAAACAAAATGGTATTTGTGTATCTAAACATATGTAAACATAGAAAAGGTACAGGAGAAATGTGGCATTATAATTGTATGGGACCACCATTGTATATGTCCATGATTGACCAAAATGTCATTATGCAGCATATGACTGTATGAAGTGTCTCTTACAGGAAAAGAGGCAACATCTAAATCTGAGAAAACTATGGCAAAAGAACATTTTTAAGATATTTTATTTCTCCCTGAAACTGGATGTCTGTTGTCATTAGCCTCAGTAGAGCAGACAAAGCATAAGTTTATAGCAGGAAGAGGCATTAAAATGCAAATTATCCAAGCCATAGAACCTTGGAAAGGATAAGAAGTTGGAGACATGGTACATCTAAAAGTAGACACATAGACATACAGTATGAGTCTGGAACTAAAAAAGTACGTGTAAATTCTTTAAAAGGAACATGTTACCGAAAGAGCCCCTTCCCTATTTTATACAGCCATGCTGTCTCCCCGCCTTATCCCTGACAAAGGATAAGAAATTTTATTCTCTAAAGACAACTCAGTAGAGAGGCTCTAAACTCAGAAACGAGGTCCAGTTGAGTCCAGAGTGATGAGTATATTAATATCAGATAACCTAAGTGGAAGTCTACAACCTGAATGTGGTGATCACTCCCCAACATATATCCTACCCAGATTTACCCCAGCAAGAGATCAGAAAATTCCTCTCTAGAAAAGCTGACTAGTCCAAGTAAAAAACTTACAGATACCCTCAATGAAATGGCTAGATCCACACCAAATGATTCTACAGTGAAGCCCACCAAATGGCAGGCCTCACTCACTCATACTGTTTCCAGTCATCATTTTTGTAAATCAACAATAAAGATCATGGGATATTTCAGAAAATTCTTTATAAAAAAAAAATGGGAGAAAGGAGCTCAGACAAAACATATAAAGCAGGAACAAAAGAAAGTTTCAGTTTTCAAAAAAAAAAAGTCTCTAATGTCTTGAGAGAAGTAATAGAAGAAAATATATTCCTAAAATAAGAACAGGAAGCTTATTCACAGAAAAAAAGAGCTTTTGAAAACTAAAATCATAGTGAAAAATCAAAATTCAGTATAGAATGAGTGTAATATTAAGTTGAGGTATTCATTCAGAGAGAAAGACAGTAAGAATCAATCTAAGAGATCCAACATATGAATAACAGGAGTCCCAAAAAAGAAAATGAAGAAATCAGAGTAATATAAGAAAAATTCCTACAACTAAATAACATGAGTTTCTAGATTCAGCAAACAGAAATCAGGACCATAGGAAAGCCTGTAATTTTGAAATTACAGAACATGAAACAAGAAGAGAGGACTGTGAAACCTTTCAGAGAGAGAGGCAAAAGAAAGAAAAGGTTTGGCAATTAGAATGCTATCGAATTTCTTAATAACAATACCGGAAGCTAAAGAGAAATGGAGGAATGCTTTCAAAATTCTGAGGGAAAATGATTTCCAAACTAGATTTATATACACAACCAAATTACCAATTCAATGTGAGGGTAGAATAAAGACATTTCTAGGCATTTACATTCCCAAAAATATACCTCCCATGTATCCTTTCTAAGAAAGTTTTTAGCAGGTATTTTCCACCAATAAGAGTGAATAAATCAAGAAAGACATGAGATTGAAAAAATAGAAAACACCAGAGGGGGACATTACCAGGATATTAGTCATGATCCCAAGATTAAAGTTCTGTAGCAAACCTGTATGGAGCCCCACCCAACCAGACTACAGCACTTCAAAAGTCTTCATTAAGGACTTCTTCAAGATAAAGCAGAAAGATCCAACACAGGAATGAACAATAGAGGGATATTTTTCAGCTCCTTTGGAGAGTTTGGGAATGAAATAATGGTTGATGGATTGAAAACATCTTGTTTAATTATAGATATATTATTAGCTCTAGAGAAGTAATGACGTAACAACCAAATTAATAATAGGTACATGGTTATTCTGGGCACAGTGCCTATGCGGTAGCCTTGCTCTGCAAGGAGCAGAGTTTTAAAAAAAAAAAAAAAAAAAAAGCATATTATTAGCTCTAGAAAAACCAAAGAGTTATGCATTAAAGTCAATTTAATCCATGGCTAAGTTAGTATTTACAAAGTTTTGATTAAACAAACAGAAAAGACAGAAAAGAAGGAAAAGATGATGTTTGAGGAAGGGGAATATGGGAGTATGGTAAGAGTTAAGTCCTCTTTTCCATAGATGAAAACAGAAAAATCAATAAATATATATGCTTTCTAGAAATGCAGAGGAAAACAAACTCCAGGGAAAAAGTAAACCTCTAAATGAGGTACATTAAACAAATATTTATTGAGCACCCACTATATATCAAACACTGTTCTAGGTTGAGATTTCTTGACCTTAGCACATTTTGAACTGAGTACTGTGGGGGGCCTGTCCTGTGCATTGTAGGATATTTAGCAGCATCCTTGGCTTCTATTCACTAGATGCTAGTAGCACACTCTCTAGCTGTGAGAATCAAAAATGTCTACAGGCTTTGCCAAATGTCTCCTGGAAGGCAAAATCACCCCTAGTTGAGGGCCATTGATCTAAATAATAGGGATACAGCAATAAACAAAACAGACAAAAAGAACTAAAAGTAGTTACCTCTGAGAAATAGGTTCAGGGGTGGCAAGGAGTAGGACCAGAGACTTCCATGTTTACTCATAAACTTCGTAGAATTCTGCCTTTTCAAACTATATATGCATATTTCATTAATAAAAAAGAAAGTAAATCATCTAAGAGAATATAAACTCCATTCATACCTTAGTTAAAAATTCCTAGAAAAAAGAAAAAAAATTTCTACACACAACAGTGTAAGTAATGCAATTCTGGATTTGAATTCCATCTCCACCACATACTAGCTATATAACCTTGGGCAAGTAACTCAAACCTATTTGAACTTCATTTTCCTCAACACTGTAAAATAGGAATATTCACAAGATTATGATGAGTATTGCATACTATGATGCGAAAATACATGTGTGTCATATAGTACTTGCATCTAAAGCACTCAATAAATTATAACGTCCTGCAAAGTACACTAAGTCACCTTGCTTCCATATGCCAGATCCTTGCAAATAACCAATAGTATCTTGGATATATAAACCTGGGGCTCCCATACTTATATGCATTAGAATTGTGAAGCTGTGGCATACCAGGACCAAGGCCACTTACAGCATACACTGTAATGGTGTACAGTTGACTTTGCTTGTGGAAAGTCACCATAAATATTGAGTAAACAAACTTACCTGATACATGAAGAATGTTAATCGAAATATGTTACAATTTTACTTCTTATCCAGGTGCAGATAGCACAAGTCCATGTAAACAGCAAGCAGTGTGTTTGTATCATAGCTATATAAGAAGCAGAAATCGTTATATATATATATATATGTATATATATTTTTTTTAAGACAGAGCCTTGCTCTGTCAGCCAGGCTGTAGTGCAATGGTGCAATTTTAGCTCACTGCAACCTCTGCCTCCCAAGTTCAAGCCATCCTCCTGCCTCAGCCTTGCGAGTAGCTGGGTTACAGGCATGCGCCACCACACCTGGCTAATTTTTGTATTTTTAGTAGAAAAGGGGCTTCGCCATGTTGGCCAGGCTGGTCTCAAACTCCTGATCTTGAGTGATCCACCCATCTTGGCCTCCCAAAGTGCTGGAATTACAGGTGTGAGCCACTGCACCTGGCAATCCTTGAATTCTTTTAATAATGATTTGCATGTTAATGAAAGTGAGCTATTTTATTTAGGTTCAACTGGGTTAAAATATGAAACATTTTTATATCACAAAACACTTAACAAAATCTGTATCTCATTATTCATTTAAAAAATCGGCACAATTGGCTGGGCCCAGTGGCTCACACCTGTAATCCCAGCATTTTGGGAGACTGAGGCAGCTGGACCACTTGAGCCCAGGAGTTGGAGACCAGCATGGACAACATTGTGAACTATCTCCACAAAACTTAGCCAGGCGTGGTGACTAATTTTGACACCTGTAGATCCAGCCACTTGAGAGGCTGAGGTGGGAAGATCCCTTGAACCCAGGAAGTGGAGGTTGCACTGAGCCAAGATCATGCCACTGCACTCCAGCCTGGATGATGGAGTGATTGTCTTAAAAAAAAAAAAAAAAAAAAAAAGTGTAACAAGAATAATGACATAATTTACTCTTATATGGCTGTCTAGATGTCCTGTATTCAGTATCTCAGTTAATCCACATAATCTAGGGTACTATGTGGTATGCACTATTGGCCCAATTTTATAGATTTATGTATTCATTCATTCAACAAATACTTATTGAACATCTGCTGTATGTCATGCAGTGTTCCATTCTGGGACTACAGCAGTGAATAAAACACAAAAATCTTTGCCTCCATGGACCATATATTCTAGACACACAATAAATAAAATTTACGTAATGTTAGATAAGTACTGTGGAGAAAAACGACTGAAGGAGAATACGGTTTTCAGAATGGAAATGGAGGTAGCAATGATTGTAAGAGATGATAACATTTAAGTAAAATCGTACAAGAAGATGAGGAAATTGAGGCTCAAAGAATTATAACTTGTTCAAGGTCACAAAGTTAATAAAGCTAATAAAATTACAGCTGAACACATAAGGCAGCCACCTGGAACCCTGATGCATCACTTTATAAAAATCTGTTGAATCCTATTAAGAGGTTTTAGGATTGGTCAAAATCAAGCTACATCTGTTCTTTCAGATAGCTCTGAGAAGTATTAAAGTGTACACATTAATCCAGAAATGAAAGCAAAACATGACATTTGTATTTATTTTTATTTCAGGCCAAAGAATTCCACAAAACAAGAAAGATTCCTAGGAGGATTTGGTGGAAATACTTCAAAAAGATCATAATTATCACCGGTGCAATTCTCCTTTCAATTATTATTCTTTTAAGTACAAAAGTAATACCAACATGACCCTTTTCCTCCCCATCCTCAACAGGCACCAATAAATGGCTATAGGCAATTATAGACTTCTACAACCAGCAGTTACGAAATCATTCTCTAGTGGTAATAAGACTGGAGGAAAAGGAGGTTGGAAGTATTTCCTTGTCCCTTAACTCTTGTCACTGTTCCTCTCCCATTTCTGTAATGCCGACAGACTAATTAATCTGGGCACCTTTTCCTCATCTGTAAAATGGGGTGGTTCATAATACTTAATAAGTAGTTAAGTCTCTCACATTGTAAATGCTATTTACATGTTAACTGTTACTTAATAGAAAAAGATAATTGCATTTATGGTATTGATTGAATTATCGTAATCTTCCTGCTTACCCAGAAGTGAAATGACCTTGACCTTAAAATCAGATTTTAGAAATGAGAATTTTAACATGAGTACAGTTCAGAGACACATTTACCTCTTCTACAATTTTTTATTTGAAATGAAAATTCAAACTATTATGTTTTATACTATGTATTTCCTTGTGTAAGGATTAAAAAACTAATAGACTTAAATGATTATATCATTTTCTCTAACAAATCATAGGTCCTCTCCTCCTACCTTACCATCTTAACAGCCTTTAAAAAAAATACACTACCTCCAGTAACCTCAACTTATTAAGATTTCTAATAACTAAAGCATCCAACTTTACTTTGCAGTTAGTAACAAGGTGTCATGAGTTCTGTTTCCCAAGTGGGAAACTGAGGTCTGAAGTCTGTTTTATAAGTCCTTTAGTGATTCCTGAGGAACAGACATCCTGACTTCTAGATAACTCATTTTAATTCCGGTAATGATCAAATATCAGCATTTTAAATAATCACCAACCTCATTTTTCCCCCAATCCAGTACCACCTTTCCATTCACAAAATATTTTTTAAGGCTCTTAAATGTTAGAAACTTTGGAGTTTCTGTACTTTAGACACAGGAAAAAATAGGCAATATGTTGAATGCTTACTCTGTTACAATGTACTAAGTATTTTGGAAGAGGGGTGTCTCATTTAATTTTACAATAATACTAATAAGTGAGTTAGTATCACATAAAGCACACAGAACAGTGGCTGGCATAAAAGTGCTATGTAAGTTAGTTCATATTAACAGCTTTATTTTGCAGATGAGAAAATAACAAAGTTAAATGGCATGTTCAAGGTCACACAGCTGGAAAGCTGAGATTTTACTGACTGCTAAGATAAGCCCTACTGTGGCATATAGCCATGGAACCCAGAGAGTAATAATTAAGACCCCTTAATTATGGGTCAGACAAGATACACTGTATTATTTCACTTGTTGCCAGTTTAGCAGGTTGTTTTGGCAGGGTAGAGACAAGAGTAGTGGGAAGAGGAATAGTCATGTATTTTGCTGCCATTATTTTTGAAACCCTATAAAACTTGCCTCTTACCATCTCTGTAATTTAAAATTATGTGTAAGATAACATATTTGTATCCTGATCACCAATGAGTACTAGTATAATTATTGATAGAAAACTGTAAACTTAAAGATAACCTAATCTAACCCCTGCACTTTACATATTAGGATACCAAGACCGAAAAATCTAAGCCAATCATGTGTCTTTGCAATTTCCTCTTCACTAGTAGCATGCTTAAAGCCAGACTATCGCCCTAGTTCCAAGCAAGAAGTCCCACTTGTTTTCTAAGGCAGTCTTTAGAATTTAAGAGTTTTCAAGATAATTTATATATATATATATATATATATATATAATTTAAAGTGCAGGGGTTAGATTATGTGGAAAAAGAGTTTCGCTTTTTTTACCCAGGCTGGAGTGCAATGGCGCGATCTCGGCTCACCGCAACCTCCGCCTCCTGGGTTCAGGCAATTCTCCTGCCTCAGCCTCCTGAGTAGCTGGGATTACAGACACGCGCCACCATGCCCAGCTGATTTTTTGTATTTTTAGTAGAGACGGGGTTTCACCATGTTGACCAGGATGGTCTCGATCTCTTGACCTTGTGATCCACCCACCTCGGCCTCCCAAAGTGCTGGGATTACAGGCGTGAGCCACGGCCTCCGGCCTGATAATTTATATTTTTATGAGCTGTTGGAAGCTGCCTAGTAAGGATTGTTTCCCTGGTATTTATGCTAGAACTGTCAGAACATGGCAGAAACAAATATTTAGCGATCTTAGATTTTTCATCTATTTATGCTTTCAAATATTATTGAGCTCCTACTCTGCACCAAAACAATTCTAAAACATTATGGTTTATCCTAAGCCGCTACATCTGTAGAACTAACTGATGTTTGACAAATAAAATGATTGTATATAGAAGTGTAAGATCTGGCCAGGCACAGTGGCTCATGCCTGTAATCCCAGCATTTTGGGAGGCCAAGGCAGGCAGATCACCTGAGGTCAGGAGTTTGAGACCAGCATGGCCAACATGGCGAAACCCTGTCTCTACTAAAACACAACACAAAAATTAGCCAGGCATGGTGGTGGGAGCCTGTAATCCCAGCTACCCTGGAGCCTGAGGTATAGAGAACTACTTGAACCTGGGAGGGAGAGGTTGCAGTGAGCCAAGATTGGGAAAAAAAAAAAAAAAAAGTGTAAGGCCTGTCTCTAATACTTTGAGAAAGTTTACATTCCAGTTGAGGGAGGAAGTTCAATGAATATCATAAACAAGTTAAAGCAACAGCGTCAATATTTAAGTGCTACATTGCATGGCAGAGAATAAATTAAGAGATGGTGATCAACATAGGCTCAAATAACTGAGGAAGATTCCATTGGTTATAAGTGGGATGGGAATTTGATATTAGAAATCAAATTTCTACCATAAAGTGTCATAAATTGAATTTATATCAATAAAGGCAGTGCAGTTAACAACAACTAACTCATTGAGCATTTGTGTCAGTAAGTGTTGTAAGTACTTCAGAAATTCTTTAATCCTCACAACCCTGACATAAGCGCTACTATTATTTCCATTTTACACATGAGAAAACTGAAGCATAAATTGTCACAGGCCCAAGTCCACTGCGCTAGTAAGAGAAAGGAACAGCTTGCTGTGGAGGTGGCGCAAAGTGGCCTATGCATTCGTGGAGTTCAATTATGCAATCTTTCAGTCATTCAAGTGGCCTACAGCAGAGCTTTGGTTCTCTTCATTTCCCACTTTCCAAGGTGCTCTTATTCACTCCCATGCCATTGCCCTCTCCAGATCTAACCCCTCTTCTGAATTCCAAATCATTTTCCGATTCTCTACTAGATATACCCATTTGAATATCATGCACACACTTCAGTTTTAGATACCCAAACTATATATTCTTCCTTTCCCTCGCAAAACTTGCTCTTAAGTTGCTAATAATGACTTGATTTCCAGTCTCAATAAATGGGATAACAGCTGTCCTGTAATCTACAAACTATGTTAGCCTACCTTGACTCCTCCCTTCTGCTCATCTTCTCTTTCCTAATATTCACCAAAATCATAGGGCTTCTATAACAAATCTCCTTTAGGTTTATCAGTCAGGGAAGTCCAGAAGAGCTGCAGAAGCAAAAGCAGGGGGCTCAGGCAAACTTTGAGAAAGGGGACTCATCCCATCATGGTTGATGGCTGTCTCCACTCCCCACAAGCCTGGCCACAGCACTCTCCTCTTTCAGTCTGCCCAGCACATACAAGTATTAACATTTGATATTTTCATATGCGTGATTTCCATAGCTCTTAAACATGGTAATATCAACAAATGTGAAGCTTTCATTTTCAGTCCTCAGCATCAGTCACCTAATGATCTTAATAATAAATGTTCCTTGGCTCCACCCCTGAAGATTCTGCATAAGCCTAGGATAGGGCCTCAAAGTGTGTGTTTAACCTCACAATGAGGTCGAGAACTGCTAACCTCAAAGCACTTTTTACGTGACTATCATTTAATCTCCGTACCTGAGAAATGTAATATAATTGTAAAACTGGAAAAACTGAGGCTTGGAGATAAATTTACACAGTATCCCTGAGCAAACGACAGAGCTGGGCCACAAAAGCATTCATCTGAAATAATCTATTCCACTGAATGTATTAAATTGGAAACTTTGAAAAATCTGCCAAATAGAATGTCCCACATATTTTAATAAGTCTGAAAAGGATTAAATTGTTTTGAAAGTTTATATTATCCCATTATAGAATCAAGCCACTCATAGAATCTCATTATGGAATCATGGCAGAACATAGAATAAAAAAAAACATTATTTAATTCTGGCCTCTGATTTTTTAGAACAAAAAGGCAAATCACAAGCTAGTTACAGACAAAGAGGTCATTTGTTGAGGAGCAGACCTGCTTAGCACCACACCATGACCCAACGTAATGGTGACTTCTCTCTTAGCAAACCAGCACTAAGTGACCCACATTCTTTTAAAAGTTCTCGAGACACAAAAGTAAAAAATGGAATAGTGAAACAAAGTGCATTTATGTTAAGGAGGAGTACTTTTGTTAATATTATTGCTCTGAGCTATGAAATTCAATTTAGCATTTTCCAAAAGCATTGTAACATAAAATGGTAAACACCTACCAGCACTTACAGTGGTCTCACATTCAACAGCAAACCCAGCAGATGACAAAGATTGAACATCCCCACAAAATCTTCCTTCCCTCAATATCCTGCCCCATAAACATTCTGGAGAAAACTGGAAATTGCCATTTTTCTTCCATCAAATTCAGTGATCAATTTGTAATAGTACTTGTGCATAAGCTATAACTTTCCAAAGAATCCCATCATCTAATAATTTTATGCGACGTGTTAAACATTACAGTAGTTGCCTTACCTTTTGAACTAATAAGTCCTATGTTATTTAAAGGTATTGATCCAAGAGAAAAAAGCTTAAGTCAAAAAAAAAGACAGTGCAAAAAATGCATGAGTGCTATAAGAGTTTAATTGTAAGACAAAAGCACTACTACATTATACTTTAAACATAAGTAATCTTTCAGGAAAAAAGATTTAGTGCAAATTAAAACCCTGTGAAAGCCCAAGGTAAATTTCATATGAAGACTCTAGAAGTAAGCTTCTAGAACTGGAAACACTTGGTTCCAACAGAATTTGCTTGGGGAGAATATGTCTTGAAAATGTTAAATGGTACAGAGAACATCATGTTAAAGTCAACCAGATACTAAAAAAAGACATGCTGATAGGTCTTAATACATAAAACTAATTGATTAGTAGTAGCATGCTTTATATATTAATGATTATAAAAGCAATTTACAACAAATTTGAGCATTTCTAAGTTTTATTTACTGCCTTAGCCAATCTTAACTACACTGTGATAAAATGCCATTCTTCCAGTTTTTAAAATAAAAAGGGTTTCATTTCATCAGTCTCAGACTGGTGTTTTATATAAATGTTAAGCTCTGTATAATCCAAGGCCATCCATACAACGAAAAAGAAATTATAAAATTCCTTTTTTCAAGTGTTAACTCAAAGCATAGCTTTCATGCCAAGTTAAATGTCACGTTTAGGTACTGGCGTTAACAGACCTCTTAAGTTTCTTCCAATTCTTTTTTTCCTGAGAAATACAAAAGCCAGGAAAGTAACCTTCCTAATTCTAGAGTGCAAACAGAATACAGTCTCTTATAACAAAATTAAATCTATATGAATTAAACTTGAAGTACTCCTTCCCCAATGCCAAATGACTTAAAGCTTCCCAAAATAGAATCCAATAACCTCTATTATCACTCTTTAATAAATTAGTGCCTATCTCTACTTTCTTTGAAGACTTGACACCATGCTCTTAGGCTCTAAATCCTATAAAGCATTTCAGATTTTAATATAATAATTTTGTAAGGTCCTTTTTCCTTGCCCTTACGAGAACACCTGTCACCTCTCCAATCCCCTGCCTTTACAGGGCTTACTGAGGAAATTTATTAACATTTAGGAATTACTCTACTGCTTCATCTTCCTAAATTATATAGTCCCCTGGATACTATTCTTTATCTCAGCTACTCTATACTATTGCCATTTATAATGAAGGCTGCTGGAATTATGCAACCTTCTTGAGAATCAAAAAGGTGCTAAGGACAATAGGGCAATATATAACCCGCCCAACTCTAGAAAATTGCAAGTCAATTTCTATCAGAGTTGTTGATTACCAATTCATAATGCAGTGGATGGCTAAGATCAAGGCAGAGGCAAGATACAGACAATAAGGGGAGTGTATTGGCTGTAGAGAATTTTAAAACAATACCAACCAACTCACCATGTTCCCAGCCTGCAGCCACCCCCCACCATCTACTTTCCCTGACTTAGTACATTACTGTTGCTGTCATTTTGTACTCATTAGAATACCAAAAATTGTTTCATTTTTTTCAAGCTAGACTTAAGGTCCATAATTAAAATGTTGAGTGGTTTTACTAAACATATACCTTTGTTTTTACAGAAGACGTAAAAACAAACACGAAACTTAAGATAAACAGTGTGTTTAATTCTATCTTAAAGAGTTAACACATTAAAGTCCTTAACACATTAGTGTAACTAAGATCACTTGGGGTGTGTGAAATACAGAATCCTAGGCAACACTCCCAAACAATTCTAAGTGATTCTGATGTAGATGCCTACAAGCCTCTTTGAAATGCCAACTAGATTATAATCAACCCTTCCTCAATTTACCAGCTTACAAGCAACTGTTAGCAACTAATAGGACAAACAGACTCCATTTGCACAACTGAATGTTCATCTTGCTAGAATCATTTTACCCTTGGAAATCTTCAGGCAAGTCTCCTAAACTACGCTTAATAATTTGAATATGGCCAGTATTAAAGAAAAGATATACCCTTCTCAACCCTGTCAAAAGTATCTTACGCTGGGCACAGTGGCTCATGCCTATAATCACAGCACCTCGGGAGGCCAAGGCAGGCAGATCACTTGAGCCCAGGAGTTGGAGACCAGCCTGAGCAACATAGTGACACCCCATCTCTACAAAAAAAAGTTTAAATTAGGCCAGATGCAATGGCTCACGCCTATAATCCCAGCACTTGGGGAGGCGGAGGCAGGAGGATAACCTGAGGTCAGGAGTTTGAGACCCATCTGGCCAATATGGTGAAACCCCGTATATACTAAAAATACAAAAATTATCGAGGTGTGGTGGCGTGCACCTGTAATTCCAGCTACTCAGGAGGCTGAGGCACAATCACTTAAACCTGGGAGGAAGGTTGCAGTGAGCCAAGATTGCACCACTGCACTCCAGCCCGGGCGACAGAGCAAGACTCCGTCTCCAATCAATCAATCAATCAATCAGCTGGCTATGGTGGTGCCTGCCTGCAGTCCCAGCAACTCAGAAGGCTAAGGTGGAAAATCGCTTGAGCCCAGGAGGTCGAGGCTGAGGTGAGTTGTGATCACATCACTGCACTCCAGCTTGGGAGACAGAGCAAAAAGACTCTCCAAAAAAAAAAAAAAAAAAAAAAAAAAGGAAAGGTAGCTCTAAAAAAAAAAGAAAAAATCAATTTTTATGAATAGTTTAGGATCATCCTTAAAAGTTCACTGATATATTAAGAAACTGCTTCCAAATAAACTTACTTTATTGAGATGTGATGCTATATTATAATCCTAGGTTTTGACATTTCACGGTAGACTCCAAACAAAATAAACCCAGACATTTCAGGATCAACACAAATACTGTGGTAAAAAGATTATATCCTTCCAGTTTCCAAAATCTCTAATACCTCAAAGGCCTTACCCATACGTTTGAAGTACTAGTGTTAACTACAAAAAGAAACTTACCCAAGCACTAAAATAGTAAAAGCACAGACTAAATTAGTTTCTCAAGTATACAACATAGGGCTTAATAATTGGATCCTAATATTAATGAGACTACCTTTCAAAATTGTCAGCATGAACTGACACCTGGACAGGTGTTCCACACCAACACGTATTCTAAACTGTGCACAACAATAAAGCAAATGACATCCCAGGTTGTAAAGAGTAATATGCTTACATGACTTGCAACCCTATACACATTGAAGGTTAGGAAAGAAACAGAAAAAAGGAAACGGAAGAGAAATTAACTCACCTGATAGCAGATGCCTACTAAACCAAAAGGTATCAAAATCTGATTCACAACAGATCTAGAAAGCTCATTACTTGAGAAAAAGTGGGATTTTAACCAGAGTCTACAAGACTATTTTGAGGATTCAGATCAAAGCTACATTACACTACCCATTAGTAAATACAGGTTGATTTGATAATAAAGCAGCAAACTATTTGTGAATTTTACTTTGTTGGTCAAATTCTAGAAGAGTACTGAGCTCCCTGTTAGTATTTCAATTTACCTGTCCCTTTTTGTTCCCCTAAACCTTACACCAACCACCCACCTATACAAAAAGGCTGCAAAAAAATAGTCTGTCATGCCCAGTCTCTTCTGAAGTCACACTAAAAACAAGTAATCTAAAAAACTGGGGGAAGCGGGGTGGATAAGACAACATTTCAGGAGATCAAGACCATCCTGGCCAACATGGCAAAACCCTGTCTCTACTAAAAATACAAAAATTAGCCGGGCCTGGTGGCACAGGCCTGTAGTCCCAGCTACTTGGGAGGCTGAGGCAGAATTGCTTGAACCTGGGAGGCAGAGGTTGCAGGGAGCTGAGATCACACCACTGCTCTCCAGCCTGGGCAACAGAGCGAGGCTGTCTCAAAAAGGAAAAGGATAAACAATATTCTGCCAGCTTTCCAAAGTGTGGATATCACAGATTACATCACAGAACCCTCTGACTCCCTCGAAAGATGTAGGAATTGGCAGCCCAAGTACCTGTAGAAACACAGATAAAACAAGTCAAAAGAGGATTGACTGAAATTCACTTAACAATCAGTTAAACTGGCTGGGCGTGGTGGCTCACGCCTGTAATCCAAGCACTTAGGAGGCCAAGGCGGGTGGATCACCTGAGGTTGGGATTTCAAGACCAGCCTGACCAACATGGTGAAACCCTGTCTTTAAAAAAAAAAAAAAAAAAAAAATCAGTTATACCTCCAGATCCTCTGTTCTGCTGGCAACTGACTCCCCAACCCTGGTAGAAAACTGGATATGTACTCTTAAGCAAGAAAGGGCTGTTGGACCAAATAGGCACAGTGATGAAAAAAAAAAAAAAAAAAAAAAAGTTTACTTTTTGAGATCCCTCGACCTCTTTTTCCTCCACTGGGATCAGAAACTGACCACCTTTTAAATCTTTTATGGAGAAGAGTGTAAGACTTCTCTGGTGAGCCTGACCAGCTTGAGAAAACAAAACAAGGGATACATCAAGTAATTTATCAATAAAATGACACAGCCAGATCACTTAACAGTGAAGCCAGTGATTGAAAAGCTCCCCTGCTAGCCCCACACACATAACATCCAATTAGCTTTTAAAGTGTTCCACTCCTAAACATGAGCCAAGGATCAGCAAACATCTAAGGAAATTTTCTAACATGAAAACCAGAAACCAAAGCAACTGGAAAACAAAGTATCTTGGAAACAAACGTTTATACAGGTTATCATTAATAATCTTAAGAGAAAAAGGTATGTTGGTGTGTCATTTATAACAGATGGGAGGCGGTCTTAGAAAATGATACAATTGGCCGGGCATGGTGGCTCACACCTGGAATCCCAGCACTTTGAGAGGCCAAGGCAGGTGAATTACAAAGTCAAGAGATCAAGACCCTCCTGGCCAACAAGGTGAAACCCCGTCTCTACTAAAAATACAAAAATTAACTGGGCGTGGTGGCGCACACGTGTAGTCCCAGCTACTCGGGAGGCTGAGGCAGGAGAATTACTTGAACCCAGGAGGCGGAGGTTGCAAGCCGAGATCGTGCCACTACACTCCAGCCAGGCAACAGAGTGAGACTCCATTTCAAAAACAAACAACAAAAAAAAGAAATTGACATAATTGGCCATGCACCGTAGCTCACGCCTGTAATCCCAGAAAGATTCCATATATAAAACCCAAGATCTAAAATGAATTTCTGAGGCCAAGTGCAGTGGCGCACACCTGTAATCCCAGCACTTTAGGAAGCTGAAGCAGGTGGATCACCTGAGGTCAGAAGTTAGAGACCATCCTGGCCAACATGGCGAAACCTGTCTCTACTAAAAATACAAAAATTAGCTGGGCACGGTGATGTGCATCTGTAGTCCCAGCTACTCAGGAGGGTGAGGCAGAATTGCTAGAACCCAGGAAGCCGAGGTTGCAGTGAGCCAACATGCCACTGCACTCCAGCCTGGACGGCAAGAGAGAAACCCAGTTCCCCTTGCCACTCCCAACCCCCCAAAAATAAATTGACACAATTGAAATTTTGGGATGTTTCTAAAAGTTGAAAGATAAGGCAGGATGCCATGGCACATGCCTGTAATCCCAGCACTCTGGGAAGCCAAGAGTTCAAGACCAGTCTCTGCGAAAATTTAAAGATTATGGAAACACATGTCCAGGTCTTATACCCAAGTAAGAACTCCAAAGATTGAGGTGGGAGATGGGGAAAGAATCAGTTCAGTATTATTTCCCGTATCTGAAGAGCAAGTTTACACAATGACAAGACTGAGTGCCCAGTACAATGTATGAAACAAACCCAAGATATAGTTGTGAAATATAAGAACACTGGTAAAACCTCAAGTGATTTGAGAGTTAAGAAAGATTCCATATATAAGACCCAAGATCTAAAATGAATTTCTGGGGCCAGGTGCAGTGGCACACGCCTGTAATCCCAGCACTTTGGGAGGTCGAAGCAGGTGGATCACCTGAGGTCAGGAGTTTGAGACCAGCCTAACACGGTGAAACCCCATCTCTACTAAATACAAAAATAAATTAGCCTAGCATGGTGGTGCGTGCCTGTAATTGCAGCTACTCAGGAGGCTGAAGCAGAATTGCTTGAATCTGGGAGGCAAAGGTTACAGTGAGCCGAAATCATGCCATTGCACTCCAGCCTAGGCAACAAGAGTGAAACTCCATCTCAAAAAATATTTTAAAATTTCTGGCCAGGCACAGTGGCTCAACGCCTATAATCCCAGCACTTCGGGAGGCCAAGGCGGGTGGATCACCTGAGGTCAGGAGATTGAGACCATCCTGCCCAACCAACATGCTGAAACCGTCTCTACTAAAAACACAAAAATTAGTTGGGTGCAGTGGCATGCACCTGTAGTCCCAGCTACTCGGGAGGCTGAAGCAAGAGAATCAATTGAACCTGGGGGGTGGAGGTTGCAGTGAGCCAAAACAGCACTACTGCACTCCAGCCTGGTGACAAAGATAAAATAAATTTCTTAAGTAATCCAGTGCAAAACAGAACTTTACAGACAGGAAGGTCTCAAAGCTATTGGAAGATGTCCTGCACCCAAACAACAAAGCCATGGGATCTGGGAAACAGATCATAAATCGAGAGGCAGAGAACCCCGTAACAATGGCAAAGCCCAACTTAACAGTACTCAATTCAAAAAGAGCAAACAGTTCAGATTAGAATACAGAAAACCATGAAGAAAAACATGAAACTCATTAACCAATTAACATATACAAAAATAATTTTTCAGGCCAAGCTCGATGCTCACACCTGTAATCCCAGCTCTTTGGGAGGCCAAGGCGGGCGGATCACGAGGTCAGGAGATCGAGACCATCCTGGCTAACAGTGAAACCCTGTCTCGACTAAAATTAAAATTTGCTGGGCATGGTGGCATGCGACTGTAGCCCCAGCTGCTCAGGAGGCTGAGGCAGGAGAATCGCTTGAACCTGGGAGGTGGAGGTTGCACCGAGCCGAGATTGTGCCACTTCACTCCAGCATGGGCAACAGAGCAACTCCATCTCAAAAAAAAAAAAAGTTTTTTCTTCAATTCTTCTTAGTTCAAAAATTCATGTCTAGTGGACAGAAAATTATCTAGGCCAAGAGGTAATGCTAAAAATGGCTGAGAATTGCAATTTAAATGAGTCAGACATACATAAAATAGTACAAAAATCAGGTTACAAGTTGTTTTTCAAGAATAGGTTTGATCTCCAAAATTAACCATAAAATTAAGTAGTGTTGGTCTCTCAGTACGTACTAATTATCTGCCAAATGTGTAGCCTGTAAACATTTTACCAAAGAATCAAAATTAATCTGGGAGAGTGTTTTCAGTCACACTAAGACCAATTTTAATCCAATCTGTTTTTACCCCCTCCCCACACTTTTAGTTTTTGACGTGATGGGCAGACACAGTGGTTTACATCTATAATCCTGGCACTTTGGGAGGCCAAGGAAGGATTGCTTGAGGCCAGAAGTTCAAGATCAGCTTGGGGAACATAGCAAGACCCTGTCTCTGCAAATAATAAAACAATCAGTGGGCACTGTGGTACGCGCCTGTAGTCCCAGTCACTCAGGAGGCTGAGAAGGGGGGAGTACTTGAGCCAAGGAGTTGGAGGGTGCAGTGAGCCACTGCACTCCAGCATGAGCAATAGAAGGAGACCCTGTCTCTAAAAAAATTTGCCATATTTACATAAAATAAGCATAGTGCTTCTTTGATACCAAAAATAATCCTAAGCTTATCAACCCTAACAAAAAATTTTCACTGATTCTGACCATGGGTCAGCAAACTCTTCTGTAAAGAGATTAAAGACTGTATATTATTTTGCTTTGCAGGTCTGTCCTAACTACTAAACTCTACCTAACACTGTAACACAAAAGGAGCCATATACAAAACAGAATGAGCCTGTGTTGCAATTTTATAAAAAACAGGACACAGATCCCCAACTTGGATCTCTTAACATAGAA